>NC_141196.1:18042757-18525257 GCF_054491065.1 Syngnathus leptorhynchus | reverse complement strand
AAGTAAGACTAAAATCAAATCTGGCTCAGTTGTTTTGTTGATCTGAAGAAGCAAACTATGGTTAATTCATGACAAGAATGCTAACAGACTAATGGACGCGTCACAAATTGGACCACCTGTTTTTATATTTTTACTCAATGTCCTCCCCCTGCTCTAAGTTGTCCTCCCCAGTGGAGGTAAAAAAATAAATTAAGAGTGTGGCAGCTTTATGAGCTTTCCCTGCATCTCATCTGTGCGTCAATGCCTCTGACCTTTCAACTTTCCCTCAACAACTTCCCAGCACAATTCATTGTGGAAACATGTAACACGTTCAGCCCCGCAGCCCCAACTCCTGGACATTTCTCACATTCCGCAGGCAGTTTGTTAGCCTTTGGCTGTGTCGTTAGCACTGATAATCTGAAAGAAGATCTGAAAAGAGTTTATGGGTATGTTGTTACAAGATACCAAAAGGGTTTCTAAAGGGTTTACTGTATACGTGCTTAATAAGTATGCTGTAAATCCTTAACAAATTGTATTATAAAGATAAAACATGAGGTCATTTTGGGGTCTGCCATCTTAGCAAACAATTTATTTTACACATGTCAACAAAAGATGCAAAAAATCATTCATAAAATCTATTTTAGCCTCAGCCCACTTGGTTTAAGATTCTTAAGCCACACTTATTACCACATATCTTTAAAAAGCAGGAACAAACTAGGTAGATAATACATTATATATATTTCCTTATAAAGGTGTTAAACATGGTTGATTACAATCTCACAAATGCTTTGTAATCATTCATGTTATAAAGTGCATATAAATCTTTAAAAGGTTAACCCCCACTTTAAGGGTGAGAGGTTTTGGTGAGGGGCTTGTTTGGGTTTTAAAAAGTGCTTCCCTGCAAACACTCATGTGGGTACACATACACAAGCGCAGACACACACACACGCGCGAACACACACACGTGCACACAAACACACACACGTGCACATCAGTCATTCACTCGAGTTGGGTGATTGACAGGATGAGTTTTCGAATAAGGAATGTCGCTGAGGAATTTGTGTGCCTGCCCGCCTGCCTAAATTTTTGTGAGTGTTTGTGTGCTCGCGTGCAGGTGTGTAGTTTGTTGCCTTTGGGGACATCTATAACATGCCGCACAGAAACAAGTTTATCTCAATGCAAGAACTAAATGTAAGCCATCAATTAAGGTGGACTAAAAAGTTAAATATCAACTTTATATGTTCTCAAACAGCCTTTCTTCAATCATCCATCCATCATTTCTTTTCATCTTCATCTAATGTGACTCAATGAAGCACCTTATTTTGAGGCAATAAAGACGAAGAGCGCATCTGCGTCTCCTTTCAATCACCTCGTCTCCAGACAACCTCGATATCAAATGCATTTAATAAGGTCGCCTTCTAACAAGAGCAGCCAATTAAGTCATTTCAACACTATGACTGTCTGGGTGATGCAACAAAACAATCCCTCTTTGGTTATATGAGGAGGATTTATGTTAAAATTATGGCTGGGACTAAAAATCTAATTTTCTGATTCACATTTTTCTGGGTTAGTTTGTAGAAGCAAATTATTTTGTCACAAAGGAACACGGCCAGTGAGTTTCAAATGATAAATTAAACCCTCCTTAGGCCTCAAATGCTAAATTGGGCAAAATTTGCGGGATGACTCAAGAACTGTGGCAAACTAGTTATCACTTCTGCCTCACAGTTGATGACGTGTAGGACAGATTTGTACAGATGAGCGTTCACACTACAGACGCATCAGTTACATATCCGATTTATCATATAGATTCACGCATAAAAGAGGCCCAGGTCAAATTCGGAAAAGAAAATGCTTGAATACATTAAATATGTCTCATATGAGAAAAAGAAAAAAATCTAAATTGAGCTGCAACTTGCATGTAGCCAGAGACAGCACTTTTCACCAGACTTACACTGGGCATGAAAATAAGACCCCAAATGTGCATAACAACAGCAAGAGCCAGCATGTCACAAAGCACAAGATTAACTCTGTCTTATGTGTTCTTTCTCAGAATGAGACAGCGATGCATCCAGGAGAAAGCCAGTGTAGCCCTGAGAATGATGCAGAGTTGGATTGTGAGACGCCATCTCATTCATCAGTTTTGGCAGTCACATTAATCTGTGTTGCCCTCTTGAAGATGATCAAAATAGCTATCACTAATGAGGGCTGCTCAATATTACAGAAAGCTTATGTTCAGGTGAAGGACAGACTATTTCCAAGGATTCAAGAGGGCCGCAGACTGGGTAATTATTATTATGCAAATCAGGAAAACAAGAAAAGATAAGCACACCCTGGCGTGTGTATAGCAAAAATAAGGACAGTGTTATCTGCTTTTGTTGCCTGTTTGGAAACAAAGACAAGAGCTCTCAGCTAAGTGGGGATGGGGTAAGGAAAACTCTTAACCCTTAGGCAATAAGAGAAGTCTGCTGAACTGACTACTAACAAGGAAATGAAGCAGAATCAAACAAGAGAATTTTTGGGCACAACACAAGGTACAACAAGCTCCAGGCTGAAGATGAAAAGAAACAATAAAGAGCTTTTGATGAGGTGAAAATAAATGTCCAAAATACATGGTGGTAGAGGTCCCTATGAAAAGGTTTGAGTTCGTACTCTTGATAGACTCTGCTTCCATAATGTGTGTTCCAGTAGAACTGGACTTTTGAAACTTTTTTGTGAATGTACTTATGATGGACACACCGACCAAATTTGGTGTTGCTAAGTAAAAGTGGTTTCAGGGGCAGAATTTTTTAATTTCTTTAAATAGCCCGAGTCGATCTAAAAAGGCTACTGAAGTAAAAAGACCGACTTCTTGTGTCTTTTCAAGCATGGGTTCTTGGATTTTAATTTTTTTTTGTCAGGTCAACATATGGCAGACACGTTTATCAAATTTTATGTTTATACTTTAAGTACAATTTGACTGGACAAGTTGTTGTTGGACCTGGAAAAAGCCAAACACCAAAATGGCAGACTTCCTGTGTGATTTCGTTGGCAGACTTTTTCTGGGATTTCGGATGGCTTCTTGAGAATTGTGTGGGTGTACTACAGTTAGATGTCCATCAAAGTTCATGTTTCTAAGTGACACTGGCATTCACAATTCTGCCTGTGAGTTAACATCACTGTAAAATGCCTTTGGTGTTTTCATCACAATCACTTAGTCATCTTAAAACTGGAACAGAAAAACTAGGGTTCAAACATGAATATACATAACAGTACAATGAGTACCTGAAAATGTGTTTTCTTCATTTCAAAACTGTTATTCCCATTGGAATTACATGATTTCGGCATGTCCCAAACACTGCTCTGCTAACCACAACAAGGCGCTAAACTAAATTAAATAATTTTCATTTATGTCTTTATTGCCTACATACAATTATTTACATAAAACAAGTAAATTTGCACTTAGGTTTTATCATTGCTATTATATTGTTTGTGCAACTCAAATTCTTTTATAGTGAGATATCAGCGGAATCTTAAAGTTTTTACAAATTAATTTGTTAATCACAACAGTCAACTTGGTATTAAAATCATGTTCCAGAGTGAAGGACCACCATGTCCCCATAAAATGCTAATATTAGCCAAAAATGTCATTGTCCACCCTATGAGTAAACTGACAGTTTAGTGGATTACATGGAGCTTCATTGCCTGCTTGCAGTTAATTTATTGAATGTGTGGAAGCTTGACCAATTTCTAACACTATAATTGCGTAATACAATGAATATAAAGAATACTGCAAAAGGTCAACTTTTGGGGGGTGGTTTCTAAGGCAATTCCATGTAACAATTGAGCTACACTAAAGTGAGGCGCTTTCGGGAAGTGTCAAGCGCCTTGTCCCTTTTTTGTGAAGGATGTTTGTGTCAGTAATTGACTGAGGTGTTCTTCCATACCCCTCCCCTCCTAACAGTGACAGAGTAAGGAACTTCCCAGGTCAGATTAAGGGCTCCAAGAAGTGAATAAAAGCTACCTGATGTCAACGTCGTCTTCCTTCCTCCTCCTCACATCTCAGGAACTTGCAAAATCCAGTGTGTGATTTAGTCCCATGTTTGGTTTCTCGATGTTGAATCCAATGAAACAAAATATATATAAAGTAATGACAAATAGGTGCTTAGAAAATGAAGTGGATCTACTTGTCTCTACTTGAGACAACTTCTGACTTGCTTCACATACAATGCAAGACGACACTCCCTCAACAGAGCTCTCATCTCCACCCTTTTCTCACCCGGGTCCTCCTCTCTGACACACACACACACACACACACACACACACACACACACACACACACACACACACACACACACACGCACACACACACACACACACACACACACACATACACAAACATGCATGTGCACGCACACACACACATACACAAACATGCATGTGCACGCACACACACACATGCACGCGCGCACACACACACACACACACACACACACACACACACACACACGCACACACACTTTTTGCCCAGATTGTCAACCATGCTTCCCCCCATTGCGCCTGCAGGCCTCCGGGCAAGGACTCAACTGCTTCAACTGCTGCTTATTGAACATTATTTGTTATTTTTGTTGATGTTAAAATTACATCTGTTCATCAAATTCAGGTAGAAGCTTGCTCCATTTTTTTTTTTTTTGCCCCAATTACAGTACCTAGAATTTCAGAATGTCTTTTGTACAAAAGCATCTGGACCTTTATGGTGAAGAACATACTTTGCTGCCAAACAACGTTTCAAAATACGTTCGTCTACTGAAGAAAATTACAAATAAACCTTACAAGAAAGGGCTTGTTTGAACTGCAGCAGTTGACTCGCCAACTGCTTGTACAGATTCAGTTGTACATATGAAAAGTTTCTATCTTTATTGATTTTTTTAAATATTAAAATCTTGAAAGATGTGAGTAGGAATAAAGAAATATTATGCCACCACTGTGGAATGCTTGCAGCAATCTTCAGGGTGTTTGGAATTGTATTGAACTATTTTGTTGTTGCTGTACCGAAAAGTCCACTACAAACCAAAACGGCAGAATTCGTCTGGATTTTCAGGGATGGCTTCTTAAGACTTTTTAGTGTGTCTATTCATGAGCTTACAAAATATCAGTCATATTGTTAAGTGAAGCTCATTTCTGTGCCTGCATTTTCAAATTTGCATAAAGGTGAGCCTAAAACGGTCTCTTCTGAGTGAAATGGCTTCCCCCGGTGTCTTTTACAGTACGGGTGGATATTTAGATTTTTTTACGGTCGTCGAGTTATGAGATACAAAATCATCGCTAAATTAAACTGGCTTCTGGGGATTTTCTTTTCATTTCTTGAAGAGACAACTTGACACAAAAACTGTACACTGAACCAAAATGGTGTTTTATGTCATATTTTGGGCCTGCTCATGATAGACATGCAAACCAAATTTCGTGTTGCTAACTCAAACTGACTACAGGGGCCGAATTTTCTAAACAAACATTAGAAAAGCTTTCTAACATGACACTAGTATACAGGTAGTAGCAATGTGGAATTTTCTAGGCCCTGTTGTGTGTGCATTGCGGGAGGGTGCTGGAGGTATGACGACAGACTGACCTGTATGTTACCTTAAATGGCATCTTGGGCCCTTAAGATTTGAGAACAGGGGAGGGTTGGGAAGGGGAGAGGCTATGGTAGAAGAAGACAATCAAGATTAGCCCTGTCTCTTAAAGTTATCAACTGAATAAATGTTGGCAGAGAGCTTTTTCGAAAAGAAAAAAATTCTCTGAACATCATCATGGGACCCCTATCAACATTTCAAGTAAGAACATAAATAGAGCAGCCTGGTCTGACCTTGCGCAAACTGTCAATTACTATTACGAGTAGATCTACATTGCTGCATAACTGTTTCTTAATGGAGGTATAAATTTGATAGACAAATCACCATGTAGGAAAGGCTAATGAATGAAAATTGATCAGTCATTGGTAGAACTGTGTAATTAATCAATAACTATTAATTAACTATAATTATTTATACTTCATCATTATCATTATTATTATTATTAGCCATCATTATCATTATTATTATAAGCCAGCTTCTCGTTGCTGCCTGGCTTCAGTCACCAGCCGGTTTCCGTTCTGCTGTCCTGCAACTTCGGCTACACCAGCAATCCAGCCTCCTGCTTTCCTTTAAAGTCTGCATTGTGTAGGTTGCTTGGTTGTCCAGCACGGTCAATCACGATACAGCAAGTGGAGAAATATGGGGCCTTCAAAGTATCTTTCTGGGAAAATTTCTCAATGGAGTAACAAATTTCAAACTATGCACTATCCATAATGTGTCAGAGAGAGGGACCAGTCTCCCAAAACGGCTTGATGAGCCACTTTTATAAGTCTTTGATTTTCTGAAAAGAAATATAAAAACAAATTAATGAGGAAGGTAAACAATAAACTGATAATAACTCAGTTGACCTACTTTTCCAACCACTGCTTCATCAAAGTGACTCTATTGTCGCTTTCAGTCAATTTGGAATCAATCTCATAGTCTATAGAAGTTGTGTAGTGTGTCATGTGGTGTCTTGTGTCAACACTGAAAAACAAAGTACATGGCCTGGAGGCAAAGTGATGAGGGCAGTGCTGGTATCTCTTCAACCCACTGTATGTAAGTATGCATACATGTGAATAAAGATGTAGACTGTGCTCTGCTTATCTAGTACTCGGGAGCTGCGGCCCACATCAATCCACACAGTCTGAGTTTGGTGTTCAACATCAGATAAGAGCAAGGCGAGTGGTTTAAAGGCAAGTGGGTGGGGGTGACAAATCATGATGATAAATAGAGGAGATAATCAGGGATGACCCTGGCATACTCACACTAGTTCCAGAGACATCGAACTATGGAGCGGCTGTGGCTCAGGAGATAGAGCAGGTCTTCTTGCAACCAGAGTCCACTCTTCAAATTCTGTTCTGTCCAAGTCATATGTCATTGTGGTTGAAATGTGCAAGTACCTGAATATCCATAGTTAGATATAGATACGGGTGGGAATGTTGATTGTCCGCTAAATTAAAAGCTTTTCCTTTTGGCTCAGCTCCTTCTTCATCACAACAGATTCATACAGGGTCTGCATCACTGCAGATATCATACCAATCCACCTGTCCATCTCCTGCTCCATTCTTCCCTTCCACTTGAACTCCTTCCTCCAATTGAAGCAGTATATCATTCTTGACTTGAAGAGGGCACTCAACCCTTTTCGGCATGAGGACTATCGTCTTTGATTTGGAGGAGCTGATTCTCATGCGAATTTCTTCACGCTCGGGTGAGAGTTGAAGATCGCACCTTGAAGAAGCAAAAGAACATGATCTGTAAAAAGCAGGGATAAAATACTGAGGCCACCAAACCCAAATAATACAATTTTGAGTCTCCCACCCAACCCCACCACATGATTTATGATAGCATAAAACGATTTGCTGGTTGGGATGCACAATTATTGCTAAAATGAGAATCAGGATATTGATCAATATTATTAATCACAATTGTTGATTATGTGAGGGGGTAGGCATCTGCACGACTTTTAAACAGTTTTCAGTGCAAAATGAGAATTTAAGACTCAAACTTTAAAATGAATGGAATATCATTTTAGAATAAATAATGATTTCTAAACTAAATTCAAGAACTTGAAGTTTATCATGGGCAATTTAATATGATGTTATCTAACTTGTTATTTTGGTATCTTAATGAAGGAAGGCTAAATCTTGCGTTTGCCCGTGGCAGTTGGTTGACTACTGCTTGAAAACGCTCTTGATTATGCAGAAGCTCACATTTCAGTGGCAATAAATAATAAAAAAACAAGGTTCATATAATTGTGGAAGCCAAAAGTGACGATGATTAAAATTCGATTAATTGAGCAACCCTGTGTACCTTACAACCCCATCTTGATTTATTCATGTTTAGAAAATGGCAGAAAATGCGACTAATTAAAACAACCCTCCATAAAAACAATGCCTATGTGTTCATTATTATTGAGCACATGGAGAGTAAAATGTACAGAATGTTGTAACTTGCCCTTTAGAGCTGTGACAGAAGGCGAAGGGAAGCTGTCCTGGTCTATCGTGTCCAACATTCCATTGCCGAAAGATGACACATGGACATGTGGAGAAAGACTGCAGGAAAGGCAAGACACAGCACCCTCCTTCCTTGGCCTGGATGTCTGTTGACCTTTTTTTTTTCCCCCTCACGTTTGAATAACGTGTGAAAAAGTATCAGTAATTCTACTTGAATAATGTTTGGGAGTCACTGGTTTTTTTCTGTGAGCATCTGTAGTCAACTTCAGATTATTTGAGGTTTTTTATGCAATATTAGACTAATATTTGCATTGAGCAGAAGTACACAAATAAGGGGATAATGAAACTAAGGCAGAGCATGGTGACACACGGCCAAATGGTCAAAAATGAACCGGAGAAGATTCCGTCACGAAAGTATAACAAGAAGAGAGGAAGGGAACTGTGACAAAACGCATACTGCAAGGCTCCGAGGTGGACGGAGGAATAAGCGAGGAGGAGGTGGGACGATGGTGGTGGTGGGCTCCAGAAATAAATCTCAACAGAAGGTGGGCAGGGAGCCATGGCAGTAGGTGAACCTGAGCAGAAAAGAGCCTACAGGAAGTGAAAATCCTGATAGATCCCAAGCTGTTTGCTTTGCACTGTCACTGCTTCTACCTCCTTCACCTTGTACAGTAGCTCCTGGTGATGCTAAGCTAACACTGGTAATTGTTTACAAATGTAATTGTTTACAAATGTATTTCATACAAATAATGCATTTCTTTTCCTCTATCTGCACCAGTGCATCTGTGTCCTGTCTAAAAATGAAATGTCCTTCCACTAGAAGGTAAGATAAGGTACAATTAGACATAGACCCACATATTGCCAGCATAATAGTTTTGTGTAGACTGAAACAAGCAAACGTTTTATACTGTGTAAGTATATTTGTCAGTAAATTGAGAGGATTATTTTAGTATACATACTTTTTGTGACAATTATGTTTGGTGGTCTTTTTTTCTAATGTAAAACATGTTCCTCAGCTCTATAAAAAGGTTGTCAAACACTTCGCTGCTTTCTGGCCAGCAGCAGATTTTTTCAGGGCACGCGCATGTTGAGGCTAATTGTGCAACAATTGATTACATTCCATATGCGAGAATAAAATTGCTTGCATACCACCAGAGGGATCAAATCAATTCCATTCTACCTGAGAATGGAATTGATTACATTCCACACTGGGATGAAAAGAAAACTGAAGCAGGCGCCCGCAGAGATGGAACAGCGAGCGTCTCGTCACCCGATCCGTCGGCGTTCCGGCCCGCCGCTTGCCTGAAGATGCACAGATAAAGAAAGGAAAAGCGGCAGAATTGGTCGCAGGCCCCGAATGGAGTCGTACTGACCTCCACGATGCGTCAAACTGTTGACGGATCCGTCAACAAGCACAATGGAGCGCACAGTGTGATGCTGGTGAAAGAAGGCTTTTAGTTATGTTTAGTTTTTGGTTGTCGAGGATTGTGCCAAATTATGTTTGCATTGAGTATTTGGAGACTATATCAGCGGGCCATTAAGAAGCAAGCTTCGGGCCCCAAATGGATAGATGTTTTCTCTTGTGTATGTTTGTAGTAGGTCAAGTAAGAGACCAGTGTTGGATTTTCATTATTTTTGGTCAAGGGAAGTTTTGTTTGCTCTTGTCCACCCTGCGCATTTTGCTGCCTAGAAAAATATACTTTTGTTTGAACTGCAACTGTTGTGGTCCATCGACACCTTCCTTGTTTTGTTCCGGTACTCTAGGAATAAGAGTAATAATTACTGACGGGAATTGTGAGCTCACCTGTTATGCCATGTAGACTGTGTGCCTCTCTTGCACTGATTTTAAAGGGAACGGAAGGAATCGCTTACATTTTTCAGGAAGCAAGTCAGCTGTGTTCATACCCACAACGGCATAAATTCCAATTTCTCACTGTGTTGGTCTGCTAAAATATCAATAGAAAGAAAACAAAATTGAACCAAACAAGTGTAGTGTAATCATAAATCAGTGATTCGTGACATAAATCAGATCACAACAATAATGCAAACAAATCTGTGGGATTTTCGAGGCTAATTTTACCCTATTATACCGCAGTTTGTTTTAAATATTTTCATTTTTTCATGTTTATATTTGTTTGGTTTGACAATAAACTTCCACGGTGAGAGGGATTAAACAGGTCCTTTGAATGAAATCATTATTGTTTACTGTGAAGTGAGCGGAATTGGGTTTCCTACCACCACCCAGTGCTCGTATGTTTGTGATCGCAAGTCGAGGCAAATAATTGCTCAAATGATAGCTCGACCATATGTCAAAAATGTGTGTGCCAAGATTATACGTATCTCAAGGCACCACTTTAGTTTTGACTGCGAAGAACGTCTCTTGCAGCCGACAAATATTTTTGATTTTGTTGTTTCCTGCTACATCACAACACATTTTAGTAGGTGATCTCAGTAAGCCTGCTGCCTTATTAGTTCAATATCAGTGTCAAGAGCTGGCAAACATAACTTTTTCAAAAGATTAAGGATTGTGGGATAAGAATGCATTCAAAATGGAAGTACATATCAAGATTCAAATTTTGTGCTATGGTTTCCCAAAGCATTCTGAAAATTAGAGTGCTTTGGTTCATGAACAACAGAGCATAATGGCAAATACAGTACCGTGTCTGTCAATTATAAATGTT
Source organism: Syngnathus leptorhynchus (assembly GCF_054491065.1). Taxonomy (NCBI): domain Eukaryota; kingdom Metazoa; phylum Chordata; class Actinopteri; order Syngnathiformes; family Syngnathidae; genus Syngnathus; species Syngnathus leptorhynchus. The sequence continues at coordinate 18,514,556 of NC_141196.1, read as the reverse complement.
TTTCCTACCCAATTTTGAATGTCTTTAGGGGCGCAACATGGGGCTGTTGTGTTTTGAATTTGTAAGAATAATTAATTGCCCTTCTTTAATGAAACAAAACAAAAACAAGGTTTACTCATTCATTGGAGTGGCTTTTTTAAACAAAAGTATTATGCAGACGTGCTCAAGTGAAAGAGACTTTTAACGAGGTGAAGTGAATCCTGCAATGTGGAGAGATTAGAGGAAAGAGAAAAATTGAATGAAGACAACCAGAAGAGACAATGAACGATGTCGGCGTCATGCCAAGCTGCAAAAGCCGTGTTGACAAAATAATGAAAAACTGCGGGACAACAGGGTCGAAACTATCCCTCCACATTAAAAGCTTAATTGGTGGAACAACACTCTGAATACTAGTGTATACTAACAAAAAAAAAAATTTGAATGAGAGAGCATCACACTCTCAAATGAAAAAAAACAACACAGACAACTATAAAACAGTGGTGTGTGCGTGTGTCCGTGCACGTATGTGATGGCGTGTGTGCGTGTGTAAAAAGACAGATGGTGCATGAAGCGGGAGGTAGGATATGCTAGTCCAATTTTGTGTGTGTGTGTGTGTGTGTGTGTGTGTGTGTGTGTGTGTGTGTGTGTGTGTGTGTGCGTGTGTGCCCAAGTTAACAGCGTGTCACAGGAAACTAACGCATGTACAGGATTGATTGCACATTTAACAAGACGTTTGAGCACCATCTACTACAGAGCTTCTCAATCTCATTATGCATACCACCTAAATAAAGCTTCTGATCAGTTTGACTGAAAAAAAAAAAAATCATTTCGCATACCACTAGAGAGAGCCCGCAGCTACTGATTAAGAACAGCGTCAGGCAATACAATCAGAGGCGGGCATTCTGTCATGATGCTGACGAATTACCAATGGGGAGAGTTAAGTCAGCCGTCAGCAAAATGGGTGTCTTTTATTGATGAACTGAGAGGCCTGTCAGTATTTGAGCCGGTTTGTGACAATCACACAGACAGACAAAAACCCACTTCCGTCTTTGAAATGAAGTGGCTTTGGCTTGCCAGACTAGCATTGCGCAGCTTCACGGTGCCAAAGGCAAAGACACTAGAAGGAACAACACAATGAGTTGGATATCACCATTAAATTGTGTTACACAAACAGCTGAATCCTTTACATTCTATGTCACCATGTTATTACTCCATTTGTCAGGAAAATAAGGTACAGTTTTGTATTCAATAGGGAACTATGATTTGAGACCAGAGTGTTTGCATTTAAAAGAGACGTAAAAGAACAAATTCTGTGCTCCCTCTGTGCCCCGCGCAGCTTTAGGACTCTTGGACCACTGTCTAGTTCAATTGGTCCCAACCTACAGGCAGAAATTAAAAACTAACCCTGTGGTGAGGACTGTGAGGAAATGGACAGTGGAGGAACTTCAGACCTGGATGAACTCACCGATACTGTGACATCAGACATCAGCTTTTTTGTGAGGACTTGTGAGTGCTGACTAATACCTTCTGCACGTGCAACAACAACAAACCGTGGTTTACACCAACCTCAGGATGCTGCACAAAGCCGAGGAGGACTACAGGAGTTGGGGACCGTGACTTGTTCAGGCAGGCCAGGAACACACTGACCCGAGAGATCAGGAAACCTAAGAAGAGCTTTGGGCAGAGTTTGGAGAGACACCTCTCTGCCAATCCTGATCCCTCATCAGTGTGGAAAGGCCTGCAGCACATCACAGGCTTCAAGGGACCAACCCCCAACCATCCTGTTCTTGCCACTTAAATGTTGTGAGTCAACTGAATGTTGGCAGGCACTTAAATGTTGTACAGAAGCTGAGATCAACTGGAGTTAAATTCCTTGTTCGGCATGCACAAACTTGGCCAATAAAGCTGATTCTGATTCTGAACTTGAACTGAATTCTCAAGAACTGTACAGTGTATAGTGTTGATTGAAAGAAGGTCAGAAGAAAACTAGGTCACACTTGAAATTACACTAAGTTGTAAGAACAAGTAGGACGATGACACAAGTTGACACAAAAGCCCAAGAAATAATAATTCAATGGTCGTCCCCAACACCCACCACCACCTCATCCTCCATTTCGAGGTGGTGTTGCGTAGTGACCTTTACACTTCTGCTATTGGGTTTGTTTTCCCGGCATGTTTTCTGCTACAAAACCACGCTGAGCTGTGGGCGTGGCATTACATCAGTCCACAGTGTTTTAGATGTGGTCATCCTTCAACAGACCTGATTGAAATGATCAGGATCATTATTATGCTTGCAGAGAATTTGCTGATGAGTTAGTCATTTGAGTCAGGTGAACCCTACATTAGCAACTTCGTTTGGCCAATTAAAAGTGACTGTATCTTCAAATTAGTTTGGAGTCAGTGAGCAGCAAGTGGTCTCTGATCTCCCTGATTTGTTAATGTGTCACGTACGTTGCTCTTTTTACTCCTTCCTTTTCAGCCTCAGTGATTAAACGTCTTTGAAGGCGGCTAATCGAGTTGGTGCTGTTATTTTGCTGTGAACAAAGTCCTTTTCCTTCCTACGGGGTGCTAGCTCCTTGCCACCTGAGCTGATGCTAATTTCACGGTGCGGAAAAGGCTTTGCCATTGTTGATATCTGATTAAAACGTCTGATCGCAGGCTTTGGAGTGAAACTCTGCTTTGACTGTTGACAGGTACATAGCCACTGTTATTCTGGAAAAAAAACAAGCAGATGACATTTTTTCCACATACAACAAATGATAATCTTGATGCCTTTTTATCTTCTGGTTGCTCTTGGATTTCAGCATCATTTCTCAGATTAAATTCCTGTGTTGGCAAAGCTGCTTATTCCTTGCCGTGCACCTCAATTGTCAATGCAGCACAATTTTTACGTTGACATTATTCAAAACATCATAATACACTCAATTTTTCGACTTAGCTGACCCAAGAAATACTAGAGAAGTAATATGTCTCTTGACTGGCTTGAAAACTGGGATCTCTCAGAAGAATTGTGTGTGAAATGGCTGGGGAGAGGAAAGCCTGGACTCTACCCAGATTAAGGTAATTGTGACATTGTTTATCAGGATTGTAGAAAAAATAGTGACACAAAATGAAGCATTATTACCAGATGATTACTCTCATTTTTGTTATATGTATAGGGTAAAATCGTGCTAATTTTACATTGAGTATTTTTTTTTAAAAATTGTGATAAAGGTTAGGGTTTGGATTTTAATGTTTAAAAAAAAACACACAAATAAATAAAAAAATAAATAAATAAATAAATAAATAAATAAATAAATAAATATGTCTGTCGTTTCATGCCGCCTATTCGGCACAATTAATCTCGGACCGAGTGTTTCCTTATTTTGTCTGATAATCTTTGATCACCTTTTTTCAGGTCAGTACTCTTCTTGAATTTGTCCTACTAAAAAAGCAACAACTTTTTTTTTTCGTCCTCCAAGGACATCACATCAACATGGTGACAAAGGAAAAACAGCAAACACAGCTGTGGCTCTTCAATTGAAAAGAGCGTCACATTCTGTTTTTTTTTTTAGGGGGGGGGGTCTGTCTGTCTTCTTGTCTGTCTATTTACCTCTTGTAATTTTTCTTTATTGAATGTACAAAAGAAATGACTTTTGGGAGATGTTTATTCAGTTCTATTAAACACACAAATGTTGAAAAACTGCTATTTCCCAACTAATGCTCAGGGTATTTTGAAAGTTTAAAATGTTTTGATTGAAACTTACAACTTTTTTTATTTTTTATTTTAATAGACAAGGCTCCAGACTGCGACTACAATGGTCGCACATACTACCCCTTTTCACCTGGTCGTGTTTGCGTATGTTTAAACCCCCCGTCCCGTAGTCCGATAATGAGCCAACAGATGTGTCGAGGCCGATTTTGAGTTGTCTTAAATTCCGTATAGTGTGACATATTCTACAATTGGACGGCTGGCGTCTGGTTTGCTTCACGATCTACGGCGAAAGTCTGGCACGTCCGAATTTTTGTACGTTTTAATGGTGACATAACCTACGTCGTCCTTCGAGCGGTTCTTGGGCATTGACCAATAGAAATACAGTGCGCTCCTACTTATGACGAGAGATTGGACATGGCACGCACAAACAGACAAACAAACAAAATGGCATAATAAAAAAAGAACGGACAGAAGATTTGTGGAGCTGTGGGTGCAATATCCTCAACTAGTAGCTTATTAGCAAACGTAATGTTAAACAAATTCGTTGCCTCAAGTTCTTTTGATAGACTAGACAGTCCTTACTGCCTGTGTATGTTTGCATGCGGTTTTTTGTTTGTTTTGTTTTTTACAGTGTATTAGTACCCTCTTTTGGTGCAAGTTAGAAACTACAGTCAGTTTCTGACAGACTATTTCTTTGATAGGTCTTTCTCTCGCTTTGCTTTTTGAGTAGAGAAAAACGCACACGCACGTAATGCCTCAGTTGACATGACTGACGGCTGCTTGTCCCGCCTCCTCGAGGGACCTGCGCTGATGGACAAAATCGTGTGGGAAGCACGTGACTATTAGAAATTTGACTTGATATGCATTTAGTCCACACAGACAGAAGACTAGTAATAAAAGTGCCTCTGCGTCCCTACAGTTATGATAAATTGAGACAGTGACATCTCTGCAAAAGAGTGTGAAAGTGTCTGTGTCCGCTCTATTGAGAACGGAAGATCCTGATTGGCTGTTGCCAATGCAGAATGTTGTGTGCATTTCTGTATTGATAACGACGATTGGAGATGCTTTAAAATGAGAATAACCGTCTTACAGTTTGAATCGGATGCATTCATGTTAATAACACAAACAGGGTAAGGAGCTGAAAACTACCGTATTTTCCTGACTATAAGGCACACCTAAAAACCTAACATTTTCTCAAAAGCCGACAGTGCACCTTATAGTCCGGTGCGCTTTATATATGGACCAAATTCCAAAATTTAAACTGGCCCGAAGCATTGTGTCATGAAATCAATCATAAGTGGCCCGCTGAAGACTATGAATCATGAATCAAAAAGACTATAGATCATTATTTTGTGACTATAAAGTAATTTGTTGCATCTCAAGTTGAAATAAAAAAGATAAAATGGAGAATGATTTGGATTAAAAATCTGACATGATGCATTAATGGTGCGCCTTGTAGTCCGGTGCACCTTATATAAGGACCGAGTTTTAAAATGGGCCATTCATTGAAGCTTCGCCTTATGGTCCGGTACGCCTTATCGTCCAGAAAATACGGTACATGAGATATTCAAAATATTTGAAACAAGACATGACAGCTGTCTGTGAAACGTTCAAGTAACGGTTAGAACACCATCATTTGGTGGAGTTATCAGCAAAAAAAAATAAAAAAAAGATGTAAGACAGACTTGACATGTCATTCTAAATATGAACAACATATGTGCTTGCCTGAATCAATGTACATAAATCATCTTACACCAGATCCAGCTTTCAACAACAAAGGATTTAAGTTGAACATTCCAAAAGAACCATACATTGGAACTGTACACCTACTTTTGGTCTCACCTGTATTTTATCTTCATGGCCCTTGAGTGTGAGACAAATGCGCAGTTAGAAACCATCAAGTAAAGTAAACACAAAATACTGGATATTCATTTATGCTTTTTGCACACATGGAACAACTCTTCCTATGTGTATTGTTGGTAAAATAGAGACCTACTACGTTTTAACAAAAGTCGGGATTTCTTCAGTCGGCCAAGATAATTACAGCAGATCCGATTTATCAATGGGCACACATTTCTACAGACCTACAGTATCTGTGGAGGATCAACTAAACCAAATTTATATAGATGCTGCAGTCAAATATTTTATTTCCCACATTCAGTAACCAAACATACAGTACACAGCCACACAATTCAATTTAGTAACAAACTTCATGTTTCAGGTCATTTTTTTCCCCCACCAGACATTACACTTAAACATGTTTGCTAAACATGTTTACACTTTGATAGAAATGCTCATATCTTCTTCTGTCATTTTAACTGAGTCAAAATCGGTCACTTGTGAGTCAATTGGAAGATGAAAGAATTTGGGAAAATATGCAGACTGTTTATTGCTCATTAAACCCAAGAATTTAAGGTGGAATACATCATAATGCTTGTGACGCCTTACCCAATTTGAACAATTAAAGCAATGGAATGACTGCCAATTCGGCTCAAAGCAAGGCAATTATCGCATTCTGAGTGGGTCAATTTTGTTTAGCTTTAACAATATCCATGTTTACGAGGCATTTTAGAAGGCGGTCAGAACATTTCTTTACACATTTTAGAGTGGTTTATGTCCTAGTGGACAATTAAAAGGCGTTTACTCCACCTGATCACATGATATGGAAAAACGGTTGATTTGGCTCACGGTCAACATCAAAGGTAATCGGCTGAATTTGAGGATTTACGAGTTTGAGAAGACCGATGAGTTTCAACGAGAAAATAAAAAATGACAGCGCCAATGGTTGTGTTGTTTCCATGGTAACCAGGATGCCATTTAAACAGGCAGTAAAACAGCCCCAACTCCAAAAAAAAAAAAAAAAAAGAGCAGTGCTTCCATAGCTGTACATTCTTTTGACAAAAAGAAATGAAAGATTCACATTAAAATGTGCTTCAATAGTTCACCACAAGTTCTCCCTCCCCCCAGCGGCTGTTCCTCTGCCCCTCCAGAGGCCTCTTTCTCTCAGTAGAACCTCTTGTTTCGCTCCTGCCGCTTCTGGAAGACCACGGCACCCACCACGCCACACACCACGATGCCCAGCAGTGCACACAGTAGTAGCAAGAACACCTTCCAGCCTGTCAATGGCGTGCCACGGAAGTTCCCCGTCGGGTCGTCAATATTGTCTGTGGGGAGAAGCACATTATCCATTAGATAATAAAAACACTATTTCCAATAGTTGTTGCAATTAGTTGACTAATCGGACCCTATGCAAATTGTAGTACCTGTACAGTACATCAGAAACCAGCTGCTTTAACTGCTCTTGAATTCCTCAAGATGTGTGCAAATGAAAAGCCAATTAAAATGACCATACATTCAACTTTGTTTAAAGTGTGCAGCTTGGTGGCATCCCCGATATGGTTACGTAAATGATGATTGTAAACTGCAGGACCGGTTAAGCGTCCATGACAAATTTATCCTTTGGGGGCAGTATATGAAATGAATGACGGTGTAACTTAAATTAAAGGCGATAGTGTGGCTATAAAACATTTTAAGATGGAACCACATACTATGCATAGTTACACTCAGAACACTATTAAACCAAATATGTTGTAAATACAAATTCGTTCAAATTCAAAATACGGCTCTATTCTACGGCATCCAAATAACTCATGAGCTTTTCACAGTCTATTAGCGCTCTCTATTGGTTAAAGGTTGATACCGCAACCAAATAAAGTCAGGAATGACCAAGCACACCCAAGCGATGATGAAGAAAAATTGATTAAAATTGGAAACTCCAATTTTGTGACTGTTTTTGAGATTGACATGTGTCCCCACCGACCAACCTTTGGGCGACTTGAGCAGGCTGACACTTGGCTCGATCTTGGTCCAGTCCTGGTTCTCCTCCTCAGAAGTATGCTCTACCATCAGTTGGTACAGCTTCATTGAGATTATGTCATGGTTGTCTACCAGACGGAGGAAAGACGTTAGACACACCGCCTACTTCATTAGGTACAAAGCAAAACTCCAAGGCAACGTTCCCACTGCAGGTCAAACAAGATTTCTTTTCATACAATGTGTACAGTATAATCCTAAATGTTTTCAAATCAACCTCATCTGAATATAAATCACAGGTATCCAATCTGAAATATCGAATCAGGTGATGCTCAGCCGACCTACAGTATACGTCATTAAAAGGCAAGTCATTAATCAAGTAAGCCATTTTTTTACTTTTGTTATCATTAGCCCCCATTCACAAATGCACAGAACTGTTTGTAGTCTGCACATAATGAGCATGTACGCAAAGTCATAAGGTTTTTTTTTTTTCGTATTGCATTACTGTTCATAGCATTGTAACTTCTTTTTTTTGTTGTATTTTGTCTTGTAATAGTAAACATTTTTGTACTGCCAGTTTTTTTCTTTCAATGTTTCTATTAGTTGACTATTTTTCTCATAATATAAAATATTTATTAGTCTACTTTACTGTACCGCGAAAGCATGCTAACTTTACTCTTGTGACTGCACCTTTTTTTTTTTTTTTTTTAAAGTTACTGTTAAAGTGACAAACCAGAAAGATCTCCAGTGGCCGCTGAGGCGCCAAAGAAATATCCCGTGGGAAGACGAACGCCTCCAATGTCGATGCATTCCTTCCACTCGTTCTTGTCCTCCACGTCCACCATCACCTGCAAGGCGACGACACCGCATCAAAGCACTAGACTACCATGTTCCACCAGCATACAGTTTGTTAAACAATACATACAGTGAGTCTCCCTTTGGAGTAGCGGATAGCAAGGTAGGTGTCAAACTCTCGGTTTCGGATCTCGGCCGAGCAGCCCCCCAGCTCTGACGAGCGTCCGTCTTTGCCATGATCGTAGCTCACCGAGCCATTGTTCACCATGGCCGAAATGTACGGGAAGGAACGCTGAGGACACCAATAAGCAGACAGAGTTGTTGTTTTTTTTTTTAAAAACTGTGACATATTCAGATTTTAAAATTGTATCTAAAAAATGAGTGAAAAAACTGAGAGATGATGTTGCAACATAAAATAAATAGCAATGGTTAAACAAACACGGTAGAACCTGGAAACCATGCAACAAAATCTCTAAATTGAGTTCATCTAGACACCTGGAAATGGCTGCTTCATATCAAAATAGCTGAATGGCTGTGTTTTGTCTTGCAGAGTTTTTTGTTTTTTTTGTGGAGTCTTGATAGACATGCTTCCCAAAATTTCATGTTGTTAAGCAAATGACAACATTTCCTATTCTGATGATCATTTTGCTAATCGGCTGATCAAATATAGTCAAATACTTTCTCAAATAACTGGGTAAGATTTACAAAAAACATTCTATTCAAATTTGACCCCTTATTATACAAAAACAGGACATTATTTCAAATTGATGGTGCAGAAAATGCACTAACATATGATTCAGTGACTGGCTTGGTCGGTAAGATGTCAGAAAATAGACCCCTTTTCCATGTCTGCAAACAACATTGACTAATCACGATGTGTGCACAGTTGGTGCAGAAAGCACAGCGGGGTACGTTAATATCGTATGCATACACAAACCAACTAACTGTAAAAAAATAGAGGGAAAAAAAACAAATGATAGGAAGCAACTTTCAGTTACTAATCACGGTTTACAGAAAAGGAGGAAGATGTTCCAAAGTGGCCCGATGTTGATTTAGTGGAGAAACCTCATGTTTACTGTAGCCCTGCTTGGAGCGTCGTCAAAATAAAGAACTACAAACTACAGCAGACACAACGAGCCACAACCTGCTCTGGCACCATGGGTTTCTAAGGAAGACAAACTGGTTCAGACAGATTCTATAGGACCTTTAGAAATAACCATAGAGAGGCTGCTTCAAACCAAAACGGTGGACAAGAACGTAAAATGAGAAGGAAAAATGGAGTAGCGCTTTAACTTAAAAATGAAACTGGTGACAGCATGCTGACGAGAAGGTCAGCACTCACGTCGGCCGAGTCATCGTTTGAGTACGTATCGATAAAAACCGCCAGGCCGTGGAACATGGCGTGGTCGGAGAAGACAGGTCCTAAGGACACAGGAGGCGGTCATTGGCAGGGTGGCGTGCGGCATACACTTACGTCCATGCCTTGCAGGTCGTTGCGGAAGGTGTCCAGAAAAACTGACAGGCCTAGAAACTGATCCTGGTTACCAAACACCGAGCCTAAGATGGAGGCAGAGAGCGCGTGACACAACAGTACGTTTGTGTGGCTACTTCAAAAGCAATGGGGGTGAAGACCTTTTCATCACCGCCACATTGATACGAGAAAGACGTGGTTGTAAATGACACACTATAACTGGAGCAATTGCAAGCGCCATTTACGATAACGTGACGTCATTTCAGCAAACAGCGAGCATGTTTTGAAGTGTTTCGTGATGTCATTATCACTAGTGATGACCTAGCCTAGTGACCGCCGCAGCCGATACCGGCGATTCCACCGCAGGTTGGAGTTTTTTATGGGTTTTATGGCCAATTCTGGTAGCCATTTTTACTTTGCAGAATGGAGTTCGATAACCAGATAAAGCGTTCAATTGAATTCCAAAATTGACAGTGGCGTTTGTGGTCTGTGCATCCACTAAAAGTCGATCAATCGGTATTGAGGAATCCAGCTGTAGAGAACTGAGTATGTCATCACAGTTTATGACTAATGACTGATTACGAGAAATATTGTACAGTAAGTGTAGCAACAATTTGCGACGTGTGGGCATGTATTACAGAGGTGCCCACAAAGCATCGATCCCGTGATGCAATGCGGCCGCTATTGCATGCATGTACGCCAAAATATAATGAGGCTTTCAAAACGTACCTTTGATCGCCGTAAATAGCAGCTACACAAATTACAAAACCGGCAGCTATGCTTACCTGCATGTAGTCTGTCTTTCGTGTACCAGAAAGCGATGCCATCACCATGGAGACTCTTCTTGCCCAGTCCATGGATTTTAAAGTGGACGTGCAGCTCCCAGTCTTTCAAGTAACACGGCTGCATAAAAAAAAAAACACAAAAACCCTCACAACCACTTGCCCTGCCTTCGTTTTGTTTTATAACAAAACTAGAAACTACTGTTGGGTTGTTTTTAATTATTTCAAAAGTTTTAGCTATAAACACTTGCGCAATATGGATTTTACCATGCATTGCAATTTATTGCTATATTTCAGAAAAAAACACCTGTTGCTGAACCTAATACTCTTATATCAGAAAAAATAAATATATTACTACAGTCCATATCATATTATTGTAAATACATCTATATGTTACTTTTTTACAAATTCAATTCCAATGACGTTGGGAAATCGAGTTAAACATGAATAAAAAACTAAAAAAACAAGGATTCGCAAATCACGTTCAACCTACAGTGCGTGTAATTGAATACACCACAAAAACAATATATGTAACATACAAATTTCTTTTTTTTTTTAGCAAAAGATCATTAACTTAAATTTTATGGATGCAACACATTCGAAAAAAGCTGGGTCAGGGTCATGTTTATCACTGTGTGACGTCACCTTTTCCGAGGACAACATTCCAAAAACATTTGGGAACTGAATTCTGTGTTGTTGCTTACATGCAGTGATTTCTCCAAATCCTCTGGACCTTTTAATGGTATTATGAACCGTAGATGAATCCTAGATTCCTTGCCATTGTACATGAAGGTCCTTTCACTGTTTGACTATTTTGTCATCCACATGTTCTCAAAAAAAGTGAACCTTGGCTCATCTTTGCCAAATAGAACAATTTGCCAATTGGAACAATTTGAACATTAAATATCTTGTCTTTGTAGTGGATCCAATTCAATAAGTTGAAAACATGCTTCACTGTATTCTGATTATTATTATTAACACATATTATTATTAAAATATATTATATTAATATTTAATATATAATATGATGTATATTATATTAATAATATTATTATTACTGTTAAAATGTGCCATAGTACAAACAAGGGCTTATTCATAATCAGTGCAGAAAAAAAAAATCGACAAAACTTTACTCTCATCTCAGTGTGATGTTTTCCCAGTAATTTCATTGATGTTGCATATAGATCTATTCATCATTCTCTGCTTTTTTAGGCGGGTTGTACTTGAGAATCCCACTTTGATTAACTATTAAACAAATAAAAGGTGCTCACGACAGTATTCCAGATGGATCCCTGTCTGCTTCGCTCATCTGGAGTGAGTCGCACATAGGAGCTGGTCACCAACGTGCTCCCTGAGAAGTCCCATTGGCTGGACGGGCTGCTGCCCACGCCTAATACACAACATACAACTGGTTGGTGAATACAACACAACACATAGCTGGAAATACGCAAAGTGAAATTCAGTGTGTTGATTTGAAATATCAACCCTGACTTGAAGCCCTACTTTGAAAGTTAAAACCATCCTTTTTAAAAACTCTTAGCCAGGCTTGAAATCCAGCTGTGGAGCCATAGGCATTGTTTGAAACCCCAGCCTGATTGTGGAACACTCAATAAACACCTTAGACCAGAGGTCTCAAACTTGTGGACCGCTGGGACGATAGTTTGTGGCCCTCACCCTAATATGAAAATGTAATGTTAGTAGCCTGCGATTTTGATATGAATACTTGTGTGCAGTGCTGATTCGAATGTGTCTATTTGGGAGCTCATACTAGCTCTTTTCTATCTTGAACTTAAATAAATCCAAGTACAGGTCTAGACTTATTGATGAGCATCTTCAAGCCCTACCGAGCGTCTCAACTGCTTCCTACGTCACGCCAAATGTTATACAAGAGGAAGCACTGCCTGGTCTCTAGCAGCAAGAAGTAGGCAGACGCCATGTTCAGAACAATGTGTAAAATTGTGGATTAATTTTGATAACAGGGGTGTAAACGTTTTTATCCGAGCCTAAACAAAAACAACAATGTGGTGGTGGCTCCAATGCCTCCCAGGTAAATTGAGTTTGAGACCCCTGCCTTAGACTTAAACCACACTTGTTTGAAACTTTAACCCAAACTTGACACCTCATATAAACATAAATCAGTAAATCATAAAACGAATGCAAAGAAACAACTATATGACTATGACTTCAACTTTTCATGTTTCATGAAATGATGTTAAGTACCATGTGCACTGCACTTATTTAGCACTGAATTTATCTTGTAGGAAGGACAAACGTAGACAAACGTTTCTCGATGTCATTTCACAGAGAAAACAATGAAACATGACATCACAACACTGAGGTGTGTCACAAAATCAACAATGTCTGTGCCACACTCATGGCTCTCATCACTGATTTATGTTTCAAGTGACATTTAAGTTAAATATACATCAACACTGTCACTCTGCACAACGTTTGCAGATGCAAAGACATCATATATGGACTATAGAGGAAGATTATTTATTATTTATTTCAGCATAAACATAACCCATAAGACCACAAAACAGATCTGTATAGCAGAACTCATATTGCTTCTTGTACAGTCAATCATTTATCATTCATTGTAATGGGATTGGGTAAACACAACCACATTTCCTGTTATGAGAGGGTATGTGGTCTTGTACAACCATGCAACTCTATACCAGTTGATTATTACAACCATGCAACTCTATACCAGTACGTTCAATCTAAAAAATATGTTCCTCTCAGTTGAGTTATTGGTCAGGTTAATGATGGAAATAAGTAATTTTACAAGGGTGTGTAGATTTCTTAAATTCCACAGTCTTCAGTTCATTTTCTTTGACTACCTTCACAGCACTATTAACATTTACACAATTAGTAGAAAAACTAACAGCGTAATTACTTGTTATCCAAGTAGCAGTTTAAGGAGATATACTGCTGAATAAAGCATATCAGGGGCCCAAAAAAAAAAAAAAACGTTTAAAACTGTCTGGAGTTGTGAAGGAAAGCAAGCGAGCGAGCTAAAGTTCATGTATTCCTACCTTGGTAAGGTTTCATCAACGAGTGTTCTCGTTTAAGGTGCTCTGCGTTGCCATCCGTAATGTCGCCGCACACTGCCTTTAACACGAACGCGAAAAGGAGACACACACAGCCCGAAATGGTCCGAAAACTTGCCATGTTGCACCACAAAACTAACATAACAAGTAAGAATAATACTCTTCAAATACGGGACTCGCAAACTCTATGAAGAAGCAGGTACGTCCGCTATTCTCTTCCGGAAAGGAACTACCTACAAGCGAAATGTCCTCTCGTATCTTTTTGATCAAAGCGAAGACATTTTATTTTCATGTTATGCTCATATTTAACCAACCATCTACTTGATTTTCAAATTTCAAGATTCAAGACTAGTGTCCATTTAAATGGAACCAGTGTTTTGCGAGTAAGAATGTCCAACTCTGTGTGTTTCTGGCCAGGACACGTTTTTCAGGGCACAATAGGCCAGGGCCAATCAGAGACAAGCACATCGCAATATAAACCAATCAGTGAGAACCTCTAGTTCAAGATTTCGCCACTAGATAGTAGTAGATGACCGAAGGGAAATTAAATTGACGCCTCGGAAACGAGGACGACTTATTCTTCACTTTGATATTCTCAAATTGCGATAATATTGTGATCAGTAATAATCTGTTTTAATTTTGGTAATTATAGCCCTTACTTGAAACACAAACCCCTGAGACCGTTTAGACCGTGACCCAAATTTGAAACCCTAATTTGAACCCCCGACCCAGAACCTTAACTTTGTTTTAAAGTGCCTATTCCAGGCTTGGAATTCATTTACAGTGGCTAAAAAAACATCATTTAAAACGTTAATCATGAAACTCTTACTCAGGCTTGCAAGTCCAATTTCAAACCCAAATTTGAAACCCTAACTCGAGTTTTTGAACCCTAATCCTACATTGAAGTCCAAATTTGAAATCCAAACACTTGCTTGAAAATCCACTAGTTTGAAACCCCAATTCACAACTTGTAACCTGCTTGTAACATGACCTTGAAAACCTGATCATTAAAAAAAAAAAACCTGACACGTTTACCCCATCTCTTATTGAAAGCACCTATTTTTTAACTGTAACATTGTCTGCAGAGCCCTACTTTGAAATCCTAGATGTTTTGTGAAACCCTAACCAAGGTTTGAAACCCTATTCGATAAAAAAAAAAAAAAACTGTCTCAAATTTATAATCCTTTAAATGTCTGGTTCAATTTTGAGTGCTTGAAACTTGCATATTTACTTTTGACCCAAACTTGAAATCCTAGCTATTCTTTTAAACCCGAATCCTCAAAGTCCTATTTAAAGAAACTTAAACCCTAATTTGAAACCCGTACTCCTGTCTGAAATCATAAATCAAATACCCTATTGTAACTTTCAATTGAAACCACTGGGAGTTCCTTAGGTTCCTGTTATTGTCCATCCAGTAAGTGACGCCATAGCGGTCAGTAAATATCATCCCATCAGTCAGAGTAAACTTTTTAAAGTAACATCTGTGGTCGTGGAGAGTGAGTTTACTCACAAATTCACTCAAATGACTTTTTTATTTTTTTTGTCGAGCATTCTTAGTAAACACTATATTGAAATAAGCTAACTGTCGATTTTAAGCAACCGCTGAATGTTTTTGCCCCCAGCTCAGCCGCGACCCATATATGACATCACATTGTTTACAAACTTTGAAGGAATCTATGGTGTGCGTGTGTATTGTGTGTGTGTTGAGTGCGTACGGGAATGTGCGTGTATGTGTGTTTAAAATCAGTGACCCTGATAAAACCCCTGGCTGCAGCCTGATCCCCTCAAATAAAATTTGTCTCGAACCATCACTGATTGAAACACTATCCAAATTCGAAACCCTAAAAATAACTTTAAAAACATGCGTATCTTTCGTTCATGTGTGCTGAGCCCAAAAAAAAATCACAAAGATTTTCATCGACCAGTCTCATTCTTGTCCAAAGACACATGATAAATGTCAATGCGACCCCACGGTGTGACTCACTGCTTTTCTGCGAGGTAGTCTACAATTTTTATTGCTTTCCACTGGAACATCTGCAGAGTTAAGACAGCAGCTTAAACCATGTGGAGATTTCACAAAGGCTAGCCATCATCAGCTGTGTGTGTGTGTTGGTGTGTCTGTGTGTGCATGCGTGTGTGTGTATTTAACAATTGCAAAACAAGTGAATCAAGCAACAAGATTTATTTAGTTTGAAACCTAAATTCTGTCTGGAAACCCTATTTTCAAAAGACCCAACACTGTCTTGAATCATCTTTCAAAATCCCACCACAAGTTAAAAACCTAAACCATGGCTTAAAAAGCCCCTTTGAATCCCTAACCCACATTTTAAACCATAACTGCAGCTTAAAATCTGAATGAAAAATATTCATTTGAAAGCTTACCCTTTTCATGAAACTCTAGCCCTTGTTCGAAACACTACATCCACTGACTTGAAACTCTTGTTTGCAAGCTGAACGATAGCTTGAAATCTTAACCTGAAGCGATAACCCTCATTTTTTTGCAACCCTAATGTTATGACTGTTTCCTAGATTATGTCAGTGGCGTTGGTCCTTTTTTGGGTCACATTGGGATAGGCATCGTTTTTTTCTATCGATGCTTGAGTTACTCATTTACACATTGTCAGAATGTTTTTCCTTCTGTGCATTCTGCATCCAGCTCAGCTCTTTCTTGTTGCTTAGAAATTTTGTTCATAAAGACTTTTGTTTCCAGACTCACATCTACTGTCTGCTTCTGGGTCCATATCCTGGACCAAACGTGACACCTAACCTACCTTGAAACCCTATTTTAAAACCAAAACCCTTGTTTAAAAACTTTGATACTGCATTTTGAAAGCCCAATCCTCTTTGAAACTGTATTCTTGACCCTAATTTGAAAGCCTAACCCTAGATGGAAACCATAGGGTTAGGCAGCCCATTTAAGGGGGGGTGCTGAAACTCTGCTAAAATGAATTCAATCAACACCAACATTTCCAAAAGTCGTGTTATGACCTATGATATTTGCTGACAGTCCAATTTTATTAGCACTGCAGTGTGTGTGCTGTTGCTTTACCGACAATCTCTAACTGCTCCTCCCGAATTGCTTGCCCTTGTCCTCGACTCTCCAATTTATGTCAAGGAATGAGTCCTTATCATGAAGTGGAACCCAAGAACTACATCGGCTGTACTTATTATCACCACTGTTTAAAAAGGACTCTCCTGCCTTTTTTTTATGTTGGATTTATGAATTTGTGAATGTTAACTCGTGTTTAAAGTGTATCGTTGTACTGTGCCCCAATGATGCACATGACTGGTGAGGCACTGAAAAAGTATGTACCCAAAATAATAGATTAGCCTGGATTTCAGCTTTGTTTTCTTTTCTTCTTTTTATGCTTCAACAATTCAATTCACCAATGTGATAGCAAGAAAAATAAAATCATATTTGTTGTTGTTTATATTTCTGCCAAATGTCGGCAGGGGAAATGTATTTTCTTGTCTTGAATGTGTACTTTCAGTCATGTTTATGGCCAAACAGAAAGACTAAATATGCCACACACTTTCATTAAGTATGTCCCAAACCACTGACTTTATTCTCAGAATTCCCATTTTAGAGTCAGAATTCTGAGAATAAAGTGGGAATTCTCACTTTGCAGTCATAATTCTGAGAAAAAAAAGTCAGAATACTGTCACCCCCTTTTTTTCTTCTTCACCGGCCCTAATCTTCTTCCGTAGACAATTGACACATTGAGTTGACATAAAAAAAAAAACCATAATAACAACTATCCAGCTGCTCACAGAGTTCTCTGGTGGATGGTCTCATCAAATTGCTGTTGAACCGTCATCCTGTTAGCGACAGTTTGTGCACCAGTAGTTGTCGGAATGAAAGTAACCAGAGGAAACACCTGCTGACAGACCAATTGAATGTTCAACAGTAATATGCTATCAATGATGCATTTGTAATGACTATTTAAAGCTGTTGTTTTTGGAAGAGATCAAATCAACTGTGTGACACAAACAATGCAAGCGTGCTGAAAACTCTTTCTGGATCATTTCTAGTCACTCTGTTTCTTTCTATTGTGCACAGAAGCACTTATAATGAATAAAAACCTTGTGATCCAGACTGCCCCCGTCCATGTCCCCACTATCCTCTTATTTATTTATTCACCTCCAGCAGTCAATTATCGCTTGTCCATAAGGCATCACTCCCGTGATGCGGGGAGAAAAAAACGTTCCCACTTGATTGGCACCAGAACAAACTATCTGCTCACCGTTGGGAGATCATTTGTTGCAAATCAGACAGGAAATGGGGACCAATTAGCCTGCCGGTACTTTGTTTAGCTGGAATTGAACATTGGGAGTCTGAGTGTGATGTGTTTGGATGCCTCTCTTTTATTATGTGTAGTGTGTAGTTATTATAGATGGAGATTGTTTTGCCATGCCAATGATAAAATCGCAGGCCAAAGATGTTCTCAGTTGCAATTAACCTGACTAGATACCTGTAATAAGATCGAGCGAGCCTTGCGCTGGCACAAAACTCATGCTCCGCCGGCATTTGCCACAGATGTGCTGACTATGAAACTGGGAGCCCATTATATGTACAAGTGCTATATAATCAGGGCTACACTGTGGGACTCATGAGCACTGGAAATTGAATATTGCACTCCGGTTCAAGACTGTCATGGCCATCCTGACCTATCTCAAATTAGCCACCACAATTGCTTCTTAGGGCCAATTTCCAGTGCCCATGAGCACCACTTATGTGCCCTCTGTATATAATGCTATGTTTTTTGTATAACTCGTTTACTAGCCTATGTTTAATACAGGGACAAATAGTTTACAATATAATACACAGCATTTTCTATGATTACGCTAGGTTTACTATATGGTAGCACTATATTTACGATATGAAGCACTGTTTTTATTACATAACGTTCACGATAAGGCGGCACGGTGGAACACTGGTTCGCACGTCCACCTCACAGTTCAGAAGATACGGGTTTGATTCCACCCAGATTCTGGGCTCCACGAACATGTGTGGAGTACGTTGTCATATTTCATTCATAAATATGACCACAGTGTGGATCAAGAAAGGTAAACATTGGTGAATGCGACAAATCACCTTGAAAAAGTGCAAAGTAGGAGTGTGAGTGTCTGTGAATGGCGCCTCAGTGCTGGTTCAGTAGTACCTTTATCTGTGATAGGATTTTATTGTTGCGATCGGTGCGTTAATCATCTCGCAGTAAAAACCACCTTGCCTTCAGTCACACCCAAAGGCACACTCAATCTATGATAGTGATAGCGTGTATATTGTTACATCCCATTAATTCAGATGCGTTAAAGTGAAAGAGCTCTCATCACCCGGAATACATAATAGAATGTGACAGAGTCAAGAGGCATGGGCAAAACTTCAAATGGAATAGGATAAGACACACAAAAAAGTGATGGTATAAGAGTAGAGTTTGGGTTTGAAAGTATGGTTGGAAGTCTGGGTTAGGGTTTTAAAATAAGCTTTCATGAAATATTTATATTGCACTGACATTCCAACAATGTTGGGTAAAGGCACAAGTTTATGTTGACATTGTGGACACCGGTGATGAGTCGTGCACATCGACACGTCACTGTGTGCTTTGAGTTAACAAGAGCGAACGAAGCCTGCGTGTCAGTGCGATTTCCGGTTGTAGAAAAATTCACATGATCAATAGATACAGCTGGTGTCAGGGGCAATTGCTGTGTATCAGCTATTGAGTCGCTTGTGACAAAGTGGGCTATTTTGAAAAGCTAACCTTACTGTACTTTGAAACCCTTCACTTATTTTAAATTCTAATTTTAAAAACCTTTACTTGTTTGAAACAAAGGCTTGAAACCATACTTTGACACCTAAGTTTGAAACAATATCCTGTTTTCAGAAACGCTAAACCAGGCTTTAAATCTTACTTTGCAACACTAAATTGAAATCCTAACCATGGCTTTGGAACCCTACTTCAAAATCGTTATGCTCGGTCGAATCCAAAATGATTGCAGGAAATCAAACAAAGAGTTGAAAGTATTGTTTTCCCTTTGGTTAGAGGAGTTCATGAGCTCACCACGTGTTTACTGAGCTGCTAACGTTTGAAATGGTTTTGCTGGCTAATGGTGCGTGTCCCATATTCCTGTTCAATCTACGAGGCTACGCTAGTGACCGCACCTGCAAGCCACACAAGGTTTGTGTTTTGTGATGATCTCTAACGCCACCTTTCACCATCCAGTGGAACTGCTTCTGCATTCACATAAAAGAAAGCAGTGATCTACACCAGGATGAAAGTTTGTTTGTTCATTCATTTGTTCCACTTTGGGATTTGAAGCGGGAACTGTTAACCAGACATTACTGATGCTTTCTTCACAGCTGAGACTTTTCCTGTTAGTTTGTGTGTGTGTGTGTGTGTGTGTGTGTGTGTGTGTGTGTTTGTGTGTGTCTGTGTGTGTGTGTGTGCACCTGTTTTTGCGCATCTATTTTTTGTTTGAAACCTTAACCTTGGTTCGAAACATGAACCAAGGTTTGAAACCCTAATTCAAAACCAAAATATAAAACGTAACCTAGGCTTAAAACCCCAATTGAAATTAAACAATTGAACAATTGAAAGGCTAATTTCGAAAAATGTAATCGTTGTTTGACACACTTACACAGACTTGAAACCCATCTTTGTAACCTCAACTTAAAATCCTAACCCTGTTTTGAGACAATAACCGGTGATTGAAACCCTCACCCTTGTTTAAAACCTGAATCCAAACTGAAACACTACTTTGAGCCTTCATTGAAACTTTAAAAATATGGCTGAAAATTCTACTTTAAAACTCTAATTTGAAACCACAACCTTGAAAAGAGACCCACTTTGCAACCACAACATAGGCTTGAAACCCTAACTCGATAAACACTCAGCCTTGTTTGAATCCTTGAAACACTTCAAACCCTACTTTGAAACCCTAATGCAGGTTTACAACCCTAATTTGAAACCTAAACCCAGTCTGGAAAGCCCAACAGGGGTTTGTAACCCTGCTTTGAACCCCTAACCTTGGCTTTACATCCTGCTTTGATTCCCTCATGCTGTCTTGAAACCCAAAGTAAAGATTACGTCATATTTCATAAATTCCTTGCAGCACTCACACTGCCCCAGTCAAAAGCCAACGTCCCAAAACAAACATTACTATCTTATCCTCTGCTAGTCTTCCCTCAGTACAGATGATGTTTGAAGCAGCGACCGATCCTCTCATGCGTTCTGACTTTACGAGCTGAGAAAGCAGATGAAGCCGACCGACAGCGCAGGAGAGTGCTCAGCAAGTTTAGGGAACTGGGGAAAACATGTCAAGCAATTATTACGCTCCATGGCTGAATGGAGACTTTTAATTGAGTTTTATAGCGTTCATCCGCACGCACGCGCCCACTCACTCACACACTTAATTCTAAGATTGCTTTCAATTTAAGGGCAAGCTCTTGAGGTTAGTGTATTACAGTCATGTCTAGGGTATTGGATTTTTTTTTTTAAAGAAACCCAGAAAAGATGCAAACATTGGAATTAACTTTATAGTTCTCCACCTAAAATTGATGTCACTTGTTTTGCATTATATTGCTAAGTATTGCACTATATCACAATCTTAAATAATCTTGTGATGTCACCTGGAGAGCTCCATAATATAGCGCTTTTCTACAGCATATTCAAAGCGCTGAAAAAGGTGTGTGTGTGTTTGAGGTCGATACGGTACAAAACCAAAGTTATATGTTGATTTTCAACGTCAGTATATAACATTGTTTAGACACAATTAGATAAATTCAACCGATTGCTTATTTGCTTTGAGGTATGGGTACTGTATGATGGCAGTGAACTCAGCACTTTCGCGAATGGTAAACAATTCTTTAAAAAAGAGAAGCGCCAAGCAGTTTATAGCCACTTCTAGTTTTACTGAGCCTGCCAAACAAAATGAAATAAAGATAATTACAAGTTTGCTATGAAAAACAACTATTTAGTTGAGTTTTTAGTGTGCTAGCTGAATGCAAATGCTGACACAATGGGAAATGCCCATAGACATAACTCTTGAATCAACTGATATTTCAACACAAACGGTGGAGCAACACATTTAGACATTCAATGTAAAAATAATCACTCATGCAATCTTTATTTTCATATGGGCAGGAGGCAGGCCAATCATAGGACAGATATCGACAAACACTCACAATTTGCACTCAAAATCACACCTACGGACAATTTGGAGTGGTCAATCGGCCTACCATTGATGCAAAGAAAAAAAAAATGGACAAGCCTCAAACTATGATTTTAAGACTCAAAAGGTCTGTTTTCTCATTTTTAAGGGAAAACACTACTTTTCTTTTATGACAGTCAGAGAGTATTTCCATTTTGTCTACTGGGAGTGAAATGTTTTTATACATGGGAAGTCCGTGTCATCAAAGGCATGATGTTGGTCGTTATTTCATGGTATGCTTTATCATTTATGGGCTACACGTCAGATTCTGCGCTGGTTCGCATCAATAGTTCATACCCATCAGCCATGTCATGTGAATGGAGCTCTTTTATGTTTTGTGTAATGACAAATAGCATCAACCATGCATGCGCTTGTGTGAGTGAATTGGTCTTGCAATGCTCTATTTGTTCACCCTCAGGCTGCTTCCATTGTGCTGTTCTGTACATTTGCTGGATGCTGGTGTATATGGATGATGCTGGTTTCTGTACTGGTATACCAACAAGGTCAACATGTGTGGATGCTTGCTTATGTAGATAGCCTTCATCTTGAAGTCTCTCAGTCCAACAGCAATAGAAAAATGAACAGATGTAAATTTTCAAGATAGCAATACATAAGAGCTCAGCAGACATAAAATACAACAATAAAAACAAACAAAAAAAGTACAATAACCGTACAAAAACAACTATTAACAACCAATCTCAAAACAAATTGCATAGAAACAAGTCTAATTGTTTCGTAAGATAGAAATAATTAAGGTAAAATAGTAAGTATAGCGTGACAGAACAATGTTCTTTGTAAAGATGTCGAGCAAACGCAACAATCTTAGCAGGCATAAAAAAGAACAAAATTAGCAGGTGGTAGTCATATTTTCTTTTTTTTTTAAAGCGCTATTATTTCTACTAGGGATAGTAGGTCTTTTCTTTTAATTGTGTCTATTTTATGTGTGTTCGGCGACCTTAAGTGCCTTGAAAGGTGCCATACAAATAAAATATATATTTATTATTATTATTATTATTATTATTATTATGTGTAAATTCCTTTTTTTCTAGGAAAACAGTTTTTTTTTTTTTGCCAAGTGACAACAGTTTGAATCTGTTACAAATTGTTCATATTTTCAGTTTTTTCGACGTGTAAAATGAATATATTCAGATGAATTGTGTCAATAGTAATTTAATGAGTCAATTCCGAGCAAATCTTCGAGAGAGAAAACTTTTGGCTCAATGATTCGGCGCGTGTCGTGAACGCAGTGCGATGAGGAGCGCACACGCGAGGAGGAAGAGGAGGCGGAATGACAAACAGGAGTGAATGAAGGAAGGGACCTCACGCTGCGTTTGTAGACGCGCAAATGAGAGTCATCAGACGTCCCAATCAGCGCTACGCTCGCCACCTACCAGGCACAGATGGTGTTTGTGAAAGACGTGAAGACATCGAGTGGGAGCGTACCGCGAGCTCCTCGTGACTTTTTGCTCGCTGCTGAGAAAAAAGTGGAGGTCATGTGACACTTGTTGTCCAGCTCTTCAGAACGCAGCAAATTGGGCAAAAAATTGCCTCAAAGTGGGCCTAATGACTATAAACATCATCAGCATGAAAACAATCTATTATGGGATTTGATAGAGCTGTGTGAAGTTAAGTAAAAACAAAACAAAACAAAAAAAACCAATATATATATTGCAGAGTAAAGCAATTATTTTCCAAGTATGAGGTTGACATTTGAGAAAAAAAGGAGTGTATATTCAAGATATGTGGCATTTTTCTTAGTCATATATTTTTAAATTTCTCTTTTCAATTGAAACGCGAAAAAGAATTGTTGGAAAATCGACTGCAAGAGAATCCCTTGACTTTTAATGAGCACTCCTATCCGATAGAAGAGATAATGACGGAAATGTTTGTGCGGAGGCTAACGAAAGAGAATCGCTTCACTCGTCCAAGACGAAGAGGCTGGTCGGTTGGCATGGAAACACTGTTGGCTGGTCGCTAAGCTGGCAAAAGAAGAAAGGCAAAATTGTTTTTTTTTTTTAAATCCATGGAAACAATCAAAGGGTCTTAAGGAGTTGCTTCGCTTTCGAGACGAACTCAAGATGGCGTACCAAATGAAAGGTTTAACAGGTTAAAAAGTTTACACGTGTTACACCTTTATGATTGTGATGAGCATTTTTTAAAAAAATCTTCATATTAGGATTATCAGGAAAAAATAATGGCATTATTTTTCCATCCATCCATCTGGGGGGTATCAGCCCCCATCACAACTGGCACCACTGTTGCCTTTACCCTCCACATTTTCTCTCGTTCTTCTTTCAGTCCTTGGTATTCCTTCAGGTTTTTGTGTCCCTTTTTTGTGATGCTATCATTTGGCATCACAACATTTTTCACGACTGCTCTCCCCAGCATTTTATCCACCACCACTGTCAAGCTGGTTGGCTATCACCAGTTTGTCAGTCTGGATCTGGAAGTACCCCAGGATCTTGTCCTGGCTGTTCTTAACCACCTTTGGAGGTGTCTGCCATCTTGATTTGGGTACCTCGAATCCATAGAGATATTCCGGTACACTATTCTAACTACCTGGTTAAGCTGCTCCATTCCAGCCAGCTGTATTCGTATGCTGCTTAGCCTGCAGGACTTCTTTGCACAGCCTACACCTGGGATCCTGTTTGATGATGTGGTAGACCCCAGCCTCAACTCGTCTTCCGTACTGTCTTTCAGTCCAGCCTTTTCCAGCCACTGGATCCTAACAGGATCTTGGTAAATCATTATTGATAAATATTGTCAATGCAAACAAAGAGAGAAAGTCTGTACGCCCTGCAAGGAGGCTCATTAACTGCGTGACACCACATTAACCTTCTTTGTCCTGATTTGTGACAATTAAACCAACAACAAATTTTTAGGGGAGCAGATATGGAACAAACAACATTAATTAAAAAAAAAAAAAAAAAAAAAAAAAGAAAACATTGTGGGGTAAAAGCAGCGGCAGCATAACGCCAGTGGCAAACAAACAGAAGCTTGCGTGACACCACATTTAACCTTCTTTGTCCTGATTTGCAACAATTAAACCAACAGCCAGTTTTTAGGGGAGCAGATATGGAACAAACAACATCGATAAAAAAAAAGAAAGAAAACATGGTGGGGTAAAAGCAGCGACAGCATAACGCCAGTGGCAAACAAACAGAAGCTTGAAGGTGCAGATAATCATCCGGTTATATATTCACTGCCAATTAAACTGCAGAGGGTTTATTCTTGGAAATAAGTACATTGACTCATACAAAGTCATCTGTACAACCTTGGTACCGGGCTCCCTGCTGCAACACACCAGATTCAAATGATCACATACTGAGAGTTATAAATCATCAAGGAAACCAGCTCTTGACGACAGAATTGAAGATGCCTGCCTTTGAATAATGTGACTCAATTAAAATCAGATAGTCGCACAGTTTTATTACTTGAGTGAGTGTAAATATGAGTGAAAAATACTGTTTGCAGCAGAGTTACTTTTTTTAAATCTCTGTTTATCCGTCCGTCCGTCCGTCCGTCCGTCCGTCCGTCCGTCCGTCCGTCCGTCCATCTATCTATCTATCTATCTATCTATCTATCTATCTATCTATCTATCTATCTATCTATCTATCTATCTATCTATCTATCTATCTATCTATCTATCTATATATATATATATATATATATATATATATATATATATATATATATATATATATATATATACATTTTCGGAACTTTCCTCACAAAAGTATATATGTAAATATATAAATATACGTAGACACATATAGTGAGGCAAAGAAATGGTCAATCACTTAAGCTCACTTCAACTGTGGGCGACAGAAGCAAGTAACGTTTTAGGATTTTTCCCTCCATCCATTTTCTGAACCGCTTAGTCCCCACGGGGGTCGCGGGCGTGCTGGAGCCTATCCCAGCCGTCATCGGGCAGTAGGCGGGGGACACCCTGAACTGGTTGCCAACCAATCGCAGGGCACACAGAGACGAACAACCATCCGCACTCGCACTCACACCTAGGGACAATTTGGAGTGCCCAATTAGCCTATCAAGCATGTTTTTGGGATGTGGGAGGAAACCGGAGTGCCCGGAGAAAACCCACGCGGACATGGGGAGAACATGCAAACTCCACACAGGGACGGCCGGAGGTGGAATCGAACCCGCACCCTCCTAACTGTGAGGTGGACGTGCTACCCACTGCCCCACCGAGCCGCCGGTTTTAGGATTTTTAAAGAATTTATTTGTAAATGATAGGCCTACGCAATGTATTTTTTATTATTTTTTTTTGTTTTTTTTTTTTGCCTAAAGTATTGGTGGCTGGTATCAGCGCTCTCTGTGAGGACCCGATACCTTGAATAGAAGGCCAATACCTATACAGGTATCAGTACTCGCCTGTCCCTATTAAAAAAATATATACAACCTATTAATATTGATTTCATTTTTTTAATTTTAAGACCAATTTGGTCATTCCACACTGTTTTTAAAATGGAAAATAAAAATAAAATTCTTCATTGAATTATGAATTTGTAAGGTATAGTCTAAAAAAATAATCCCATTAAAATTTAATGATTACTTTCATGTCTTAATTTATTTCGTACTTGATACGCAAAAAAAAAAAAAGTCTGTCCATGAGTTAAAATAAATGGTCAGGAATGTATCTTGATGGCCTCGGATGCTTGAAGGTGTTTTTTCCAGTGTGAAATTGACAGATGCTATGTGCGTGTGTGCCGCTGAATTGTTGCACCGTGACATCCAGCGTGTGTTATGAGCACGACGCTGTTGTTCCAGCAGCGCAGTGACCCAGGAACAGAAAAAACAAATGCGACAATTACAAAGCCCAGGCAGAAGAAATGGGCAGGTGAGCAGATAGAGAAAGAGAGCAATACAAAGGAGAAATGTGGGAAACAGGAACACAATCATCTCAGTTCTCACAATTATCTACTCTCTGCTCGAACGCCTTCTGCTGTCCGGAGGTACATGCAAATTCATATACAATACATTCAAACCATTAATAGTAGGAAAATATACATTTGGTCATATCATTACATCTTTGTTTTGTTCAAACTTAAATGACTATTAAACCTTGCTCTATGAAATGAACGTCTTCCTTTACAAAAAAACTAACAAAATAGGTTTGCGCTCATCGCAGTTAGGCTGCACAACTATACAATTGTAGTTAAAGACTGATTATGTCATCATAACCTTACAACCAACATAGCAACACAGTTAAATGTGTTCAAAGAGACTCTCTGGTGGTTTGACAATTCTTGAGGAGTGTTGGTTCTTGCATCTGGTGACTCGTGTAATGGAGTCGTAAGTGTGTGTTGAGCTTGTTCAGCAGTCTCAGAACGTTCTCCAGTTGCATGTTCCTTGATTTGGTCTCAGGAGAGCTCCATTTTCTGTCTAAATGTTAAATGAGCTTGATTGATCCTCACTTGACATATTTGCTTTCTGTGTTCTTCTAGCAAGTCATCTGGATGTGCAGGTTTAATCTCAGGCGTCGTCCAATAAGGAGTCGAGCTGTGTGCGGTATATTAGCAGGCAGGCCCTGGCCACTCCCATTCAATTTTCTTTTCAGTCAGTTATCTCAGTGGCGCCAGTTTTTCACTGAGATTGGGTAAACAATTTCCCATGCCATGAAATCTCTGTACATTCTTTTTGCATTGTGGCCTTGGCATATTTTCGACTGCTGACACTTTTCCGGGATCTGGTCTGATTCACTGCTCAGGATGTCCCCTATAAATGTCACTTCCGATTTGACTTTTTTTTTTTCAGTCAGCTTCAGACGGCTTTTCTGGTTGCCTCAAGTACATTTCTCAGTCTGGTCATATCTCTTTTTATGTGGTTCCCCACACAATGCTGTGTCCACTCCTTCCAGGTGCTCATAGATCATGTGTATTGTTTTGTGCTACACCCCGCGGACTGAAGCAATGGCGGATGGCAGTTACTGAATCTATATCTGCCAGATGGAATCTTGAATGTGCAGAGTTTTGAGCTTCTGTCGTCCGACTTTAATTTCCTACTTCCTGATGATGAATCCAGTTTGTTAAAATATTTTGCATTCGCAAACTGTGACATTTCTTTTCTTGTGGGGAGTTTGAAATATTCTCTGCCTTTTTTAGCTCTGTTTAGATCTCGAGGATTATAACCTGGCTTTGTTATCCATTCCTTTTCTCAACAATAACAAGAGAACTCACCCACTGTTTGGTTCATCCATTTTTTTCAATCACTTCCAGTCCAGCTCACCTTTCAACGGCTTTTGATGACCGAATGGTACTTTGCGGCATGGATAAATGACTGGTGACACTTTGTCATCCAGTCTGATTGTATGTTCTCCTGAAAGGCAACCAAGACCCTGGAACAAATTGTATTCTTCCGTCAAATTATTATAATCCATGTCATCATCAATTTGCACAACAAGCACCCTCTTGACTAGGTTCAGTCCTTTACAGGCTTGTAAACCTATTATGGGCTGCACCGCAAGGAATGTTAGTGTATATACTTTGTCCTTGTGTGTCACTTTAACGATGCTTTTTCCTGTCACAGGTATTTTTGCTCCTGAGTATCCACTTGCTTTGGCTTTATTTGCAAGTAGCAAAGAAAAATTCAACTCGTTTTATGATTTTTTTTTTTCAATTATTTACACACTGATACATGTACTTGAGACACAAGTGACCATAACTCATGTCCCATCCCAGCCCACTCAACCAGTTCTGCCTAACTACAAGCACAATTTCTGCTTTACACTCAAGTTGCAGTTCTAAAACACGTTTTTCCAAACTCGACACATTTGTCTGTATTTGACCATCATTTTCATGAAGAAATTCTTGTGTTTTCACAAGGATCACAAAGTCATTCAAAATTCTAAAATTAATTGCCCTGCTATGCTGTGTTGTTTTTGTGTGTATGTGTGTGTATGTGTGTATCTGTGTGTGTAGCGTTTTGACTTTTCTCCAATTTTAACCCAAATTGTTTTGTTTTTCTTTTGAAGCAGCCAGTGAGACAGCAAGTTTGTACATTCAAAACCCCCGAGCTAGTATTACTTAATTGGCAACATTAAACCTGGTAGGCTTTTCTACCATAAGTAGACCCAAGAAAAAATATATCTTTTACTTTTTGTCAAAGTTTTGTTTGGCGGTGTACCGTGAGATATTTTGTGTGTTGTATGTGCCTTGGCTCAGGAAACACGGCCAACCTCATGTCTACGTTAGTATCACTTTGACTTTCAACAGTTCGCAGCAGGGGGCGACAGAGATATGTGAACACCTACCTGTACTTACTTAACTTTTTGAGTCACAAATGTTATCGTTGCTCTGGATTTTACATAATCGGTTGAGGTATTTGCACACCATCACATTATTTGTGTTCAATATTTTGAATCAATTTTTTAAATCTTCATTATTTTTGTCTTGTCGCTTGCATTCATGTCTTCTATCTCGCGTGCACGTTCACTCTGCTTGAATGGAAGAGTGGCAGCGTGAGCGCGCGCACGCCTGCGTGGAAGCAAGTGTCATTCACATGGGTAGGAGGGACAAGAGCGCGCGCGTACGCACAAACAGCCGCGCTGCATCCACTTGTCCGCCTCCTCCCATCAGAAACGCTTCCCAAATATCCACGCGCACACGCAGCTGGCTGGCTGGCTGGCTGGACCTTTCCTGGTCCAAGTTGCTCGGTTTTCCTCTCGCGTCGGTTGCGTACGCGCCTGCTTGTTCTGTGTATGGAGCTCTGAGATCTGAGAATGTGATTTTTGGAAGGAGGTTGGATTTTGCGCCGTGACAGGCTAGAAGCGCGCGGAGACATGGTGAGTATGGGCTCCTTTTGCACCTTTGCGACATTTTGACCTTCCCAAATCAGAATGTCAAGCATGCCTCTTTGCAGTGCTCTTTGCAGTGAGGGAATTAGTTCCACTTTAAAACCTTCAGGTGAGTATGGAGGAGCGAAATTGCTTAAATCATTTAGCCTTTTAAATAGTCTTTCTCATAATGTTCATCCTCGTGACAATGGTCTTTTTGGAAGAAGAATAAGACCAATCTTCTAAATTGGGTTAATTGGTGACCATTGGAATTCATTCAGTTATTTTATTTGAGCTTCTGTAGTTTTTTTTTAGCATGCATATCACGAGGAGACTCATAGAAATTCTCTTTAACCTATGCATTTGGCTCTCAAAGCCAGTTTCAAGTAGGAACATCAATTTTAATATACATTTTATCCCATTGGTCAACCCCACTAAAAGTCTCATATGCCTGAAAATACACAGATTGTCACGTAACCGTGGGATTGAGGACCCAAATGCAGGGAAGCATGAAAGAGGGGGTGTAGTTCAGTCCAAAGAATATTTAATTTAAATAAAACTAAAGGGAAAACAAAGCACTAATGGAATGGAGAAAAACAAGGACTGAAAAAAGTTCAACACTAAAAGGGAGAGTTCATGACAAAGTACAAACAAAAGGTGACTGAAAAAAGTCACAACAAAAAGGTTCCTGACGGTTAGCTGTGGCAGAAAGGCAAGGCAAGGCTTCGAGGACTATGGATTGTTCAGTGTTCACAGGGGGAACTAAATAGACAGCAGTTCAAAGCCAAGAAACAAAATAAACAATAAACTAAACAGACTTGGGCATGACCAGGGGCAACACAAAGCACAGCTTAGAGCACAACAACACATAGGACAGATAACAATGACCCAACAAACACTGAACAGAAATGAGGGAACTAAATAAATAAAAAAAGAGTATCTTAAAGCCATACCTGAAATAACTTAAGTGTGGCCTTTTTGGTTCAATGTGAATATTTTGGGGGCATTTTTGCCATTCAAAAACCTTGAAAATCCCCCCCCCAATGCAAGCCAGTTTTACTGTGCTACATGAAATTTGAGCATCATATATATATATATATATATATATATATATATATATATATATATATATGTGTGTGTATATATATATATATATATATATATATATATATATGTGTGTGTATATATATATATATATATATATATATATATGTGTGTGTGTATATATATATATATATATATATATGTGTGTGTATATATATATATATATATATATATATATATATGTGTGTGTATATATATATATATATATATATATATATATATATATATATATATATATATGTGTGTATATATATATATATATATATATATATATATATATATATATATATATATATATATATATATATATATATATATATATATATATATTATGGGCCGCTTATGCGCCGCTGACGTCAGACTCGTAAGTTGCATTTCTAATTATTTCACTGACCCATATAACAATACATAAAGTATATTTCAAATAACTATCATATAACAACAATATTATCAAACCATCTGTGTCACTCCTAGTCATTAAATCCATCGATCGAATTCCTCGTCCTTTGTCAACAATGCCACGCGTGTGCCCTGACGTCAGCCTCGTCATTTCACAGATCTAGCGTATATTGCAGCGTTAACAAAGTACAAGCAAAGACGTGGGTTTGGTAAACGGCTCTTTATTTAACAAAACAAGAGTTCAACGAGGCAACAACTACTGAACTGAAGTTGCAACACGAAATAAAATATATCAAATAACTATAACATAAATAGTTCGTCGCCACACAACCCCAAGCACCGGCGTCGACTTCCAGGCGTGCAGCGGTGTGGACTTCCATCTCCGGAGGTGGTATTTCCAGGCACGGAGGTGGAAGAGAGCTCCATAGAATAGCTAAAAGCGTGCGTAAAAGCCATGTCCGAGCCCCATCCACCGTCCCTGGACAGCCACCCGGCCGAGTGCCGGTCCCCGACTTCCATCCACGGAGGTGAAAGAGAGCTTTGTAGAATAGGACCGAGCATGCGTAAAAGCCATGTCCGAGCCCCATTCACCGTCCCTGGACAGCCAACCGGCCGAGCGCCGGCCCCCAACTTCCATCCTCGGAGGTGAAAGAGAGCTCCGTCGAGAAGGACCGGGCGTGCCTAAAAGCCATAATAGTTTTTCAAACCTTCTGTGCCACTCCAAATCATTAAATCCTTCAAACTCTTCGTCCTCCGTGTCACTTACAAACAAAGCCGCTAATGATGCCGGTAGTACGCGGGGCCCTTCGTCATCTTCGTCATCCCGTGATCGAATCCTTTGCCCTTTATGTAAACAACCGCTGTGCGGCACAGGTTACGTCACTTGCAGTTCAAATGACAGTAATCCCTTGCAAATCACATATAAGTAGCTCCTGAGTATAAGTCGCCCCCCCCACCCAAACTATGACAAAAAACGCGACTTATAGTCCAAAAATTACGGTGTATATATATATATATATATATATATATATATATATATATATATATATATATATATATATATATATATATATATATATATATGAGTTTTTGAGATATATATATATATATATATATATATATATATATATATATATATATATATATATATATATATATATATATATATATATATATATAATACTATATATATTTCTAAGATATTTTGTCCAATTACTGTTAATGTCTGTTTTTGTTAGTGTGTGCGTGTGTGATGCACTGCATGCATTTTTTCAAGTTACACGTGCTGTTTTGAGGGCTCCCAACTACTGAACATAATGATTTAGCTGGATGAAAAGGTTTGCGATACAGGGTGAGTTTTTGATTCTGACAAAGCCCTCACAAAGGCATTTCATTTGGAGGAAACAAAGCAAGAGTAAACACAATACATTGTAATTACATTTATCAGAAGGGGAGTGGTGTATGTGGGAGTGCTGGAGCGTATATGTACATGTATGACGCCCATGTGACTCAAAAGCTTTCTGCCATCTGTCAAGAGTCAAATGAGATGACATGCATGTGTTGGCGTGTGTGATAGGGGGATCGGTAATCCATGGATCTTCTCATTGAGATCGACACTGTGTCCACACTGTGAAGACTAAAACCTGTAATTCTAAGGGATTATGTGCGTTCGTGTTTGCTTGGATTGTTGCACTGATTCTGCACTGTGCGATGTCATTATTGTATTTTTAATTTGGTTTGCTAAATATCTACCACAAAAATCTGCTCAGCAGAGATCCAACATGGCTACATGAACAAGGCATGGCTATCAGGAGTAGAGTCACCAAAAAAAAATAAAAATCAGGAAACCAAGTCCATCATTTTGATTTGAAGCAGTCACTTTAGGGGTAATTTCCAGGTGTCCTTGCCCCTAAAAATCTTTAAAATATTTAGCCTTTAAACTTTAGAGCCTATAGCGTAAACCATGACCCATCAAGACGTTTTAGGAAACGATGGTGGCCGTTTTGATTTAAAGTGGTATTTTAACTAGGATTTTAGTCCACAGCATTGTAGAAAAGTTTGGTAGTCACATGTATCCTGAGCGGACAAGAACATAAAGTCTGTGATTTTGGTCTCAAGCTGTAATGTTACGTAAATTGTCATTTTGACCATTTCCAGATGTCCTTTATAGATGGACTCATCCTGGAGGTGACATCATTTGAACTTTGGTTATCAACCTTCAAATGCTCCACTGTATGCATAGCATAAAGTCCGTCATACTATATTTAATTTTTATATTCTTGTTGAAGGGCTTGACAATAGGTGTGCTTGAAAATTATATGCACGCTCCGTCCTGCTTTTTATGGTTATGCAACATTTTATGGAGCTTCTGGCGGGGTCGAAGGTGCTGATTACGCTACAAGGGAGCACTGTCAGTTCACACCTTGGCCCGCCTGCCTGTAACCTGCTTGCATGCCATAATTTTACACGCACAGAACAGTCAGAGGCACAACTGATAGAGGCACAGAGTCTTGATGACATTGCGGAGATGTAGATCAGCAAGCTGGGACTTAGGCAAGATGGGAATGATTGGACTTGATTGAGGAGTGTTCTTGAAGGTAAGATGGACGTTGACAAGGACGTCACCTCTCCATATCCTTTTTGTTGTGCTTTGAATTTGAATTACATTTGTTGTTACTTGGATGCTTGTAGTACATGCTTCGTATGCTGCCTGTGTTTGACACAAGGAAAGTGTCCTGTAATTCCTGTGAAACTTCTACCAAGGTAAAGAAAGGTTTTAAATAAATGTAATTGTGTCAAATCAGAGGAGGGTTTCAAACAAGGGTTAAGGTTTCCAATTAGGGTTTCAAACAAGAATTAAGGTGTCAAATAAGCATTTCAAACGAGGGTTTTGGTTTCAAATCAGGGTTTCAAGCATGTGTTTGGGTTAAAATTAGGGGTTCAAGCCAGGCTTAGGAATTTTGGTTTGAGGTTTCAATTTCAGGTTGTGAGCATTGTTTGGCTTTTAAACAAGGGTTAACGATTCAAATTATGGTTTTGAGCCAGGGTTAGGGTTTCATTTACATTTGAACGTTTGGGTTTGGAATTTTGATATCATCCAACCAGTGTAATAATTCGGGTAAAATGCCAACTAAGGGTTTCAAACTAGAGTTATGGGTTTAGGGTTTCAAAGCTGGTCTGGAGTTTCAAATTAAGATGTTAAACAGGGGATGGAAGTTAGTGTTATCAAGTTGTCGAAGTTACGAGTGTGTGTGTGTGTGTGTGTGTGTGTGTGTGTGTGTGTGTGTGTGTGTGTGTGTGTGCGTGTGAGAGAGAGTGAGAGAGTGAGAGAGAGAGAGAGAGAGAGAGAGAGAGAGAGAGAGAGAGAGAGAGAGAGAGAGAGAGAGAGAGAGAGAAAGAGAGAGAGAGAGACAGACCGACAATCATAAATGTGATCAATTTGTTTCCTGTAAACGATGTGGCGTCAGTGTGCTTTCTTGACCTTTAGTTGGTGCTATAACAAATACCCTAATGTCCTTTGCTGCTGGACTTAATGTCCTGCGATCTTGTATATTTGTTAACATGATGTTCTTAAGTCTGATGAAGTCTTGAGTTTAGGATTTGAAATTAGGGTTTCAAGCCAGGATAAAATTTTCAAATTAGCGGCTCAAGACAGGTTTGGGGTTTCACATAAGGTTTATGCTTTTATTGAATGTTTAAAGTGAGGGTTCAATATCTGAATATACCTTCAAATTACGGGTTCAAGCAAGAGTTAAGGTGTGAAGTTGGCAACTTGAGCCGATAGCACATATAGACAAATGTCCAGTCACCCTTACTTTCAAACCAACTGACGATTTAGAGACTTTGATTCACCTACTATGCACGTTTTTGGAATGTAGGGGGTGGATTTAAGCTGTAGGCGGATGTGTGAACCGGTCAACCCCGATATTTTGACAAGGACATCATCCCGATAATGTGTTTGGTCATTGAACAAAATTAGTGAAAGCAATTAAATGTTTATTGGTGTCAGTGCTTAGGAAAGTCGTTAATTCAGTTTATTAGACCATTTAATTGGCTGTAAATGCAACTTTTAAAGAACAACAAAGTCCAAAGAGTCAATGAAATGTGTCGTGAGAGTTTGAAGACTCATGGAGTCTTAAGAATACCATGTGGTAGTGGAGCACTGTATGGACAAAAGTTGTTTTGACACTTAATGGAAGTGGATATCGATATGTTTTTTCACTTATTGGTTAGACAATTATGTATCTCGTGATTCTGGAATTCATCCAAAATGGTTTCAAATCAAATTGACTGACTTCTTCTATTTCAGCTATAGGTCCACAAGACTTGTTTGGTGCATCATGGCTCCCAAATGTTGCATTGATTTGTGACTGGAGGTCAGCAATTTTTTTTTTATTTGCATGAGAAGCCAAATTGACACGAAAATGTCTCGGGTTGACCATTGCTATTTACCGGTATAGTAACCGGGCCGAATGGAATTTGAATGGAAAGAAGACACATTTTGGTGTTTAGTCCCGGTGGCCCTTGGACAGTGCTTCCAATCCTGTTGCTCAGGGCCACCTGACAGTTTCGCACTTGGGCCATAAACTGGACAATGATTTTAAACTGGACTGGAAAATTGGTGCTGTTGTCAAATCCAGCTTTTTTCATTTTAGGCAACTGGCTAAAGTAAAACCGCTCTCCTCTCTCAACAACATTTTGAAACAATAATTCACACTTTTGTCATATCTCGGCGGGATTACTGTAATGCACTTTAATTTGTAGTCAGCTGGCCCTCCATCAAGCATCTCCAGTTGGTCCAAAATTCTGCTGCTTCTGTTATGTGCAGGCAGCATGGGATCGATTCTCGCTCAATGATGGTGTGCATGTTGTTCATCTGGATATGTGCCCTGCGACTGGCTGGCGACCAGTTCAGGTTTAGTCTGCTTTTCGCCCGATATCGGCTGGGCTAGGCTCCAGCACCCTCTGCGACCCTGAACTAGCCCTGCGACCCTTAGTAGGATAAACGGTGTTGAAAATGGATGGATGTCCGCCCAGTTTTGATCGCACGGTTAATTTGGTGCCAGTGGCTATTCTTTTTCACACAAATAGCTAAATTGTTCCATTTGAGACGTGTTTTCCATGGCATGATTTCTCTCAAAGGAGTCCACCATGTCAAGTGTCTTTTATAATCATCTGTGTTCATAAGGGTGTCATTGTGCTGCAGAAGTCATTGAGTCATGTAAAGACAGCACTGGTGAGGTCGGATTGCGGCGAGTAAAAGCGCTACGGGAGAGAAAACGCAGGAGCAGGAGGGTTCAGCGCGAGGCCGAAGACGTCTGAAGGACGACGGAGAGTGCGGGAGTTATTTTGGGTTGTTGCACCTCCGGCGGCTCGGTCACAAAGCTTCTGTTTGATGACTTCACCCACTCGCAAACCAACCTGAGACGCTTCGTGACAGCGTGTGAGGGCACACCGGGAGCCCCTCCCTCCCTCTGCCCCGCATGCCTGCGCTCATATTGCTCTAAAAGCAGTGAATGCATTATTTATTTTTATCATTTCTTTTGTGTTATCATGAATGCCTGGTGGGAGGAGCGATCACATTAAAATAACACATGCGTGACCGTGGTTACTTTTCTTTTTTTTTTTATCTATGGGATGTGCATGTATGGGACTGAGCAAGCTATGGATTTTATGGATTATTTCTCATCGTTGTTTATTTCTATGACACAATTGCTGATTATGGAATGCCTGTATAAGCAATTTTTATGGAAAAAAAATATTGCCCACTTTAAGGGGCTAGAGTTCACTTGCATAGGGACCAAAAGTGCAGGTGCAGCAACTCATCAAGTCCAACAGATGGAGTTGAACAAAACTCATCACACCTTTTTACAATGGATCACACTATTCACGTTCTTCCATTCAGGGCCACTGTATATGTCTCCAAATTGCTTTTCAGCAATAAAAGTGGAGCCCGAAAAGAGAATTAAGGCATGGAAACGCAGTCCCATTGTTGCACATGTACATAAGTGTGTGACATTTTTAACCCTGTGGATTATTTCTAGTACTGGGTATTTCTATTTTTTACTGTTTTGGAGGACTGGTTTTATTGGTTACGTAACACATGAATTTTTGTGCGCATGTGCTTTGGCATCTTTTGTTAAACTCTCTGAATTATTTATTGTCTTTGTTCCTGCAATTGGCTGGTGACCAGTTCAGGGTGTATACGCCTTCCGCCCTAACACTGCCAGGATAGGCTCTATCACGCCCTTGACCTTTGTGTGGATAAAGCGGTTCAGAGAATGGATTGATGGACGTTTATTGTACAAGCCGGAATCACAAGTGACGTGTGAGAGGAGAGGTTTATTGCAAGACCGTTCTGAATGTGGATTGCGTTAGAAAGGAATATTGACAAAAATGTTTGTGGAAAAAGAAAAGTAGTGTGTGCAATGAACATAAGTTACTTTATGTTATGTTACTTTATGTTAATGACTAAATCTAAAAGGCAAATGAAGATGTTTTTTTTTTTGGGGGTTGGTGGAAGTCTACTGAGTCTCATGTTCTTGAGCTGCCATGGTTTGATGATTGATGTAGGATCTGAGAGCACTGATGCGACTGTAAATGTGAAGTTATGAGAGCTGAAGTCTCCATCTCGTTCCAACTCGCTCCGGATGAGAGCTGTCACTAAAACCTCCCAAAATGTGCTGGAGCTAACATGTGTTCACTCATCTCTTATGCATGTGGCGCAGGCCGCCGACCACCCCCGCACCTGCTACTCAGTGCTACTTTTACATTTCATTCACGCTGAACTCATAGTTTCATGACTTTATTCATGCACTGTTGCAAAAATCAAGTCCTTTTTTAACATAGGCCATATATTACAAGAATGAAGTCAATTTTTTTTCTAGACCACAAGCTGTAATTAAAAGAAAGAAAATTATTTGATGGTTTTGTGTTTGGACTTTGGCACAGCTACTTTCCACCTTATTTGTCATGCCACATTTAAAAAACAGTCATTGTTTCAATGTCAAGTCGTTTTTTTGTGTGTCCTGTTTATACCGTCTTGACTTGAGACTTTTTGTTGGCATCACTAGTGACCTGTGATTTCACACGTGCCTGTCACACCCCGCTACGTGAGTCAATCATGTTCACGCCCCGCGGTGAAAAATATACTACGAGACAATTTGGCAAGACCTATACAGGGTGTTTATTTGCATCTGTATGTCTATTTTGGGTATATCAGCTACATTTGACAGAATTTGGATGGGTAAATGATTGACAAAATTAGCTGGGAAATAAATAAAGCCTAAATAATTGAGTTTATTTCAAAACATTTTACAATTATTTTTATTTTCAATTTTGCGGACCACCTGCAATACAGCCACGGATCACTCAAGGCCGCGGACCACCAGTTGACAATCCCTGATGTAACAGAGAGAATCCTGTCACTTTTTCAAATCAAATATTTTTCAGCCTCGACTAATAAATAAGTGCTGTTTTTTGTTTCTTTCATTTGCGCGGCCCACCGTGGCCTGGTCCAAGGTGGCCCACGGCCCTGTACCGGGCCACAGTGCGGTGGTTGAAGACCACTGCTTTGATTGGCGTGGCCGAGAGACTGCTCTCTCTGCTTCTGCCTCTGTTTCTGTCTGTCTGTCTGTCTCTCTCTCTCACTCTCTCTCTCAATCATCTGATTGAGAGGCACACCTCAGGCGAATTCCTAGCAAATATAAATAAATCATAAATAATTAGCACTTTTTTTAATGCCTAATTTTTTTTAAACTCATCTTCAAATGACATTGCCCATCTGACCATATTTAAAATCAAATGAAATTTGCTCACTCCTCATTAAGAGGAAATAAATCAAGGAACTATTGAGTTTCAAAGCCCCCCTGAAGCTGCCCTAAGACAGCCTCCGAGCGCCTTTCCCCCCTCGTCCTACTCCACATGACCACCTGAATAATATGCTAATGACATCCCTTTAAGACCCCCAAAGGGGTTGCCTCGGCAACACACCTACACCTGTTGGAAGCCTTGGTGCTAACTTGCAGAGCAAAGGAATTCATTGAAATTTTCAAATGCACAGAATCTTCCCATAGAAACATAATAATAGCCTGCTCCCACGTCAAAGTGCTAAGCCCATTTCACTCCGCATTGACAAAGGGTGCAGCCGTAGCATGTTGTTGTCAAACCCATTCATTGTGTTTGTGGCGGAGACCACCAAATGAAGCATTGTTGTTTGGTGCGGCACAGCAAAAAGACTTCTGCCGTGGCGGAATAGAAAACTGTTCTATTTGATTAAGTAGATCGTTAGGATGTCTTGCTTGCCAACCTCTTAAGTAGATTTGTACCTTAAATTCCTGTTGAGAAGTATTAAACCTGGGTGTGCAATGCATATTTATTCTTGATGTACCGTATATAGTATATTTTGTTTCATATAGTAACCAAAAAATGAAAGCACGGCAAATAATTAATAACACACTAGGTCTTTCTTTCCATGTTGCCTAGCCAGAGAAAACATAGCTTGTGGTGTTGATGAGATCCTGTGCCCTGACCAAGCTGAAAGAAT
The DNA here is from genome assembly GCF_054491065.1 of Syngnathus leptorhynchus. NCBI lineage: Eukaryota > Metazoa > Chordata > Actinopteri > Syngnathiformes > Syngnathidae > Syngnathus > Syngnathus leptorhynchus. Next base: position 18,474,921 of record NC_141196.1, on the reverse strand, counting down.
TGATGCAGATATGTTGTAGTTACAGTATTTGCATCTACGATACAGTACTGTATTTTTGTGTAGCATTATATTTAGGTTGTAATGAGCAGTCAGGCCCTGCAATGGCTCTTTCTGATTCATTTATGAGATGCATTTGTGTTTAATTTGTCATTTTTGAGGACTGTATACATTATTTATACTTCATTTTTAAAAACAGTGAGAGGAGAGGGAGTGTTTTGTATTGAGTAGTGCAGTGTCCTACTTTTGCTTTATGTGTGCTAATTTTTAAAAGAAATAAAATTTTGACAATAAAGTGTGGTTTTGACACAATGGTGCTTGGCAAATTATGTCCTAGTAAAAAAAAATATGGTGCAGCGTTTTGCAAAATGTGTGCTATTTTTTTGAAACAATCGAGCAAAACTGTATTATGACAAAAACAAATTGGAAAAAGTACAAATAGAAGACCAGAAAAGCATGCTGTTGAGGCCTCAAAGAGTTGATGTGGTGAGCGTGATAAGTGTCGGCAAACAAAGATGTCTGACCCAAATAGGTCAACAGTCTGCAAGTGTGTAGAGCTGACTCGGGTCTCTGAAAGCCAAAACTGAGCCCGACCTCCCTTGAAAAGATAAACACAGCAGTGGCTTGTTGGCCCACTACGACTGGAATGTTGTCAAACGTCATACGTACTCCTCCCATGGAGCTCTCCATCTTCTGTGGAGGAATGAGAGCCCAAAGAACCAACCCAGTGAATTTCCACCCAATATTTTTAAACAGTCGACCTCTATGCATGTGCGGTTCAGCATTTGTAATTTTGCATGTTTAAAGTTTTTCTTTGGACTTATTTTTCATTATTTGCCCAAAAAAAAAAAGCTAAAACTTAGTTACTAATATATAGTCATGATTTGCCTGTATTACATAACAGTGTAAATGCATTTAAATGACTGATACAATTTTTACGAGTTGGTGTTATTGTGAACTCTGAACAAGTCGATGTGCTTCAGGCTGAGCATTGTGATAACCGTGCTCGGAAATATTTTGGACGACAAAGGCAGGAATGCTTAGCAACTGGAGCAACACCCACCTTTGGAGTATACTTGCTCATTTGTGCAAATTCTCAATTCTGGAACGTGTAAGTCCTGGAATTTCGCCAAAAAGGCCACTTCGAACGGAATTGTCAGACTTCCTGTTCAATTTACTTCAATGTCAATTTTCTCTTGAGACTGTGTGTGTGTGGGTGTGTGCGTGCGTTTATGATGAATGTCCACTCGATTTCTCTGTGAAATTGATTTAGTAATATCTACAAAAACAAACAAGTGGCATTAATCATGCCTTTTGAATAAACTGGCTAACAACGTTGACTCAAAGGCTGCTGGGAATCGAGAAATCTTGTTTGGAGCGCTGGCCTCTTCTTTTACTTCTCCCTCTTTTCTTCCCCTTCGTTACCCTCCTTTTAAACAACCTCCTTATTTATTGCAGCGTTTCATTTCCTCGTTTTGGATAATAACAACATGATAGTGTGTGTTTAAAAGGGAAATGTGCATTTCTGTTTGATGGGAACAAACTGTAACTACATCACGTGCCCATATAAGGTGTTATCAAGGAAGTGGAACAACCAAGAAAGCAAGTTATATTATTTATAAATAGAAAAAGGTCATCATACTGACGGCTGTTCCTTATATTTGAGGAACTTTATGCAGCTTGTGACTGCAGTTTACCGTCACCAATGATTTTATACTGGCACACAGCCATGTTTAGTCTGTAGGTGTTGATAGCTGTCTAGTATTCTAATTTCATTTTAGTATTCTATATTCAAATTTTTATAATTTGACATTGTCCATGAGAGACAAGAAGTCATCTTGAATGACCTTTGCCGGGGAAGATATTCTTATATATGGTTTGTGGGTGGGGAAAAAAGCCTGTATAGTTTGCTTTTTTTTTTCATAAATAATACATAAGTTTGGACTAAATTCAAGTTTCAGTATACAACAGAAGAAATATTATGCATATAGTACGTATTATGCATATAAATGTATACATATATACATATTTGGTGTACTATAAATAATAATTTCATCTAATTTATATATACAATATCTTGAATATTTACTTTGAACAATTATTGTACCAACAATAATCATACCAACATGCATTGTCTTAACCATTTTTCCCCCCTTTGTTTTGTTTTTGTTTGGATTAGATTTAAAAATCTTATATTTCCTCCTCAATGCTGTTGTTTTTTTGTGCACTTTGTTGGGTGTTTCCACATTATTTATAGAGGTGCCGGAGCCTATCCCAGCTGACTTAGGGCAGTAGGCGGGGGGACACCCTGAACTGGTTGCCAGCCAATCACAGTGCACATAGAGACAAACAACCATCCACACCCACAATCACACCTACAAAAAATTTGGGTGGTCAATCGGCCTAGCATGCATGTTGTGCCGCCCTCCTGTTGTTTTTATAAAGGACAATATTTTGACGACTGCATTTCTTTGGGTGGCACGGTGGGGCACGTTCGCCTCACAGTTCAGAGGCGCAGTGTTTAATTCCGGCTCCATGCTTACGTGGGTTTCCTCTGGGTACTCCAAAAACATGCGTGGGAGGCCGATTGACCACTTGAAATTCTCCTTTGCTGTGAGTGTGAGAGCGAATAGTTGTTCGTCTCTGTGTGCCCTGCAATTTGCTGGCAACAGGTTCAGGATGTCCCCTTGCCGACTGCCCAAAGTCTGATGGAAAAGGCTCCAGTACGCCAGCGACCCTTGTGAGGATAAGTGGCTCAGATAATGGATGGATGGATGGATATGTTTCTTTGATTTAAAAAAAAAATGGGGGGGGGGGGAGAACTTCAGAGGAACTAAAATTGATTCTTTCCCTTTTTCTGAAGTGTATTTTGTGATTCCACCTTGTACGCGACGCAGGTGGCCTCACTGTGCACAAAAGCGCTGTGGTAGCAGCCGTCGCAAATTCGAGTTAGCAAATGGTCAATAGAGCACGCGCGCCGTCATGTTCATTTGTGTTTGCCAAGTCAACGTGTGTGGGGTCCTTAAGTCAACCCATACCACATTGCAGTCCTTAAGTCAACCCACATCACATTGCGGTCCTTAAGTCAACCCACACCACATTGTGTTTTGGATATCTACACATCATGTGATTGTGTAGATATCCAAAACGCAAACTACACAGGAAGGCCAGAGCCCGCAATCGAAGCCACGCCCACTGCACAGTGAGCAGGAAATGCTAACCAATCTTTAATAACTAAAGGAATATGATACATACATACACAGCAATGAAGTTATAACATATCTTCACTTTCCTAAAATAAAAAAAAAAAACAAGTGTTTTTTTTCAGACACATAAAAAACGAAACTAAATGTTGATTATGGTATCCCCTCGCTACTGTGAGATACAGTTATTGTGACTTCTCTATCATGGGATGTCAATTGTGACGTCATCTCTTGTACCATTACTTCACTATTTTGTGTGGTTTTGTTTTTTTTTCTGCAATTCTTCCTTCTAAGACTTCTAAGAAATTCCAGTTACCTCATTGTAGGTGTGTTCAGAAACAGGGTTCAAACACAATACTTTACTCAGACTGTTTGGAAACTCAGATTGTTGAATATAGTGTTGTCAAAAGTGTTAATACAATTTTTATGAAGTATTCTTTCATTTGGGTTGTTTAGTTTGCATTTATTTGCGCAAAATTAAAAAGTAATGGTCTTGTTCTTTTATCTTTTCATTTTGTTATTATTTTATAATTTATCTAAAGGCGTTACAGGCAATCTGTCCGACAGCGCAGAAACCAGAGCTGTCAGGTTTCGAATCCTGTTGTTTTTAAGAAACACCTCCATACTCAGCGCCGTATTTCTTAAAGATGTCAAAAACAGGCTTTCTTTTGCGAGAACCTTCATCATCCCTGGATTCCCTGTAATGCAGGGCTTCTGGTCACCATGAACTCTTCAGTGAGTCCAGCTTTGTGCTTTGGGTATTCCCCAAACAATGGACTATGCGATCCTAGGGGATCCCTCAGTATGATGAAACGTCTGCTTGTTAACTAGGTTTTTCTTTTTAGTATACCTTGACCTTAAAAAGACTACCTTATTTCATTCTAGCTAAATGAACATGTTCCCATGACAACCATTGTTTTTGTTCATCAACGTCATAATTTCATTGTCAATGGAAGACGTTCTCATTTATAATTTATTTATTTATTATTGAATGAACCAAGTTAATATAATTTATAAAGGTTTGTTTTATTCATTTATTATTTTTTGTTATTCACAATAGATCATTAGCCCATAGACATGGGAAAATGGTCAGTATATGAAGATTGTTTATTTCATTCATATTTATTGTTTTATTTATTACTATTAATCAGCTATTTAATGAGATATCGGAATACATATAACAAATCAATTGTACGGTGGGAAAAACTCTAAATTAATGGAACAAATGAAACAAATTAATCCCTATCTCCCAAAAAAAAAAAAAAAAAAACTGTTAAATCTTTGATACTCACTCAACTGAGCTCTAACTCCATTACCACCCTGCTATTAGATGTCTAGGTGTATGTAATGCTGAATCCCATCTTTCTGCAGATAACAGAGTGATCTAGAAGCTTTACAGCTGGGAAAGCTGCTGCTGGATAAAGTGCAGCATGTGCGCGTGCGTGTGTTTGCGTGGGAGCGGCCTTGTCTCCCGGGGGGGCAATAAATCACAAAGCACTTTCTCTGGTTTTATGGACTTAAAAGTGTCTCGTGGATGTGGTTTGGATGAGTCCACCTTGTTTTGCATCTGCTGCTGCTTAAATAACATACATTCATTCATTAAAACATGATAAGAATTGTCATAACCTGGTGGAAAAAAAACAAAATCAATGTTTTAACCTCATGCGCAATTCGATAGGATTACGTACAACAATCCCTCTTAAACAAAAATGGAACGTTTTCCGATTTTCACCGGAAGGGATGGACCTTTTCATACTGACGTTTTTGTTTGTGGAACTTTTTTTGGAGCTTTATGCTGAGAATCTGACCTTTTTGCTGTTTTTGTGCTCTCGCTGAAAGTTGAACTCAGACATTGTGTCTGAGAGACACTTTGCATGTCAGGGAGTAGCTAAGTATAGTTTGAGCTGTTAATGGAATTCTTTGCCATATGTGCATGCGTATCCTCAAAATAAAAGGCACATCCTGGTTCTCATAAAATTTACAATAAAAAAATGCTGTGTGATTATTTGATCAACTCAGGAGTCGAACTTAGTTTTTTTTTACCTTCTTTGTCTCGTAATTGAGCAAGGACAATATGGGGAACATTTTTACGCATTTATGGTTCCAAGTTTCCAGCTCTCAGCGTAATCCAAAGGTATGTTGATGTGACAAGCCGTATAAATGTCTTGCAGATAACATTTTGCGTTATCATACTTTGAAGGAAGTGGACTTTGAGGTCAAGTGCGTTTTATTTCATGTTATCAATTTTGAGCTGCTGTTGGTGACATGTAAGACACGTGTGCCCACATCTCCCCCACACAAGCATGCTTATTATAGTAATGACATGAGTATCACAATAGATCAATCCATAAAATTGATTTGAAAAATTGTTATAGACTTGGTGAAGGGCATGATCAAAGATATGACCATATTTTACAATATAGCGGCAGTTTGTGTTATGAGTCACGCTGCACAAGGGTAGTTTGTGATTTTTAATTATCCTTACTTTTTATATTGTTTTGTGTGTAGCCGGTGGATAGAAGCTTCCCTGTTCCATCCACAGAGGACATTTTCTCTGAGAGCTCCTTGATGAACTTTCCACTTTAATTTACATGTTAATTGCTAGTTGATGGCCACCTCGGGGTTGTGCAGGAGAGGTGAATGACACCTCCTTTTAGTCCTTTCGCACGCGACTACACTGGAAGGATTTGGAGAAAATCCCACTAGCCCGCCTCGGCACTTGACATCAGGTCTCAGGTATCAAGTGTGGGGCTGTAATTAGGCCTTGAGTTAGTCACGTGACTCATTAGTTAACATTAAACGAATGCAAGCCAGCTGGACAAATGAAATGAAATGGACGATCAGAGGGAGTCTCAAATGAGCTTATAAGGCATTATTAACCTTTTATAACCATATTTGGTACTCGAGGTACCTATGAGTAGGCTGAAAATCCAGATCTCCAGGCAAACCTAAGCAAACAGACAGCAAAATAGTAATAATAAAATAGGATAAATCAATTAAATGGACAACACAAACTTGCAGAGAAGTAGAATTTCTGTGGTCCGTGTGGGTGGAACACGGTAGTCAAGTTATATTCTCTTTGAAGGTGACATTTTAGAAAAATGTTGCCAATTTTCAGTGGTCCATTCTTCCAAGTCGAACTTGACATTTCTTTCAGAATTCTTTTTCCATTTATGACCAAATATTGAAACTTGTATACTAGACGAATGGACAACAGTAATTGGAAAATAAATTGAATTTTTGTCAGCAGCAGAAGAAACAGTAAGTAGGCCCTTTTAATTTGAAGTGGGCAATTTTGGGTCATTTTGGCCATTAGCAGGGGATCACAAAAGACATACTTGAGATTTGGAACACCTACAAACATTTCAACCTTGTACTAGACAGATGGAAGACACTAAAGTTTTTTTCTTTCTAAGATGTGATGGCTTTGCTGAGACTATAAATTTTCTTCCAAGTCAGACATGCCAATTGTCTATAAAAAAAGGCTTGATTTGCACTAATTCAGTTGAATATTCTTTGTATGGACAGCAGAGGGATGGCAAATGCATAAAGCAGTGGTCGGCAAATAGGGGCAAATCTGTCTGGCCCGCGAGCTGACGTTAAAATGATGTGTTAAATCATAATAATAATAATTTTTTCAACCCCATATTTTTTAAAAAGAAAAAAAGGGCATATATTTGATCAAATTCGAAACATTTATTGAGGTATGATAGTCTTTAGTGACAACAAGTGGAACATCCTGTTTCAGTTATCCATGACGCACAGGTCGGAACGGTATTGACACGCAAGTGCGCGTAATTTTATGCAAAAAAAACCCTCAAAGTATCCTGTCTCCCTCCTCTAGTGGGCAAGGTAAAAAATAGTCTATATTTCGTCAAATTAACAACATAACAAGGTCTGTTCAAATGGAATTAAATTAAATGCAATTTAAAAGTAAGATGATGTTTATTTTTATATAATATAATAATTAATAATTTAAATAGTAATGACCCCCCCCCAAAAAAAGGCCCGCGATGCCATTGTCCGAATTTTTTTTGGCCCACGTCCAAAAGTAATTGCCGACCCCTGGCATAAATGGACGCCACTCACTTAAAGGAGACGGTCTGTTGTCAAACTATTGACCGGTTATGTCATGTGCTCTGTCAGGGGAGTTGATTTAATCGTCATTATAATTATTCTCCTCCTACAGTCCGCTTGATTGTGTGCAATAGTTTGATATTTGGACATACAACGTTGCGATGATTATAGTTTACATGATCAAGTCTATAATGGCAATTCAAAGAAAAAGTCAACCACAAATGTTTTTTTGTAATATGTTCTGTGCAGTCCATTTAGTCAAAAAACAGTGGGATGATTAATGTTTTGTTTATGGAATATGAATTGAACAGGCAAAATCCACAAATTTTTGTTCATCTCCGGGGGCGGGCAAGTTGGCCACTTGCTGTCAACTGAAAATGACATCACATTTGCCACGCCAGTCACGACTGCTCAGCACTTTTACAAAGCTGCGTCTGTCTTTTTTGTTTTTTTGTTTGTTTTACATGCTGTTGCTCACCGCTGAGTTTACTTCAAATTAAAATGTCAGACTTCCTGTCTTGAGCGGGGCTTCTTGACCCGTTTTTGTGCATCAACTTATTATAAACATGTTTGCCAAATTTCATTTGCTAGTTAAAACTGATTTCAGCTGGTTGCATTCTTTTTTTTTTAAATTAAATTATTAATTCAATTCTCTTGAATACCACTGAGCCTAAAATGGTCATCTTAACCAAAATCACGGATTTTGTGTGTCTTTTCATGGCTTCTTAAGACTTTTTTTCTGCATTTACTCATGGTAAGCATGTCTACCAAATTCCATATTGCAAAAGTATATCTGGTTTTGAGGGTTGCTTTTTTGCATCGTGTTGAGCATCACAAAGCCAATTTAGCCTAAAATTGTTGCTTCAAACCCAGAAGGAAAAATTCCTGGCACATTTAGGCATTCTTAAAAAATGTTTTTGCCTGTCTACCGCTAAGTGAATAATTCATGAACTTGTGGAGTTATGAGAGTTTTTACAACTCATTGAAGTTCGCCATAACGCAAAACGTCACAATTTATTAGTGTCCTTCCGTTGAGTATGTTAAGAAGAAGCAAATGGGCAAAATTCTTAGGACAATCTACTCTGATGCTGGTAGCCCGAGCGCAAAGATGAATTATATGTGACATCAAGAGCCAGTGGGTCCAAACAGAGCTGAAGTCTGTTTATTCTCTGTCATTAAAGCGCATTTAAAGTAAAATGCCTGCCAATGAGCAGAGAGTCTCATAAAATAACCATTTCAACATTTGGCCGCCAGCTGGCCTTTGCTTTTACTGTGGAACGGCTGTGCTTGTGTTGCATTCTGGGAACACATTAAGACCTAATTGGGTGGGAATGTAAAACGTGGATCCCTGAACTGATGACCCAAACACAATAACCACCCTGTTACTTCTTTTAGGAACTCAGCTATACTACTCCTAAAAAAATATCCCATAAGAATATTCACTCAATCAATCGATCGATTAGTCGGTCAGTTATATTCTATTGCTTACTGTGTTATAGTATGCTTCAAACATCGTGGGAGGTTCTTGTTTTTGTATCCAGTGGACAACAACAAGGTTTATACGTTTGATGTGGGAGAATTTGACAGGAATTCTGCCAAAATTGTCTTAGTTGTACATCCAAGAATTTTCTGATAATCCAATTCCCAAAGCCACTTTTCCTTAGCATGATAAAATTGGATAGTGCGTCTATCATGAGTAGACCCACAAAAAATCTCAAGAAGCCATGCCTCTGTTTTTTTTTTTTTTGTGAAGCAGCCTTTTTAGGGTCATTGACAGGGATCCCTTGGAGTCATTCCTGATTTTGTCTGGGCTGTTATAAATGCTTGAAAAGATTCATTATTATTTTATGAAGTGTGGATATTTAAACTAGAATTTCATTTCCTTTCCAACACCAGATTGAAGATAGCTGTTTTACTATACATAGATGTGCTTTGTTGTGATTGGCTCTTAAAATAAAGTTCCACTTGTTACAAATATGTCCCTATTGAAGCTTGACCTGGAAACAACATGAAGATGTGTGTGTGTGTGTGTGTGTGTGTGTGTGTGTGTGTGTGTGTGTGTGTGTGTGTGTGTGTGTGTGTGTGTGTGCGTGTGTGTGTGTGTGTGCATGTGTGTGCACGTGCATGTGTGAGTGTGCTCGTGAGTGAGTGCGCGTGTGGGTGTTTGAACATGACATGTCATTGAATTAGATAGCTAGCCATACTGTAATTGAGAAGACAAGATGTTCAGCATTTGCTTCATAGCGAGCATTACTTCATTCACCATGCCAGATTTGGTTAAAAAAGCAAACAGATAATTTGTGGTGCCAAATCATCCGTTTAATCTGGCGCTATTTGCTGAGCGTTGATCTATGTTAAATGTGACATTTGCTTGTGCTTTTCTGTCATGAAAAAAATTCTAATGGGAGGTAATTGAGCTGATGATGATGATGATGATGATGATAATGATGATGATGATTAACTTATGAATACATTTGTCATGTCTGCAGGGCTTCTCTGTATTTATGGTCACATGGGCATCAGCCCTTCAGGCCACATGCTGGTGATGGAGGAGCTTTTCACTGACAGGTGAGTACATAAATAAACGAATGAATAAAATATCCATCTATCTATCCATTTTCTAAACCGCTTATCCTCTCGAGGATCGCGGGCGGGCTGGAGCCTATCTCAGCAGTTTCTGGAAAGTACACGGGGTATACGCTGAACTGGTTACCGACCAAATGTATGGCACATATTGACAAATTTACACATTTACAGTGCTCAATTCACCTACCATGCAAGTTTTCGCAATGTGTAACTGGAGAAATCCCACATAGGCAAGGGGAGAACATTCAAGCTTCACACAGGAAAGCCGGAGCCCAGAATCAAAACTACGAACTCTGCACAGTGAGGCGGATTCCAGATTGTACAAGCTCAGTTTGAGCAACAGCTGTTTATCAAAAAATTGTCTTGGCCTACCGAACAGTTTAGAGATTTCTCTGTATCCGGTCTAGCAACAACTGACACGCCAAACAATCAGAGGAATTTTGTCCATATCATTTGTGTTTTTAATCAAACCCTCATTTGTTGTCTGTGTGGATGATTCAGATTTTTTTTTATTTATTCATTTTATTTGACCGGTGTATTTCATACTGTGTGTCCGCTGCATATATATTTTTGTTATTATATAACTGGTATTTGTTATGAAATGAACCGTTGTGCTGACCTCACTAATGCCGTGCGCTTTCATTGAGCTATTCTATCTTTTTGTACACTTTGCAAAATCTCCCTCAGCCTGCAGCTTGTTTTGCTTAAAAGACGGCTGCAATCATGGCATCGTTTTGTATTTATTTATCCGCAGACCGCTCAGGCTCACGCTCAATTCAGCATAATGATGAAGATGGAAAAAATATGTGATAAAGACTCATCAGTTTTCAAAGAGAACAATGCATGTTTTATTTGGGTCAAAGTATATCTTTTCTATTTTCATTATTTCTGTGGAGGAAACAAAATTCTCATGACTTCAATATGTTTGTTAGGAACATCTGCATGTAGAACACTATTGTGATAAATGAGGAGAAATGATAGCTTTCAACCAGATACTTAAGCCCTACTTTAGACGCTAACTCTGGTATGAAATCCTAAATCAAAATCCTAAACCTGGCTTGAAACCCATATCTCATCCTCAAAGGTTATTCCTAAAAGGTTGCAAAGGGTTGCAAACAGGCTTTTCCTGTCACAAAGAAGTTTCAAACATGTTACTGTTAATTGAGTAGTCTGCCTTTTAAAAAAAAGTGATACACAATTTTTTTCACACCGTCGGAGTCTACTTTACTCCCAAAACTTGCATACTGTTTGTTTAGGAGCTGCTTTATCAAAGAATGATGTCCTCTCCAAGATATTAGCCTTACCATATGTTTATATTTTACAATTATGATCCTTTTCTCCTGTGCTGTGGCATAATCATTTGAGGATTTTTTTTTCAGATTTGGTTTACATGCAAAAATATATATATATTTTTAGTGGTAAGTGCCTTTGCAACTGGCAAGATATAAAGCCAATGGCTGTGAAAAAGGGAAGAAAAAAAATGTTGCAGTGCCTGTTATATGTCTGCATACCCCTCAGAAAGTAGTTAGTGGGGCCCCTCTCCTTTTGACCTTCAGCCTATTCTGAAACCTCAACCCTATCTTAATACCCAATATTGAAATCATAACATAACTTTAAACCCTTACTCAAAAACATTATTTGAAAGCCTACTTAGACCTCAGACACTACAATCCCAGTACTGGTATGCCTGAGCAATAAGAAGCATAATACAAGTACTTGCAATAATACAAATCGAAAGATTCCGGTGGGTGCTACTAATGTAACCAAGTAGGAAACAACATATTAACACTTTCTGTTTTTCTCCCGGATTCGTCATTTCGTCTTTTTCCTCCATGTTTACCTTCTCCTTGCTCTCCTGCCTTGGGGGTTCTGGCTTTTCCGAATGACTGCTCCTGACGGGAAAGTTGTGCGTTGACTCAGACAGTGCATCATTAGGGCCCGGGCACAAGGTGCCAAGAGTCTCTTGAAATTATTTTGTTTCTCCTTCGTTATTTCCAACCACTGTGGAATTTTTCCAAATTCAACCCCTGAAACTAGTTTGACTTAGCAAAATAGAATTTGGTAGGCATGGAAATCATGTGAAGACCCACAAAAAAAAAAAAAAAAATCTCCATAAATCTTGAGCTGTAAAATGCACAGAAAGTCGGCCATTTTGCTGTCTTGTTTAATTCGGTTTCTGAGGGTCCTGCAAAGCCAAGCCCTTAGTTGAATTTCTTTCTACTACCAAATTTGAACCTCATATATTCCACTGATGAATGACAATAAAGTTGTGATTTAATTTGGTTGGCATGTCTATCATGAAAAAAGTCAGAAAAAAAAACAGGTTGTAAATTGTACTAGTAAATTGCATAGGATGTCCATCATTTTGGTTTGAAGCAGCCATTTCAGAGTCCATCCGGTCATTTCCAGGGAGCCTTCAAAGTTAAACCTATCGTATGGATTTCGGCCAATTGCACCCAAATTTTAACCATCTATACTCGACAGGTAGATGACACTAAATTGACAGGAATTTTCATTTTCGCCTTTGCATGTGAGCAAAGCATGGTGACAAACTTTAATAATCCGTCACAAAACATTTAACTGCAACTTCTGCCTTTTAAAGCTGTTTGTAACGTAAATACATCTATTTGCTGAATTATTGTCTGTCCTCCCACTTATTTGTCAAGTGTTCGAGACAAAGAGTGTTCAGAAGGCCCCTTGGGCAATAGTGCCTGCGATTACCTGGAGACAAACTCAATTTATTTTTTGACGACTTGTAAATAAAAAGTCACCCTGAAGCATTTCTATTTCAACCTGAGTTGAGAAAATCGACCCGATTGAATGTTAAATTCAAATAAAAACAACAGCCGAGTGGCAGAAACCCAGCCTTTGTTATTTGATAATTGCCTTCCACTACATTTGATTCAGCTCGCAGCTGAAATCCTAATTTGCAAACATACTTTGATGAAACCTCAATCGTGTTGTAAAAACATTCTGTGAAACCCTAACACTTGAAACCTTACTTTTGTTTGATACAACCTTTTAAGTGTTTGGGTAATTTTCCGCATAACAAAACAAATGCAAAGTGTAACCTTAATTTTTCCACCCTGTATAATTTCTAATTAATTAATTAATTACAGCCAAATGTATTTGGTATTATTATTTGGTATTTGGTATTATATTTATTTAATTAATTAATTAATTAACTAATTAAATATAAGTATTAATTAATTAAATCTAAGTCTTATATTTAAAGGAGATCGATTAGAAATTATACATACTTATATTATTAGTTAAAAAAAAAAAAACACCAAGCAGCAGTGTTGTTGCAACATATTGGGTTTGATTAAAAAGATAATCTGCTTTGGGAGTTCGGTCAAAAATGATGGTGACCAAGGATCATACAAAAGTGACTAAATATTAAAGTACACCCAGAAAAAACAAAAATAAAATAATTGTAGCCTTCTTGCTCCAAAAGCAAAGGACGTCGTAATAAAAGTTTGTTTTCATATAGCTCCAAATGGAAAATGTGTCACGTGTTATTCTGCTGTTCACATGTCACGTCGGCATAAGAAAATCATTACGTTAATGCGCGCTGACAAGCTGCTCTGAGCAAAACACCGCCTTGGGTTCTCTCTCCCTGGAATTCCTTTGCAGCGTGAGTGTGTTTATCATCTCATTGACACAGCCGCACACACAGTTGTTATGTAGCGCGCTAGTGAAGCCGCTCGCTGGTGTCTTTTAATGAATTGGAAGGAGACGAAGATGCTCAGTGATGTGGCGAGTGACGGGAGGCACCACTTCCTACAAGATTAAAGTTTACTCATCACAGGCCACAATGAATGTAGAACCATGTTGTCCTCTCGATTGTTTTGAATAACATTTATTTACAATTGTGCATGACAAATATTATATTTGGGACTTTGAGGCAAGTAATGCCCTACCACAATCATTATATGGGACAGTGTAACAATGTGGTATAGTGTGGCAAAGATTTGCGAACCACAATAAAGTCAAGGATAACTGTAGTCCGTAGTTTGAGTTATTTTCTCATTGTGCATCTAATTTCTGATTCTGATATCTTGTCTTATTTGTGTTACATAGGAAAATGGATTGCTCTGCCCAGACAGTGTAGTAAATTTGACTGGTGTATGCCATTTGTTTATGGACATACACTTCAGATTGGGGCAAGTTGAAATATGCACCATCAGAGCCACATGATGTCACTGAGCATCGATACAACTGGTATGAATGTGTATAATGAATTTCGGTGTAAGTCGGAACAGTCCAGTTATAAAAAAAAAGAGAAAACGATTCCTTACCTTTATTCCTGTGGTTGATGACTCAACAGTCCAAAATGGTGTATACCATGTGAGTGGGTAACGCCGTCTTCCTTGGTCCACAGCCTCTCTCGCAGTGCATTCTTCCGAAGGGGCACCAACTAGTTCCCCTGCGGGTTACGAATCTTATGACGCCTTTATGACCATTACGACGCAAAACCGCTTAGATCGAAAAAAGGCTTTAACTATATGAGACGTGTCGTGAACACGAAACAACCTAACTCAAGGCCGTTGAAAACTGAGGACCCCCTTACTGTTTACTGTTTGATTACTGTTTTGACACAGAAATGGTACATAGTTGCTAATTTACCTTAAAAATGGGCCATCCAATATTGGTCCCCCAATATACAAGAGAAACCTCTGATTTATAATCAACAAACAAAAATCAAAGACAACCAAAAGGTATTGGTGGAATTTTGTAGGCATGTTAACGTACAACAAGTGAAGATACTAATAGGCATCATAATTATTTATTAAATGCAAATATTCAATCATCAGTTGAAAAATGAGCATTATTTTCCAAATAAAAGTCACCTGTAAAATGATGACAAGACTAAAACCTCTCCCCCATTTATGTATTTGTTTTTTGATTCATTCATTTCGGGTGAGTGAGAAGTAGATGTAGGATCTATTTGCAGCTGAGTGGTTGGACACATGATATTGTACTGCGGTCATCAGATAAGAGATAATGTAGTTTAAAATACATTATGCTTGTACTGCATCAAGCGACACTATCTTAATGCATAGAAAAAGCAAAGAGGTGTTTGTTTCCAAAAATCATTGTCATAGGTATTGTTGCACGGGATACCGGTACCAGTACAGTACCTCTATATTTCGATGTCGAAAATGGTTCAATACCATTTATTTTTAGCACCGGTAATTAAAAAACAAAGGTGTTAAAGGCAAGTATATACACACGCAAAGCCGCCTGTGTATACATACATGCATGGCTACCGACGTGTAAAACGTCTTTAAGTACCTGCCATGCCTCATTCTGCATGCGTGCACTGTGCAAGAGGACGAGAATTGCTGACTCGCTGTCGCCCATCCGTTCCTTGTTGCCACGCAAATTGTCAGATGAAACTTTTTTGATGGCAAACCGATCCTAGTCCAATCTGGTCCTTGCTGACCGATGACTAGTTGGGAGCAGACTACACATGCTTTGTTGTTTTTATTACATTTTTTCCACAGCAATAATTTACAATACCATTCACTTCAAATATGATGCGATGATTCATTCTTAATATGATTCACTCCAATTATTCTTCCCAAATTCCCATTTATTCTAATTATAAGATGACTCACTTCTATTACCACATGACCCTACATTATATCTCTAACCTTTTTTGAAAGCTTTATTGTAAAGCCTAAGATTTGTTAAAACTTTAACCCTGGTTTTACTGTGATTTTAAAGATTAAGCAAAACTAGGTATATTAAATCTATTACCACTGTTTAAAACTCTAACTTTTTCTTAAAACTCTAATCCTAAACTTGACTTCAAACCCCAATTTCAAGGTTAAGGATCAGGATTGGCTCTTGTTTATATCTTTATTTGCCGTTCTAATCTTGTTAAAACCCTTATTTGAAACTATCATCTTTGTTTCAAGCCATCTTGGCATTGGTCCCTAATTTGAAACCCCAATCTTTGTACAAAACCCCACTACACTCCTATTATACTAACAATTCAATGCATTTTCTTAGTGACAGAGTTTCATTGTTATGTGGTTGGAATGAAAATAATCTCCTGCATTAATTCATTTTGACATGGTCTATCATATTTACAAGGCACAAATCTGAAAGTCAAATTTCAGGCAGCCGATGAGCTCTCAAATGTGGTGATGCCCTTTCTTTTACTTTCCTTTCCTCTCCTCTCCTGTCCAATCCTCCCATCTCCTCTCCTCTCCTCTCCTGTCCTATATGCTTCTGACCTGTCCATTATCATTCCAACTCTCTCACGAGCAACACGTGTAGCAAGGTGTCAAACCAAGGATGATGTATGAACAATGAGTGCTCCAGACTACCTTTCATTCCAGCCTTAATTTAAAAACCCTCAACCCTGTATTTGTGTGAAAAACAGCCTTGTAGTCTACTTAAAAATGCTAATCCTGTCTTCAATACTTATTAAAACTCTAATCATGATTTGAATCCTAATTTTTAATCTCAACATTTGTTTCAAATCAAAAATCTTTCTTCAAACCCTCCTTTAGAACCATAACCTTTGTTCAAAGCAGTGACCTTGGCTTGAATCTCTAGTTTGAAATTCTAACCCTTGTTGAAAGCAACGGTTTTTATCCTATTCTAAAATCATAAACCCTGACAAGAAATCTAATGTCATAGCCTAACCTTTTGTTTAAAACCCCTAAACCCGGATTGTACTTGTACCCTACTTTGGAGTGCTAATCCATTTCGGAGTGGTTCCTCAAGTGTTTATGGGGAAATGATAATAACTTACAGTATCACGGCGTGAAAATTATTTCATATTAATCTCACACAAGGTGGTGTTTAACAATGTGGCAGCACAGCACGTTCTCACAGTTGTCAATCACTCTCACTATTCCAACTGAGCTTCATTACAGATCCCCATGGAGGTTTTAAAGATTAGATTCCAATCTTTTAAATTGTGTTCATTGACCTGTGGCGTCGATGAGCCACACAATTCTGACAAAGACAACGGTAATTTTTATGTAGTTATATCTGCCAAACATGGGATGATGTCTACTGTAAGGCTCATATAATTTAAAGGAATGTAATTTCTGGACGATAAACCGCACCAGGCGCACCAGCTAAAATTAGGGGAAAATTCTCTTTTGTTCATATATAAACCACACTGGACTATAAGCCGCAGGTGTTTTAATGTTTAATTTCCATATATAAGAGAAAATGCACAAATCATACAATATAATACAAAGAATGAAAATTATAAAATATCCATAGATAAGATACACTGGACTACAAGCCACAGGGTTAAAAGCTTGAGCAAAAAGTAGCGTCTTATAGTCCAGAAATTACAGTCATTATTTCTAATTCGTCTTTTTAGTTTAAATAAATATAGTTTCTCATAGCAGACCAAGCCTTAAAATCATGTTATTTGCTTGTTTATACGTGATCCATGTTTAAATCCCAAAAGGCCTTTTCACACAATATCCCAAAATTGCAGTTAAGTAAGCAAAATATTACTTTAGAACACACAACCAACTCAAAGACCAGGGGCTAGATGCCACCCACTACACCATTATATGTGGCCCACAAAAGAAAAACGTCAACTTCCATGCTTCTTGCTAAAATCTGTGTTAAAACCTGAAACCAAAATCCTCATTTGAAACCTGAATCCTGCCCCGAAGCCCTACTGTGAGACCCTAGCGCTGACTACGTTGAACCCTTCCACCTTAGTTGAAACCCTGATTGAATACAGTGACTTGCCACTTTACCCTTTTATAATTCATACAATTCCTTCTTTTGTGGACATAAAAGCACAGTTAAAAATCAAATAAAAACAGACAAAAAAAAGCAGGTGGTAGTGCTTTAAGTTGACCTTTAATAACAATCCGTTCTGTTGATTCAGCAACAACAGAAAAGCCCTGACACTGGACATTGTCAAGGGGCAGAGAATTTGTGGCGCTATTGAAATAAATGGATTGCCTCATTCTCAAGTGTTTTTACAAAAACTCGTGGGCAGCAGGAAACAATAAAATCTCGCTTTTGGCATTTGATGTAGCTCCTGTTTGACACGACTAGGTCGGAGGCCCCCGCTCACGCTCTCCGGCGAGGCCGACACTCGACTTTCCAGCCCGAGCGAGCCTCAGCATTGAGCAGCGCCATAAACAGAGCAACAAAAGTGCACCAAACATGACAAACATGACACTTTAATGAGCCTCTTATTGCTGCCACTTCTTTTGAAGTCCATTTTCGAACTGGTTTTATATTGGTTTGACCTGCAGACCTAACTTCAAATGCATCTGAATCATTGTATCTCATCTCTTACACATGAAATTGGTTTATCTTTAAAGCCCTATAACATTGGGTTAAAGTTCAAATAAGGGTTTAACCGTTAAACCCTTATTTGAAACCGTAACCCCTTATTTTTAAAGCCATAACTCTAGTTTCATTACCCAATTTACTTTTGTGACGCCGGCTTGAAGAGTTCCACACTACACTACACTACAATTTCTAATATATCTATTTATTTTACTCATTTTGCCAGCTTGTGAATTTTATATTGCATGCAATATTCATGCAATAGTCTGTCATTGATGGATGTAAGGAGAACCCCGCCTCTGCCAAAAATGATCCAACTTTAAGTCCTTAACCCTCACCTTCATCCTTAATGCAGTCTTATGCAAGACTTGAAAGTCTATTTTCAAATCTATTTTGTAAATTAGTTCTGGGTTTCACACTCACACGCACGCACACGTACGCACACACAGACACACAAAGAGTTAAACTTACCTGTTTGTGTTGTTCTCTTTGCAGCAACAGCATGCCAAAGCGGATATCGCTCATCTGCTTCCTGTCTTTGGTCATGGCGATGAGCATCCTGGGAAACCTACTGGTCATGGTGGCCGTCTGCAAGGACAGGCAACTCAGGTACCACACCGTTTCATTTAGAATGTTTTTTTTTTTTTACCTTGATGATAGCAGCGTCATGCTTTTGGATTGATTTACTTCAACTGAAAATGAGGCCCGAGGTCAAAGTGGATTGGATTATGAACAGTTGAAAGGCCCCTATTTTGGTAGACGGGTGCGGTCTGCATTGAAACAGGCCTAACTTCATTTTGGTACTAGGGCAAGTTTATTCTCGCCTCTTTGGCCAAAAATGCCCGATAGGACTTGACAGCACCTCCTTGACAATAGAGGCACTCAGATTCAGTGTCTCCTGACTTTCTCGGGATCTTGCTGAAGTCAAATGAAGACTGCAAAATATGCATCCGCAAATCCACAAACACAACCACAAAGGTGTCCTGGTGCCAAGTGCACTTATGTTTGAACATGGTGGTTGTGATGGACTATCCGTGATGAGCATAGACGTTCAATAAAAAACGACACCCTTTGGAATTCTGATCGGACGCCTATTCTTCCCTGTCACATCCTACCAGGTGTCACTGTCATTGCCCACATAAGCAGTGACCTCCCTCAGCAAAACAACGGCATCTCCAGAAGGAGTGCTGTCCAACACCCCGTCCGAGACAACTGTTCCCAGGTTTCAATAGTTGTGTTTAGGCCACAGAGGTGACATTGCACATCCCTAGAGCTCGCTTCTGTAGCCCGGAATCACACTGCCAAGGTCCCTGCTTCCGACCGCCACCCAGATCACATTGCATTTGACCGCCTTGGCCTCTGGAAAACATAATCCAATTTTTTCACTTATATTAGAACTCTTTTGAGACATACTTTGTCTGGTTCCTCACCTAGAACCTGTTTGTCATGTGTGATAAAATGACTGCTCATGGAGGGGAAAATGCCTGTAAAAGTTATTGTACTGTCACAAAGAAGAACATTAAAATGAAAGGAATTAACTACATGTATTAATTAGGGCTGCCATTAGTCCCAATACATTTGTCAATGTGATGAGTATTGTGACATTATATCGAAACACTGCACAACACAGAGGCTCCAAATGACCATCTGGCAATCTTTCAAGTAACTTTATATCAGCAGGCTTGTTCTAAAAAAAGCTCACTTGTGAAGTGATCATTTGATGTTGATATTTGTCCAAATTTATGAAACGTCTTACATATTTTTCAAGTCTTTCATAACATGTTAGATTATTATGGCTAGTTAGTGATAAATCATGAGCATGATCAGTGTCATACAAAAATATAATTATTAACAAATATATATTTCAGAGGTATATATAAAACTGGTCGTCTTTTGAATTTGTGTGTGTGTGTTTGTGTGTGCGTGCGTGCGTGCGTGTGTGTGTGTGTGTGTGTGCGTGCGTGTGGGTGGGTGTGTGTGTGTGTGCGCGTGTGTGTGCACATAATATAATAAGATGATTGTCCCATGGGAGAAAACTGTCACCTCCATTTTGTCTTTGTGTCTTAGTTCTTGTTTGGATAGCGGTCACTTCATGTCCTTGTGTGTGTGTGTGTGTGTGTGTGTGTGTGTGTGTGTGTGTGTGTGTGTGTGTGTGCGTTTGTGTGCGTACACATCTGTGTGTGTGAGTGTGTGTGCAAGTTTGGTTTGGGCTTAAAAGCATTAAGTTAGGACAAGGTCAAAAAAAAAAAAAAAAAAAAAAAAAGAGTATGAGTGAGTGTAAGAGTGGGTGTGCATGCTGGCAGGTGTGTGTCACGTGAAGATGAAAGTATGATTTTTGTGCACGTGTGTGTGCTTGCATGTGTGCGTCCGTCCGTGTGTGGTTGAACAAGGAGCATGTACTTCGGCGTCTGGCCTCCCCAGGGGTAGAACAATGACACACCATCTATGTCTCTTCTTCTTCTTGCCTCATTGCCTCTTGGTCCACTGGGAAACACACATACACTTGCACACACACACACCTATCCCCCCCCCCCACACACACACACAGTGCACGTGTAAAAAAAAAGTAATACTGTCGCAAAGTGTCACAAAATAAATGAGACATGCCATGGATGACTGCTGCTAATGAAAAACATCCCTATCATTATAATTTCAGCACAAACATTCTGAGTGTAGCTTTTGCTTTTTTTGGGACTTTTTTATGCCATCATAAAAGAGATGGCAGTGAGCAAAACATTCTAGATACGGATCGTATTTAATTGTTATTATGTTTGTGTGTGTGAGTTTTGCTTTTTATTTAGTTTCAGTTCTTTTTAATACAGTGGTGCCTTGTGATATGAGTTACCCGACTTACGAGTTTATCGAAACGAGTGCCGTCGTTCAGCTTACTATTTGCTTTGACTTGAGATGCAAGTGCTGTGTGTTGGCAGTGAACTCCAGTCAGCTCAGTTTACAATAAACATCACCGTTGCAAATAGTGTATTAAACAAAAAACTTATATTTACTGTCAAACTAATCAACAGTAAGTGAATTTCACCTCGTGAACATAAAATGTGTTCATAGATTAGCCTTGTAGTGTGCTAGCTTAACGCTGATTTTAAATGCAGGTATGTTGTGGTCCAGGAGTGCGCATGAACATTTTAATGTGCTTCTGAGGTGAGTGTAGCCGAGACTGTTGTTTGGTGCTCATTTTTTTCCCCTGACTTGTTGACCTCAAGGATGCACGTAAAGATTTTCAGTACATATGGGTAAAGTCGGGCCCGCAAGCCACATTTGCCCTGTCCGCAATCATTAAAGATAATTTTTATCTTAATAAAAATGAAGAAATGAATCTTTTGAAAAAATATAAAAGAATAATTTAAAGAACCTCACATTAATCTACTCTTCTGTCTTCACAAAAAGCTGCAGTGGGTGAGTAACAAACAAAAAGCTCAATGTGGGCGTGCATTTTGTGAATAGCAGCCTCGTATTTTACGTGACTCAGCATTTCAGCCTACATGAGTCAGGGTTGCATCATTAGAGGGCTCATTTGTTATAAGACCCCTCTGACCTGCTCTGTATTATTAACACTGACCTAAGAATGTTTGGTGTTTAGATGATATTATTTGTGTGCGTCCAACGCAGGAAAATCAAAACCAACTACTTCATTGTATCGCTGGCTTTCGCTGACCTGCTGGTGTCGCTCCTGGTGATGCCGTTCGGTGCCATCGACCTGGTGCACCAGCAGTGGATCTACGGCGAGACCTTCTGTTTGGTGCGCACCTCGCTGGATGTGCTGCTCACCACCGCCTCCATTATGCACTTGTGCTGCATAGCCCTCGACAGGTCAGAACCAAGCTCAAGGCTCGACCACTTAGCAGATTTATACACAAACTACGTGAAATGATGCCCAAAAAAATCCAAAGTAACTTACTGGGCAGTGTTTTTCCATACATTTGTTTAATATTATGCAAATATTCAAATCAAAACTGGCTTCATGCAAAATAATTCAACAGCGGTAATAGAAATAAAAGGCAATTTATACCTAAAGTAACAGAGATCGGCATGTCCGCCTCACGGTTCAGAAGTGCAGGTTGTTCAGATTGTGGCTCCGGGCCTCCCTGTGTGGAGTTTGCATGTTGTCCCCGTGCATGCATGAGTTTCCCCCGGCTACTCCGGTTTCCTCCCGCATTCCAAAAACATGCATGGTAGAATGAGTGTAGTGTGATTGTGAGTGTGAATACTCCTTCGTCAATGTGTACCCTGCGACTGGCTGGCAACCAGTTCAGGGTGTCCTCTACCTACCGCCCGAAGACTGCTAGGTTAGGCTCCAGCATGCTTGCGACCTTCGTGAGGATAAGTGATTTAGATAATGGATCGATCAGTCAAGAACAAAAGAAATTAATGAGTATTTAACGCTCAATGTTCACTATGCCTCACAATGACGTTCCAAGGACACCTGCCGCCCGGCTACAACCACTGTCTGATCCCCTACATCCCCTAGACTCCTTTGACATTACTACTACTGAAGTAAGACAGACCTGAAAACTTATCCAGTGACAGTGGACTTCCCATAGTGACCGGTGCTCAATGACACACTTAGCCATCGGGCATGAGTAACCTCTCACTGCTGAGTGCCTTTGTTCACATTAGTGGCTATTGGGCACAAATGCGAACGACTTATTTTTCAGTCTAGTTATTACATACAGCCCAGTTACTCGGACCTGTTTCCTCACAAGACAGCTGGTGGCTATTTTCTATTTCCACCATCATTCGCTAGCTACACACCAAAAACGCACGCATATTCATCACAATTCACAAAAGACTTGGATGTCATTTGAATTTCCATGTTATGTACAGTATTTTTGTGTTCTTTAGGCTACTGTAATGTGCAGATTTAATACCCTCAACATTAAAATGATTATGGTGTACTCAAAGAAATCAAGTGTATTGTTGCCCAAAGAAATACAATTTTGGGGAAACAAAAAACAAAACAAATAAATATATACACACATACAAATTATTTCCAACACAATTCCTCAAACTGAAAAGTGATATTTCGAGAGGTTGATAAAGCTACTGATTCTTAACGCTTTGACTATTTTGACCCTCAAGAGAACTGAACAGAACGGCTTTCCTTGGTGTAAAAAATGACTTAATACATCATCGTTATCATTTGGAGGAGAATGCTGGTGATGATTTGAGGTCCAGATGGGTCACCATGCAATCTGGCAAGCGGCGGTCCGACGGCCTTTCATGTGACACGTGTCACATGCAACGTCTGTCAGACTCTGTTGGAGCGCTCACTGGGGATGACTTTTTCCTCTTTGAGTGAAATGATGGGATTCAGCGGGAGCAAAGAGGCCCCTTGGTCTTCATTTATGTCATATTTTACCAAATTGTGATGAAAACATGATGAAATACTGTTCCTCTGCGTCACTTCACATTTGCTGCTTTTTTTATTAATCATTGACTGACATAAAAGACAGAAAAAAAAGGCAAAACAAGGGATGAAGACAGGAAATGAACTGTTAATTGAGTTTGACTTGTGAGGTAAGAGGCCTTGACACTAGGGTATATCGTGCAGCTTCCCCTGCATCCCCAGGCCCTTCTGTTCCCAATATATTGAGAATTAATCGGTTTCTATTAGCCCCCCGCTACTGTCATCCTAACATTGTCTCATCTTTCCTCTTGTCGCCATTTTCTTCACTATAATGTGTTTCTCGATAGTCATTCATGACAACTGTCACCTCGCACAATAGCAATAAACGGAATTGTGAGAAATCATCCACAGTCATGGCTCCAGAATAGCATTTTTTACTAGGACCCGAAGCACCGAACTTAAAAATGTACGAGCGGAGGAAGAAGATTTAGGGGCACGCACTGTAGATGTGGCTTGCAAATTATATATTCACATTTCGCTGCATCTACGCGGTATTACAGCCACGTACGTTTCTTATTGGATATTATAGTGACAAAGTGTGAATTTGCACCACTGGTATGAATCTAATTGTTAAGATAGCAGCTATTGAGCGACATGAGCGAGCGAGCTGCCGGTTAATCGTCAGCTCATGTGCATTTGAGTATGACTTGCCCACGGATATGCTGTTTTTTGTCCTGTCATAGCAACATTCTGTTGTCCCGGTTTAGTCTCGGTACTAAAAGTCTTTTCATCCAAAGTGTAGCAACAAAAAAATGTTCATTTAAAAAAAAGTCTGGAGCCTTGACAATAAATTAAGAAATGTAGTATTGTCAATAACTACCACGTTGCAGCTGTGCGACCAGAAAGATCTCTGACATGTAGACTAGCTTACTTTGGCTTCTCCTCTTTGCGTAGCTCATCTTGTGTTTCCTTGCCATTTCCTGACTCACTGGTCATGTTTCCCATCTTCTGAACCGCTGTGATGGGAATCTCCACAACTGTTAAAGGACACAACAGTCGATGATGCAGGCCAGATTCTCCAATTTTAGAGTTTTAGAGCATTGATTTGTCAATGACCTTGAGATTCTAGCTGAGGTCGTCCTTGAGCTACTTGATTTAGCTTAAATCCTTGTCGGCTAGCATCATAGCACCTTCCGAGGCTTTTGACGGGTTTCTCAGAAATGGTGGGAATTGATTTAGTGTTGATGACAAATCGTTGGTTGGACAGGTTACCTGTGGTGATGGAGATGCTTCTTGATTTGAATGGTTTGGTCTTCATTTTGGCCCATGAGATGTTGTTCTGGAGATTCTCTAAAAGGCGTCTGCTGCAAGGTGCTCTTATGGTCAGAGTTGTTAGTATGTCATCCATGAACGCTCTGATTGGTGTTAATTGGACGCCACACATCAGGCGTTTTCGACCCATAATAACCTCCATCGCCATGGTAAACATGAGTTTACCATTACTAATTCCTAGGCTCTGCCACATGGTGGTGAAGTCAGGTGTGATAAAACCAGTATTGCAAGTCCAGGAAATAGTTCTTAACTAGCTTTGTAATGGGCTCTGGTACTCTGAAGAAGGCTGCCCATGGAATGTTGTAAGGAATGGACCCAGAGACATTTTCCAGGTCAAGAAAGACCACAAGCAAATTGCTCTTCTCACTTTTGGCCAACTGGATTTGGTACCAAATCAAGCTGGCATGCTCCAGACATTTTGGTATTTTTGTAGATGCTGCTACACGTGTGCCTGTTTCATGGCGTTGCTTGCGAGTACCTGTCTTTATTTAAAAAATAAATAATAAAAGGCTGCTGAAGGTCTGTTGCTATAAATCCAAACATCATGTTCTCTTTGTTAAGTCTCTTTTTGCCCACAGTTTTCTTTTCCCTTTTCAAGGTAGCATTTAACGTTTTTTTTTTACCTACACTACATTATGTCACATTGAATCATTTTTTATTTTTTTTCTCTTATTTTTTTCCTTTTGATATATATTTTTTTATATTCTTCTTCATCTCCTCTTCCCTTGGTCTTCTTCTGTGCTTATCATTTCTCATTTTTGTTTGTAACAGTAGCTTTCGAATCCTAACTTGAACCTTAGCAGGCTTTACCACACCACAACACCTACCTGCAAGTATTTTCACGGCAGAGGCAATATTTACATATGAATTTTAATACATTTGAAAATAATGCAGTTTACCTTAGACTTGTAATAAACGTGACATGCATATGACATTCACAAGTTGCACTTCTGAAACATATTCAGTTAAAAGGGGGAAAAATACCCATTTTAGTTTATGTAGATGAAGATCGCAGGCACATTCAAGTAAAATAATCCTATTTTTGTTATCGGTATAAAATTTCTTTTTCGAAGATTTTATTTTCAAAGACCCCTTGCAATTTCACCATAGACAATTCAGTGTCTATGGATCCTCGGTTGCGATACGACCTTCTGGAACCAAATTGTCAGATGGGCCGGAGCACCCAGCTTGGCAAACAGCAAGACTTGTGCCTGCACTTTTATCAAAATACTCTGGTATTCCTGTCTACTAAAATATAGCCCATGTGGTTGAGATTAGATTTTCATACGCGTAGATGTGGTCAAAATGGTTGTAGTTCACATTTGATCCAGGTGTGATCCGCATTTTGTTTACACGGTGGCCAGATGTAATCTTTAAATAGTTTACATGTGTTCCCAATGTGAGCCCCATCTAGTCTACATGTGGTCCAGATTTGCTTTTCATGTAGTGTAGATGAGCTTTACATACAGTTTAGTATAGACCTGATGTGGATGAGGTGTGATGATCACAACTGACGTATTTGCCTTGATTTGCTGTGATTTGTGTCTAAATGTGATATTCACCCAATCTATATTTTGTCCCTGATTGTTGATACTTTTGTGAGTTGGCTACTCATCACTGGTTTTTCCTGTCACAGCATGGAGAGCTTTTTAAAGGAAGTCATGGAAAGCGAGACGAGACGCATTAAATCAGCTCGTTTACAGCAGCTTTCACAATCAGGCACAAAAGAATAGAGCGATTAGAGAATCTTCTCTTGTTCTACGGAGGCGTTGGGAAGGCAAGAAGATAATGAGAGGGGAAACGGAGAAGAGAGCAGAACAAGACAAGTGAACAGCTGCACATACAAAACCTCTCTTTCATTCCCAAAAAGACCATTGGAGGAATGAGGGAATACATGAAGACGGATACTAAGGAACAAAAGAACAGAATAAAAACCATGCCAAATGCTCAAATATCATAAATCATAACATAACAAATCCATTTTGTTTTTCCTTCTGCTTTTTGGATGCACTACGACTAATTTCTGCAGCATTGTTGACATGGTTGTTTTACCGCAAAATCAACTTGAATGAAAACTTAAACTTTACTGATTGGGTCACCAATCGTTGTGAAAATGAGAGATACTTCTTGGGGGTTGATTGATGTGAAGTTTCAATCAGCTTACCGTGCGTGTCTTTGAAATGTGAGAGGAAACCCGACCACCCGGAGGAAAACCATGTAGGCACGGGGAGAACATGCAAACTTCACACAGGTAAGCCGGAATCGAACCCACCACCTCTGCACTGTGAGGTGGACGTGCTAAGAAGTTTCATTGTGCCACCGCCTTCTATGATGAGATAACAATGAATGAGATTTAAATACAATCTAAATCTGAAAACATTGATGTTTGCAATTTTGTACATTAGAATTAGTATTTCTCAGCTGTATGTTGTGTATGACCAAAACTAGAAATTAACTAAAAATAATGTATCTCCAAATTGTGTGAAATGTCTTTTTATGCCAAGTAAAATAATAAAATAACAAAATTGTCCACGCATGTAATAAAACAGCCATGTCTTGGCTGCCAGTGTGCGACCGGTGCACCACATTTAAAATGAACGAATCCACTTTGACTTGCCATGATTGAAGTAAGTTGTGATCACTCCCACAGCAGTGCAGACCTTCCTCTCTCGGGTCCCCTGGTCTGTACTCATCTGAGAAATTAGCAGTAACGAGGGTCTTAGAATTGTTGTTTTTGCTAAGGATATTTTTTATCTTCTCCTGTCCATGTGAGATAAACCAGAAGTCCTTGGAGGATAAAATCACTTGAATTCTACAAATGCATTAAAGTTCAGGTGCATGGATGCAACCTTGAAGCCTCCCTGAGCATAGGCTATTCCTGACTAACCTTTTTGATAGGATATTACACACAGTTGAACAGCAACATTTAAAGCAACAGGACCCAAGTCGTTCGAGTTTTATGCTTCAGACTTGAATATTCAAGTAATGTCTAAAAAAATAAAATAAAAAAATACCACAAGTGGATATTCAACGAGGCCAAGAAATGTAAGTTTAAAGCTTGAAAGAATGCAAACAGAAATAAAACTATACATACATAGTAGCTTTCTATCATGTATTAGAAAATGGGCAAATCTATGGTCATTGAAAACTGTCATCAGGGAAAACGTCTTTGTCTTTTTCATTTTATTATCACACTAATATTTTGGAAGTGAAGTCCGCGAGCTTGAAAGTGACGTCGGCAATACTTGGTATGTGAGTTAGGAAAATCGAATTCAATTGATACAGTGCTGTCCTATCCTATGTGGGAAAATAAGCACCTTTCGATTGTTCTTTAACCTGATGACGTCATTCAAAAAGGTGACAGAAAGTGGCCTAAATGTTAGAACCTTTGATTTTCCAAAGAGGCCCCAGGTCTAACCCTGCTCGATTTTTTACATGACCTACATGTAGTCCGGATGGAATCCACTTTGAGTCTACATGTTAAGAGACACGCAAGTGACGCGTTAAACTCGCCGAATGACAAACTCAGACACAGCGCTGTCATTATGTTTCCAATCAATGCTAATCAATAGTCACACATAAACAGGAAGTGGCGTTCGTGCAAATATGGACTTGAAAATCGATAAATGGGGGCTGACATTGCATCAGACAACACAATCCTTAATGGAAGCAAATGTTCAATGGTGACTCAGTCTGCATTAGGGACAGTTAAGGCAACGCCTCGTCACATTCATTATTGTTTTGCAAATATCTTGTTTGAATAAATGTGTCTGAACTTTAATTTGCTTTGTTGTTTGCTTTCTGTTTTTTTTACAATGAATGCTTACACTTTTTGAGATTATATCACTTTGTGAGGTATTTAACAAGATCAAGTGTTTGCGTCCAGGTACTATGCCATCTGCTGCCAGCCTCTGGTGTACCGCAACAAAATGACACCCATGCGCGTGGCCCTGATGATCGGTGGCTGCTGGGTGATCCCCACTTTCATCTCCTTCCTGCCCATCATGCAAGGATGGAACACCATCGGCATTGACCATGTGGTGAGTGTCTTCATCTTATCACAATCCAACTGTCCTTGAAAAAAAAATCATACAATTGCAAATATTTGCTAAAATGTCTGTCAGTTTTGCAAGTTCCCATTATGACTTTAGCTTGATCACTTTGATGTAGCGAGATGAATTTTGGTGATGAAAAAAAAATGTCATCATCAGGGTTGCTGTTTATTTATTTATTCATCTATCCATTCATTTATGTATGTGTTTATTTATTTATTTCAGGAAAAAAAGAACGATAATAACGTTTTTGTACATCTTCCGACAACTTAAAAGAAATTGGACATTTGTTGTTTGTCTCATAAAATATATCTATTTATTTATTTATTTATTTGTTTTATTTACTCGCTTGAACACCAATTCATTCATAATAAAAGTAATTTGATTTCCCATTACTTTTCCCACACAATTAGGATTTAATTTTCATAAACACAATGGTACTAAATTCTCAGAAATAATGTATTTCTCTTTGAAAAAAAATCAATTATGATTGCAGTTTTTTTTTTTTCCAGGAAAGAATATGTGTCATACTTTGTGAGGCGAATTGATAGTGGCTGGTGTTCTCACTGCAATGACCAGCCCTCCCCCTTTTTGTTGTGGGTTGTTTAAGGATCATCTCAGCAAAGTGCTCACGTAACAGACATGGAAAGTTTTGTTAGCAGGTTTTGATAAAAGTGCGTCTTATGTGTTGAAAAAAATAATTGATCTTTGAATTTAGCTCATAATTAATGACAGCCAAATGATGAGTGTTTTGTTTTCATTCATAAAATGAGTTTGTTTCCTTGTAAGTTTATGTCATTGAAAAAAAATCATTATTCTAATGTGATTTCATTATAAGATATACCCTCGAAAGGTAATAACGTTCAGCTAAGAAATAATAAGTAGAATAGACAACACAGATGCTAGAGATGCTTTTGAATTAACTCATTGACACCCCTTGAGGCAACTACCAAAACTTCATGTTGAGTTATTGCCCAATAGCAACCCAAACATTGAATTAATCCTTCCGCTCTTTAGTTACAAAATAGTCTCCAAAAAAACATTTAAGGAATTTTTTTTGCATTTGATAGCATTTGTTGCTTGAATAAAATTGAAAGGCAGGCATCATCTTGTCAGGCCAGCGAGCAAGCTACTCCCCAGCCTCTGTTAACCTCGCTCGCCCTCGGTTGCCCTTGCTCGGTGACCCGGTTCGCGGTCCAATTTGGCACCCTGCACACACACACACACACACACACACACACACACACACACACACACACGCACGCACACACACACACACACACACACACACACACACACACACACTCACACTCACACACAAAGAGCAGTTTAGTCTGGTTAGGAACTTTATTTCTCTCTGAGGGTCCAATTAAAAGTGCTGAGGTCTGACAGCGACTCGTTTCTGGAGGAATTCCACAGCTAGATGGTCTCTTACTTTGCCTTGCATTCATTTGCATTGCTATCAATGATGTTTTGTTGGCAAAGCACCTTGATCAGATGCATTAAATGGACATACATGAAGTTGAATAAAGTTGCTTGACAACTGAGTGAATTTTTAGCATTTTAGATTACGGATTTACATTATGATTATTAAGTAGCTACAGAAATTGTGTTTTTTGGCATTTAGACTTGGATGTTGGATCATATTGGTTCGTTAGGGTTAGAGCAACGCTGGCGTCTGGACTGTTGACTGCCGCTTCTGTCCCGGACCATGTCAACATTTCTCAAAAACTTTTTATTCATCACATTCTATTATGTAATTATTGTGTTTTTCAACGATGCAATATTATAGAGTGCTACTTTTATTATTGATGCCAAAAATGTTTTGTCATACCTTGGACGATAAATCACAAGCTGCTTCAGCCATTTTATTTATTTTTATTTCCATCGTCCCACTAAGCGTTGTGTGTTGCGTGCGCGCAGATCGACGAACGTCGTCACACGGAAGGCAGCAACTCCACGACGTGCGTGTTCCTGGTGAACAAGCCATACGCGGTGACATGCTCAGTGGTGGCCTTCTACATCCCGCTGGCGTTGATGGTGCTGGCCTACCAGCGGATCTACGTGACGGCACGGGCGCACGCCCTCCAGATCGGCGCGTTGCGGCGGGCGGGCGGCGCCTCGTCGGACTCAGCTGACCAGCAGCGCAACCACCACATGCGTGTAGAGACCAAGGCGGCCAAGACGCTGTGCGTCATCATGGGCTGCTTCTGCCTGTGCTGGGCCCCCTTCTTCATCACCAATGTGGTGGACCCCTTCATTGGCTACACAGTGCCCGACCAGTTGTGGGCGGCCTGCCTGTGGCTGGGCTACATCAACTCCATGCTTAACCCCATCCTCTACGCCTTCCTCAACAAGTCCTTCCGCCGTGCCTTCCTCAGCATCCTGTGTTGCGGGCGCAAACACTACCGACGACCTTCCGTGCTGGTGGGCCCGCGCGCGCCCTGCGCCGCTGCGCGCATCAATGGGTCCACGCATGTGCTCAAGTAAGTGCCACTCTGCCGCCGATACGTGAAAAGCCCCACAGAGGGGCCGATTGCTGAGATTGCATTGACAAAATCTACAATGCTAAAAAAAATATTGCCATACTTTGAAGGTATTAAGGGATTCGATTCAAGGTTTTGGTGTAAAGAACTGATTGTTAAAGTCTTAGTTTTAAGGACTTGGATTTACATTTTATTGGTTTTAAAGATAAGTTCAAGGCCTCAGATTCAAGGTCTTAGCTTTAAGGCTTTGGATTTAAGGTGTTAGATTTAAGGACTGAATTTGGGATTTCAGTCTGAGTTCAGGCCCGACGCCTAATTCACACCGGGTGCGGAATGGCTGCGTTGCGGTCTTCTCTGGAGTGCAGCAAGGAATAGAAAGTACTGGAGTCGACGAGTCCTTTCACACTGGATGCGGCGCATCAGCGTAACGTTGCCGCCGTTCACGTGCCTTCAATGTGAACGAAAGGATGGCTATTGTTTACAAGTAGCTCTCTTTTACATGATTGTTATCACATGAATGGATAGTCTTGGATTTAAGGTCTTACTTTTAAGGACATGAATTTTAAATATTGGATGTTTTGGGATTTTTGGAGTCTAAATAACGAAAAACTCTCATTTACTTCCTTGGTTTCATGTCAGAAAACTGTTCTTCTTGTTCCAACTTTCTTCAGACATTCCTCACTGATCAGTCGATGACCCCACAAGATTGTTTTTTATCTTTTATTGTGAAATCTCTTGCAGGAAATCTGTGGTGGTCTTGATTTAAAATGTTGGACCTTCTATGAACATTATTTGGATGTGTTTAGCTACAGAATGCATGTGTGGCCTTTTTTTTTTTTTTTTTTTTTTGTCTCCGGCAATGTTTAGAGCATGTGCATGTGTATGTGTGGGTAACAATGTCTTGCAGACATAAACAAAAGCAAAGAGAGAAAAATTCTAACAGGAAATGTTGCTCTCGGCTGCCAACCGCAACAAGCCATGCACACACAAACACACGCACGCAGACTAATGCACACACACACACACACACACACACACACACACACACACACACACACACACACACGCACACACACACACACACACACATACGTCGCTAATATGCATACCATACCGCAGGCATTCTGCCGCATACTTCAATGCCCTAAAATGATGAGAAGGAACAACTTTTTGATACCTTCATTTGAACTTGAAGGGATTTTTGTTGTCAAAGTTCATCCTCGGTGTTTCTCCACGAGTTTTGATCTAATATCTAATTGCTCGACTGTATGTATCAATTTTAACCTTGTTTTTCACCCTCCCTCTTTTATCCTCCTTTCTTCCTTGGTCCTTTTCTTTCTTTTCCTTTCCATCGGTTCTCATTTCCCTTTGTTTCTCTTCTCCATTTGCAACTTTCTATCCATCCTCTTTACTTCCTTCTCTCACCCCTCCCTGCAACCTATCTCAAACTATTTATTATTCTTCCTACACCTCCTTCCCTATTTATATATATTTATCATATTTTGCCCTATCAATCCATATTTCCATTCCCTTCCTTATTTGTCTGACAATATTCTTTTTTCACACCTTACCTCTTTTCTTCCCCATTTGAGTTCGCTCACTTCCATTATCCTCTCCCTCTATCCTTCTCCGTCCTTTGTTCCACCCCTCCTCCTCCCATCCATACCCACTCATTATTCCTTTTTCACTACCTGCTTCACCTGTTTTTATGTCTATATTTTATATTTACTTCCACTTCACTTCCTTTGCTCATCCTTTTTTTTCTTTTTTTGTCTCAAAACCTATTGTGACTTTCTTTTGGGTTTCTTTTGGTTCCCCCCCACCTTTTTCTGCTTTGCATACCATCTGCCCATTTCATTTCCATCTACTCTGTCGCCATCCTTTCATTTGATCATCTCATACATTGCACGTTAACTTGCGTTTTCTATTCTCTTGCATTCTTTTTCATTTCTTCCCCAAATTAACCCTTTCTTCACATCCCTCTGTTTCATCTTCCTCCCTTCTCTTTGTCCTCCTCTTCTCCTCCTCGTCCTCCCTGCTCGTGTCTCCAGCAGCTGCTCCTCTGCCTCCAAACTGCTGCTCTGGTTGTGCAACACCAGGCCAGTGCCTGTCTAGCCACTCTTAAGCCTCACCTGCAGGCACGCTCTCTCGCTCTCGCTCGCTCGCTCGCTCAAGTGAGTTTGGCGCACTCACACGCACACGCATCTCTTTGACATCAATTACGGAAGGATTCAAATCTGAGTGAATTCAACTTTACCCATTGCAACTTCATGGCAATTCTTGCAGGAGATCCAAATCAAAGTCCTTTGCTTCCAAATGATAGTCACCAAAATATATATATTTTTAAATCATATTTGGAGGCAAAACAAATAATTATTATTCTCGGATATGTAATTCCTCAAGGGTTTAGAATTATTTTAATCTTATTTAATAGTTTGCACATTTCTTTTAAATCTAATTCCCTCGAGGGGCATCAATTTGTATTTTTTTAATTCTGAAAAATTAAATGAATATGTATTTTTGTATATATTTTGTTTATCATGCTAATATTCCATATTATTTCAAATGAGAAAATATTCAGTATGGAACTTTGAATCTCTCAATGTGAATACTTTAATTTGTTTAAATATTCTTCAAAGTTCAGTTCATATCTTTTATCAAAGAGACTATTTTCTTATTCATTTGTGTTATGTTTTGATTATCATGCTAATTTTTCACATTATTTATATTTAGAAAATATTCAGTATGTAACTTTTAATCTCTCAATGTGAATACTTTAATTAGTTTAAATATTCTTCTAAATTCAGTTAATATATTTTATCAAAGAGACTAACTATTTTCTTTTTATTTATTTATTTGTGTTACGTTTTGTTTATTGTGCTAATTTTAATCCCTCACATGGAGAAGAACATTTTCTTACTCATACTCATTTTGATTGTAATTTAATGAATTAGGATGGATGGATAAGATCCCTGATGGTCCAGTGGTTAGGATGCGGAGCTTTCACCGCCCGTGGCCTGTCTAGTCTCGAGGCATACATTTATTCAAATACTTGCTAATTCCTTGTACTCCTTTTAATCCTCCAATGCAATACTGTACAGCGTTTTTGCTGGCTCAAATTGAAGCAGAGTCGCTACCAACCTCACAATGAGCCATATGATGTGCATATATTGTATGAACTGACTCACTTTTTTTTTTTTTTTTTTACAGGCACAGTGAAAAACACAGTTCTTTCTAAAACTATCCATCTAAACTATATTATTTAAGTTTTAGATATAAAGTGGAAAAAAATCATTTGAAAAAATAATTTGGGCACGTTCAGAAATACTATCCTCTGTGAGTGGGCACATTTGGAAAGAAGAGTGCGCTCCGCTCCCATTCATTTCCAATCGCAGCCAGCACTAGTGCACTGTGTCTGCAGTCGGAGCGCCACTGGCACTCCTTTTTTGGGTGCACTCTGAATTTTCTTCAGTGATTGCTTCAGGTCTTTCTGGCGCATTTCTACGTATATACTAGCGCCTCCATAGTAACAAAATACGCAGCTGCCAAATCACTTGCACACCTGGAGTTTTGCGTTGGGTTGAATGATATCAATTGCTGTGATTGGTGGCGGCACAAAATTAGTTGGCCTCGCAATTTTGAACACAGAATAGACCCTGCTGTAGTTATAGTTTCGTATTTGCATAAACTTTATAATAATTTCATATTTAACTGGTTTGAAAACTGTTTAGTTTACTCATTTCAATACCACAAAAACAAGAGAGGGTATTGTTTAAATATTTGTGAATAATTGTACTAATTTTAATCCCACAATGAAACTCTTAGATGTATTTTTTTGCGATTTATTTATTGTATTCATTTAACCTCTTCAAGGAAATAAATGAACATTTTCTTTTTTTATCATTATTATTAATTATACTATAGTTACTCATTTTAATGATACAAGGAGAATACTGATGTGTCTATTAATCACATGAGAAAGAAAATTCGATAAATTAGCGAGCGGGCGAGTGGTGCATTTTTTTTCTTGCTCATCAGTTTGTTGTGACTTTTGAGTCCAAAGAAAGGACAATAATTGTGCACAAAGACAAGCTAAGTGTGATTAATGTATGTGTCACAGTTGCTTTTTGCTGACCCCACAGGGCTTCTAAGTACTTAGTGGTGATAAACCAACTGATACAATTGCCTTGTTCTGAATGCCTTTTATTTATCCCATTACCCATGGGCAAAATGTCTCCCATTGAGTTAGAATTTTTGATTTTTGATTTTTTTTTTTATGAAGGGGATTATGCTGTGAGAACAAAAGTATAAAGATGCAGCTGTTAATGGTTAACTTTATCAATCAATAGTCCTTCATCGGGTTAGTAATTGTGTCAGTGTAAATTGGGATTCGGCATTTAGGTAAATTTGGGCTGGGGTAAATTAACATTGCAAGACAAAAAAAGTTTTCATTTGTGTTTCTATTGGGCAGTTATGACAAACATCGCTCTCTTTTCAAATGTGGGCCTTGACCAACAGTCAGGCTGCAAAAGCACACTCATATTTGAGTTGTACAATCATAAAATGTCATGTCAGAGTATTCCTTTAAAAACATGGTCTAACATTAGTTGAGCTGACATGTTAGTTCGGGGCATCTCTGGTTCTTAAAACTGATTACAGTGGTGCCTTGAGATACGAGCATCTTAATTTATGAGCTTTCTACAAATGTTTTGATATGAGCTGGCAGTGAATGCAACTCAACTCGCTTCACTAGGTCAAGTCTTCAAAGAAGAGGTTTTAAACTGTTCATTAGACATTTACTGTCTCGCTAAATATAGCAGCATCCTTTTAGCTCACTTTTCTATTGCTAACAATAATTAGCAAATGAACTGAACCCCCTACGATGCAGCAACACATGTAGACAGCATGTGTCGTATTCTTTGTGTGCCTGGAATGTGAAGGAATTGACAATAAAGCGGACTTTGACTTTTTTTTTTTACTTTTATCTTCTGTCAAGAAAGACAGTATATACAGATACGTATAGGGCGGCAAAAACATACCAGTCTCTATTTCCAATTTGCTTCTCCAGGCTCCTCTATGAAATTGTCACAGTCACCGTTTTTTTTGTCACTTTGACATTTTCTTCCATCTCTCCGATGTCCTGATGGGCTCAAAATGTAGGGTTTAATAATGCCTAATTTTGTCAGGTCTTGTGTTTCAAAATCCTCTTTTTACTCAAACCTCAAAATATTGCTCGCCATTGAATGTATTTTAGCTTCCAATGAGTTCGGAAACACTCGGAATGCCTATTTAAAACCTAGTTCATAAGCCAACTGTGGGTGACAACTAGCAGGAGGTGATGTGTGTGTTTTACAAAACATATTAAAACTGACAATATGAATTTTAACAGACCCTAAAATAATCTTTGAAATCTGACCTTTAAGTGTATGAAAGAAAATACTGTAAATGCTCTTAAATAAGGATTCTAATATTTGTATTTCACATCAATTAAATCAAAATGCTCTGACATAAATGCCTAAACTACACATGAAATGCAAATGTTTTGTATTCACTTAAATGACAGTGAACTGTATTTAAAAAATGTACTTTACAAATGTATTTCATCCATTCCATGTACATTTAAGTTTTGATTCAATAGATTTGTGCTGATTGTAGATCCCAACTAATGTACGGTTGTTGACGTGTGTCTGTCTACAAAGAGTTTCTTTGCTCATTTGTTTGATGAAGAATAACCGTGTGTGCACACGTGCAAGAATCAATTTGTTTTCCCCACGACCCTCTGGTGCAGATGGCAGCGCCATTTTCAGAGCTATAAGTGAGTGCCCTTGGTCATAGCTCTTTGAATGGTACTGCAGTATGCACACAGCTGAGCGGCCGCGTGTCCAAATCCTACCCCACACGCCCACGCCACAGGACGATGAAGAGATTTGACGAAGACGGATTTCATTCGACGCTTCAGTGTGTGCGTGTGTGTGTGCGCGCGTGTGTGTTCACTTGTGCATTCGTGTCGATAAAAGTCCTGCATTTTTGTAATCTAAACTGTGTCAAGATAGTTCACCAAAGTTTAATTATCTTAGCCCTTGAGGTCTGTATATAGTACATCAACTAGAAATTACTGTGGCCTTTAAGGAACAAATGACCCTGTTGACCTTTTTCTCTGCAATCTGGATGCTATGCTGTCTTAGCATCTGATTTGTTTTTGACCAGAGTGTGCAGCGTATTGATGTCAAATATCGTGCAATTTTAATTGAAAAGGTTATTGTGTGGATGTGTGCTCCCCCTGGCTGGTTTATGAAGGGTAAATGGCACCAAGGATCACATTTAATGACACAAATGGTTCTTTTTTTTTGAGGAGCGCTTGTTGCCGGGGGCAACGCTGAAGCTTAGCTGCAATGTGATTGCAAGAAAAGCAGTTCAGCTCAGCTCCTGGAGCTTTCTGCTCTGTTTGCATCGTCTGTGATGCTGCAGATACAGTTCCATGTTCATTTCCACATCCTGTCTTGTAATTGAAGATTGCCAATGTCAAAATATGTACATTTCTTCTAAACTAGCAAGCTGCCCAGTTCCTTCACGTAACGCTTTGAAAATTCAACCCCTAAAGTCGGTTTGATTGAAATGAGTTTTGGGTTGGTGTGTCAAAAAGGGAAGAAATGCCATTTCGGTGAGACATTTTAACCTGAATCACTGTTTGCCCCTGATTTCATTTGAAATTCACTTTCACTCGGGGTCATGAGATTTAGTCGGCTTCTCTCATGAGTAGACCCACAAAAAGTCTCCAAACCTTCAAAGACTGACTCCTCCAACAGATTTTGGTTGTGAGTGCTAACATAATAGCAAAATTCAGATTTTCATACAAATTCTAGAGACTGATATGACCAAAAAGGCCTTTAACTGGTTGAGGTTTATTTTCAGCACGGGCCCTTTTAGGTAACATCTGGGAATAATTGTTGTTTATTAAAGATTTAGTCAACGGGAATGTGATTGTTGCCATGACGACAAATCAAATATACGAGGAGTGCACATTTGACATTTGTTTACTTAAACTTCAAAGGAACAATTTAGGGTGTTGACCTGATGATGCCTCATTGGACACCGTCATGGCTGTTGAGCACAAGCGCACACACACGCATGCACACACATACACGCACACGTTCAGAATCTCTCCTGAAAGCAATTAGTGGTGTAATGGTGCGCCACGGCTGTCAGTCGTTCGAAAGAATGAATCTCTAATCTACTGTGAGATGCTCAACACACACAAACACACACGCACGTACAGAAGCATGCACATATATACACACACACATCCAAATCCACTAACACACTCATTTAAGTAGTAGACAGTAAAAGTTTTTCCTCTGTTGTTCCTCATTAAATCTATTGCGTGATGCGTTCATGGTGTTCCATGGTTGTAGGAATAGCAAGATCGCAGTCATCATCATCTCTCTGTTGGTTTTCTGCCCGACTACACACAGATTGGCTTCTTGGCTTTACGGTGCTGCTAATGAGATTTGGATTTCCCATAACGATTTGTGACATTTACCGGTGCCAGTGTGTATGGGGAGAGATTTGTGTCAAAATTACCCACACAAATAGGTCTGCAATTTTCACACGTTTTTCAGATCCACAAATTTATTCCTGATTTCCTGGTGTGTTTTTTTGATCCACAAATAAACCCGGGATTTTCAATTTTTTTTCAAATCCACAAACATATTCTTGATTTTCATGTGTGTTTTCAATTCACAAATACATCGCCTCCCCATAGACGTGACGGCAAAATGGACCACCATGACATTACCTTTACCGCAAACGAGCAGGATTGCAAAGTAGTAAGAAGTAGTAAGGCTACCTAGTAGGTAGATTTCGGTGAGTG
The DNA here is from genome assembly GCF_054491065.1 of Syngnathus leptorhynchus. Lineage (NCBI taxonomy): Eukaryota > Metazoa > Chordata > Actinopteri > Syngnathiformes > Syngnathidae > Syngnathus > Syngnathus leptorhynchus. The sequence continues at coordinate 18,435,661 of NC_141196.1, read as the reverse complement.
AGTGAGTGAGGGACTGACCAACTGTTATTTTGTGAGTTAGTTACTCCTTCGGTTAGGTTCGGTTATGTTACTGCAGTTTTTTTGTTCCCATTCCTGTCAGCTTGATTTACTGTAATTGTCAGCCAGTGACTCTATTGACCAACTCTTTGTGAACAAAGGACTTTGATTTGGATCAAGAAGGAGCATTGCATGTAGTGGAGCCCTAGGGCACTCCCTCAACTTCACAAGCCACTGTATGATTTGGATTTGGGATGAAGAAACCTGTTTCATGTCCCTCTTTTACATGTTGTGCCTTCTTTTATGTGCTGCGTGTTAGGTATTTGGTGCTTCAAAATGGGAACCATGTGGCACAGGAGAAGGAAAAGCTGCACGACCACGCAGAGTCCTGCTTGTGACGCGTCGTCACACACCTCCACAAAGCCCATATGCGGGAACAGTGCGCAACGCCGACTCGGCCTAGATCCACGGCTGCTAAGAGAGTCTGGTGGACCGTGGCCAAACTAGTTCTGGCTCTGCTTCCAGCTCCAATGGGACTACGGTCCTGATAAACAAGCACCACCTGTGGGACTTTGAGGTTGTGATGTTTCCGAAGCTAATGTTAATATGGTAGTTAATTTAACAGTACATTTATATCACCTCTTTGTGCATGCGTGCGTGTGTGTGTGTGTGTGTGTGTGTGTGTGTGTGTGTGTGTGTGTGTGTGTGTGTGTGTGTGTGTGTGTGTGTGTGCGCGTGTGTGTGTGCGCGTGTGTGAGTTAGTGTGTATTTATGCATTTGTGTGAATGTGTGTATGCATGGATGTGTAGGTGCATGCAAACAAACAAATGTGTATTAACTGCAGACTTAGGTGACTAGTGTAGGAATTATACTATAAAGCGTGTATGCCTCCCATTTTTGTAGGACCAAAAGGAAGTTAACAATCCTAAATCATGCTTTCAATTTGGTTACAAATTCTTTGCAGTCAATTACAGCCTTAAGTCGGGGATGAATCTGGTTGAGGCTCTGCCAGACCTTGAATGCAAACGATTTCAGTTCCTGTTGTTCTTGGAGCATTTTCCCTTCAGTTTTGCCTTGAGGAAGTGAAATGCATGATCAGTTAAATTCAGGTCAGGTGACTGATTCGACCATTGCATAACATTCCACTTCTTTGCCTTAAGGTTGCTTTCGCAGTGAGTTTTGTCTCATTGTCCATCTGCACTAAGTTTATAAAAACGGTTGTATTTGTGACACTGTTGACCTGATTTGGATGTAAATATCCTCACATTCAAGCTGAAAGTCTGCAATTAAAGCACATCTTGTTGGTTTCATTTCAAATCCATTACGGTGGTGTTTAGAGCCAAATGAGGAGAATTGTGTCAAAGTCCCAATATTTATAGACCCGTCTGTTCTTTTCAAAGGGGAAAACTCATAGTTTGGATTTTGAAAGATGTCTTTTGTGACGCTAGTCCCGGGATATTTCTGACACACCTCAGATAAGTGCAAATGAATGCGTGTGCATTCCTTCCAACAGTATGTGCATGCCTGCACATATGTGTTTTCACGGTGATGCATGTGGGATTTTTATTTTTTTTTTGTCTCTTACAACCATTTGTGCGTGTGCGTGAACAGTTCCATGCTGCACCCATGCCTCCTTCACGTGTCACATGACCCATCGGCCCCAGGACTGGGAATGTAGAGGACCGTATACGTACTCAAACATGTTTACATAATGCAACTTTAGTAACTTATGTTGTTGTTTTTTTTGGTCTTTAATTTAGGCCCTCGACGCCATTTGACTTAGCATGATTAAAGTTGGTTGGCATGTATGTCATGAAGAGACCCCAAAAAGTCTCAACAAGCCATCCACAAAAAGACAAAGTCTGCCATTTTCTTTTGTCACCATTGGAGGCTCAATTGTCAATTTTCAAGAGTCCCTCAAAAACAAATGTGTGTTTTGGACTTTGCCTGATCGCTACCAAATTTGGACCATACAAATGGAAGCCGCTAAATTGGGAAATATTTTTCTCAACGCGTATGATGACTCTCAAAACAGAAACTCAAATAAATTGAGAATAAAAATGTCATACTTCTGTAGACATTTCTCATAAAAACATCTCAAGAAGCTATTTCTGAAAAGAGACATGGGGTCTGCTCTTTTGGTTGGAAGACAAAATTTTAGTGTCATTTTGTAACTCATAAAATTGAAAAAATCCTGCCCCTGAAAACAGCTTCACGTAGTAATTTGCATGAATAAATAATAAAACCAGCCCAAAGGTCTCACAAAGCCATGCCTTAAGGACACAGGAAGTCTGCCATGTTGATTTGAAGCTGCAATTTTAGATTTTGCCTACAACTCTCAAGAGTGGACTCAAATGGCATTTTATGAATCATTTCCTTTCCTTTCATTCACAAACAGCAGGTGGAATAAAGTCCCGAGACACCTCCTGAGTTCATCAAAAGAGATTGAACTAAATGTCAGGAAAAAAGACAATTTAAAACAGGGGTCACCAACACTGTGACCGCGGGCACCAGGTCGCCCGTGAAGACCGCGTGAGTCGCCCGCAGGGCTTATCCGTGAGCTACTGCTATTTATTTTACTTTATTTTTGCTATTCTTGTTTAAATCACCCTTACGTGTGAACTGAAAATGACAATTAATAATAAAACTGAGTTAAAGCCAATTTGGGCAAATTGGCTATTTCAGAAGTGTGTGTCAAACTGGTAGCCCTTTGCCTTAATCAGTACCCAAGAAGTAGCCCTCGGTTTAAGAAAGGTTGGTGACCCCTGATTTAGAAGAATTACTTTCGGGGATGTCCCAATACTTTTGTCTATTTTGTGTAGTTTCACTTCTGATGGATTACTGCATTACTTTCATGATTTTTTTTTGGGGGGGGGGGGATTTTGGTTTTCAAGCTGTGAGCTCACCCATGTGTGAAGCACGAGCACTTTGACACACAAACACAATCTGAAAAAAAGTATGTTTAAAATTCATTCAATCAATGTTTTTTGATGTATTTGCTTTTCAATTATCTGTTGTTTTTGTTCATCGGAACAGAGTGAGTGAGTGAGTGAGTGAGTGAGTGAGTGAGTGAGTGAGTGAGTGAGTGAGTGAGTGAGTGAGTGAGTGAGTGAGTGAGCGCAGTTTGTAAAATACTGTAAATAAAAAGAGACTTTATTGACACCCACTCTCTCTCTCTATATGCTATATGTGGACGTTTGCATTTTCTATATAAACCTTGAAACGTCATTTGAAACCCTAAGCCTAACTCAGACATCAGTCTCAAAGTTGAAAGCTTAACCCTCCCCACTTTGAAACACCTAACCCAGACTTCAAACCGTAGTTCGAAATCCTTACCCTTATTTCAAACCCTAATATGAAATAGTAACTCAGATTTGAACCGTGCCTTTCAAACCCTAATTTTGTCTTGATTTAAACCACAATGCAATGTGAGATATCTAAAAAAGAAAACAATAACAATACCATAGTTAGAACAAAACGGCAGCAATTCATCATCTCACTGTAATAAATATGAATGAATATCTGGCTTTTAAAAACGTTTTGGGCAATGTATTGTGTAAATCATGGCTCAAAATCCTCATTTCTCAGTCTAGTTATCTCTTTGAACTCTGTGTGAATCTGTATTTTGCCATGTGAAAATATCTGTCATGATGTACAACACTAGGAGCATGCTGTGATTTACATCCACAGAGCAGCATGTGTCCTTGCGCACACACACACACACACACACACACACACACACACACACACACACACACACACACACACACACACACACACACACACACACGTACGTACGCACCACTTGAGTGTAAGTGTCTCAGCATTCATCTCTGTAATTGTGCATGTCATCAAAGAGAAGAATGTCTTGGCAGCTAAAATTAGAATACGTCTACTGCCTTCAACATTGTAATCGATGGGAAAGCGACAAATGCCAGCCATTATACCTTAATCCTCCCCAAACGCAATCATAGTGAAGAAGAAGCATCGAGCATAAATACAGCAGTGTGCCTTCGCCTGCCTGCTCTGACATTTCAGGTGCGCTTAGCGGTGGACAAAAGGTGGCCATGTTGACTAACAGTGAATGAAATGGTGGACAAAAGGTGGCCATGTTGACTAACAGTGAAAGAAATGCACCGCATGACACTGACATTTGAACGAAGGAGTGCAGCTGGAATCCACATAGAAGAGTCCTAATCTATTCTGCTTTTGAAAAAGACAGGTGAGATTCACGGCTGGTGAAACCCTGAGCGAGATCGACCGAGGCAGCCTGACATTAAAAACTGAAACATAGAACTGAGAGTACTTCGTAAGAAGGAATTATGAGATGCAGTATGTCAAAAAGAAATTCCTGCTCTTGGGATACCCAACTTTTTTTGATATTTGAATAAATTTGCGCCGTTATTGTTCTCAGCCCTTATCGCCAAATGTCAAAATTCTGAGGGGTGGGGTGACCGGGTGAAGGACGGGGCCGAAATCAATTCTGCACCTTTGAACCGTGAAGCGGACGGCCTAACCCGTGCGTTACCATGCCGCCCTTTCAAAATACATTATAGACTGCTATTTTTCTAAATTTAAAAAAAAAATGGTTGCATTCTTTTTTTTATTTGTGGTTTTATGCCATCGGGAAAACAACATGTAAAGCACAGATATTAAATACATTAGTCTGACTGTCAAAACCTAATGTGTATATTCAAAATATCTGGAAAACATATGGAGCTGGGAGGAGAGAAAAAACAGGCAATTGCCAACTGTGATTATCATTATTTTCTCCTTGGATCGGACATTGCAGCCCAGTCAAAATAGTTAGAAAACCTTTATTCACATTTTATTAATGTATGAATACAATTGCGTTCCCTTTTCTTCAGTGTACTCCTTTGCAAGGCATAAAGGATAATATGCAAAAGAGTAATTTGGTGATGACAAGTTAAGTGTTCTTCGTGCAAGTGAGTCATGTTCTCATCATCTGTTGTGCTGTAAGATTGGCAACTTTTAATTAGTTAGTAACTGAAAATGTTCAATTTTCATGCAGCAATAAATCATCGGTGCAAATTTGGCAGCTCAGCAACATATTTATGTCACTGCAGCCCCAAAAACAACAACATTATGATGATTCAATTTGTATTCAGATTCAGAGTGTAAAACTTTAATGTGCCAAGTGGGAGACAACAACAGAAGATACATGGTGTTTATGATGCTGCCATGATGATGCAATAGCAAATCATTTTTTATTCACTGGTGTTTGCTGGGAGAAAATATCACATTTCTGTCATTTTTCAAGCAAATGTTAAAATATTGCACGGTAGAAGATAACTTGCCTGTTTTGGTCAAACTCTACCAAAATATATCACAGACTGCGAAGCCTTTTACTGACCAAATAATTTTTCTTGGGAAATCTTAGGAGATTAATATTTTATGCCTCTGTGTTGTTGTTTTTTTGGAGGAAATGTAGTGTTTATCTTGTAAAACGTTGGATTTTTAGGGGGAAAGCAGCAATCTAAAGCAAATTAATACTATTTTAATCATGGAGTTAAAGAGCCTTTAAAGGCAATATGTGCAAACCCAAAACACGTCACTAATGTACCCTTTTGTAAGTAAATGGAGTTTTAATAGTAGAGTATTGCATTTAAATGGAAAAGGACCATTTTCCTTGTCAAGTGTATGACTTTAGTGATGCGCACTGTTTGTAGTTACATTACATGTTGATTGTATGGCCAAAGGTGAGCTGTTTGATTTGCATAGAATGATGAGTGTCAAAATCTTAGGTCTTGCTTAGAGACGCTGGGAATTAAACCCAGGGTCCCCTGCATGGGAAGTACTTGCTTCATATAACGATTGAAGCAAAACTTGAAACCTGGAGCCAGGAGAGTTTAATGCCATTGGAAGTTATTGTAGGGAAAGGGCTGCCCTCTGGTGTCAGGTTATGATTGCGAACTCCATGGAAAAAAAAAATAATGCCGTCATGCATCCATCCTGACGTGTCTTCTATTTTTTTTTTAATCATTGGTATAGTGAATGGGAGTTCTTAAATTTGGCTTCCTGAGTTGCTCGATGAGCTAATTAAAGTATTAATAATAGAACCCCAAATAATGATTACATGAATAACTCGACAGCACAATTCCTATATTTAATACACTGGTCCTAAGATGCATGAGAATATCTATATGTGTGGCCTGTGTGCATACGTCTAATTTTAAGATATTTTGAGGCGATCATACTGTTTAAATATTTGCGTTCAACACAGGTTGGGACTCGGAAGCTTGTTGATTCATGGGGCAGGATGGTGCAAGCTTCAGACTTCTATAAAGATAAAATGAATAGAAGCTGAGGCAGTGAAAAGATTCCAATGAGGCATTTGTGCATTAAGACCAACCCCAAATGGTAAATCAAACACAGAAATGGCAACATGTGCATTTTATTAAGGCTCGAAGCAAATATGATGAATCGAAGGCACATATTTGCATAAATCAACGTTTCCTTTTTGTTTTTGGACAAATAAAAACATTTGGTCTTAAATGATTGTCATTATGTAGCCATCACCTGTGTCAGTTGGTGAATACCCAACAAGTGCTTGTAAAAACTTGTAAGGAACACGTGTTCAAGTTTAAATACAACATAATCACGAGGTAATTGATAGCCTCCAGCAATGCGGATTCAACACAATACAAAATCAAAAGGGCTGGATCCAGCATTATGTCATTGTGGCTTGTAGAGTAGCGTATAAAATTGTTTTCCACACCACTAGCAAAGACATCTGCATCAAGCATAGTTCAAGACCAAGAAAGACCAACTTCAACACAAAACAATAATCCCTAAAGTTGCAAATGGACGGTGTTTTACTAAGTAAGTCATGTCCAATGAGTGTCTTGCCTAAGGACACAAGACAACACAGACAGGGCTGGGTTTAAACCGCCTACCCTTTGGTTACTGAAGAACCCGCTCTACTGCCTGAGCCTCGGCCACCAGACTTAAGTCCATTTTTTGACACTGCTAAGTCTTTCCAAGATGGCTGCTCAGAAACTCATAATGTTGACAATGATGTGAAAGACTCGATTTACCTTTTATTTCAGTAACCTGGTTTGGTGAAATAAAAAATAACACAATAAGACTCTTGACCCAACACAAGATAGTCTTGTTTTTTTCCAACTGCAGTTGGTCAAGAACAGTATTTACCATTTGGGTCATGGTTAAAAAAAATAAATAAAAAAAAACAATGAAAAAAAAAAAAAACACATGGAGGCCCAAACAGACTGCCAAGTAAAGACTAGTAGCTATACCTGAGAACAAGTTATGTTGATGATATTTCACAAGCAAGCTTTCAGCTCTACATTTTAAATTTACTTTTAAAATGAATATATAGGGAAAAAAACCCTTATTTCTATTTTTGTTCTGTTTGCACTGTGAACTTTGCTCGGCTCTGTTTGTCTGGCAAGCGTTGTCACCCTAGACAAACACAAAGATGCATAGATTAAACCTGGCCAGATGATGAAACGCCTGCTTATGTTTTTTTTCTACATGTAACAATAACAAATTATATCTCGCTACTTTTGTATTTAAGTAAACAATCAACCATGGACGTCAGCGTGCGGTACGTTGGCTTTAACGTAAACTTTGGCAATGTATCAAACGGTGTCGTTTCAGTAACATTACTTTCCCGGAAAAGTTGGCTCCCTTGTAGACTCGAGTTGACAAACTATGATGCACAAAGTAAGTCTCCAAATAAGCAGACTTGTTCGTAGAAGGCATGAGCAAGTATCACATTCTGACTGTATAACAATGAGGAACATTTTCAGTATTGCAATTACTGCTCTAGAACGTATGACTTTAAAGTAAGTAGTACCAACAAGCGATGAGTTTTTTTTTTTTTTTAAACCGTGGTATATTCTGAAACTGCTGATAGAAATAAAAATAAATAAAAATAAAAACCACGGCAAGGTTCTCGTGAATTGGATATGCATCATGAGAGCATGAAAAAAACATTAATCGTCCCTGAAAAAAAACAGATAAACAGGATATCTGACTTGATTGATAACGTGCAAGGTAGCATTTATAGAACAACTGCAGCCCCGGAAGACACAATCAGTAACTAACATCAGCATAGCAAGGCACAAATTGCTTTGTAAACATATCAGGACAGTAATTCTCAACGCGTGCCATTACAATCGCCATTTGGCGGCAACGCACGCTGCAGGTGATGGACGGCGTCTGCGATGGTGAAGAAGGACAAGCCTTCGACTCCTCCCTGTTCCTCCGTAAAGTAACCCCCTCGTCGGAGAGTGTCCAGGACGACTGTGTTACACTGAGCCAGGACCACCGCCACCCCCAACTCACCGTAATCATTGCGGACTTCCTTCAGGGCGTTGACGCCAGCGCAGTCTAGGAACAAGACACTGCTACAGTCCAGTACTAAGCTACGGAAAGATTTTTGGTCCAGCGTCAACGTGACACCAGCGGTGCCTTCGCTGTCCTTTTTGCGCGCCGATTCTTGCCCCGCATTCTGACGCTTCAGCTTCTTCTCAAACTTGATTCGCCGCGCCTTCTCCTTTACCGGGTCGAGCCCCGTACGCCGGTACAAAGACTTCTTAAACAAACTCTGATTGGCATAATAAATGGGTGCTGGGTATCTGAAGACGGCCACGCCCGGGTGAGCGTGAAGGCCGTGGTACGCCGACATCACATCGTAGTGGTCCCTGTCTGAGGTTCGGCCCAGCTCCAGTGCCTGAGCCCGCTGCGTCCGGGCCAGGACGCTAAAGGCGGACACCAGGATGCCCACCAGGAGGCCCAGCTCTGTGTTGATCAGCGCCGAGGTGGCCATGGTGATCAGCCAGACGGCAGCGTCCACGCGATTAGCCCGCCACATGCTGGGGACCTCGGCAAACTTGCGGAGGGCACCGCGGAGGTTGACCACAATGATCACAGCCAGCACGCACCTAAACAAGAAGCCAAAGTTGCCTGAATGGGTTGCCCAAACCTGAAGATACTGCTATCGGAGGTGACCGGTACTCACTTCTGGAGGGAATAGAAGAGCGGCGCGATGACCAGCAGCACCAGCAGCAGTACCACAGCGGAGACCAGGGCTGACACCTGCGTCTGGCACCCCGTCGACTCCTTGACCAGTGTCTTGGTCAGGGCGGCGCTGGTGGTGAAGCAGCGAAAGAAGGACGGCAAGATGTTGCAGAAGCCGATGGCGAACATCTCCTGGTTGGCATCTACCCGGTAGCCATGCTTTTTAGCGAACATCTCCGATAGCGACACGGTGATGGCGAAGCCCACAATTGCAATAGAGAAGGCGTCCAGCGCCACGTTGGGGATGAGCGACCACGCCGGCATCTGTGGCGGCATGAAGCCCGTAGGGATTTCACCTGCTACGGCCGAACCGTAGTCTGTGTTGAAGCGGCCAAAGTGAGACGCTAGTGTTGCGATGATGACCACAAACAGCTCAAAGGGAATTGGAGTCTGGGTAGAAAACAGAAGAACAGACGATTCGAGGGAGGCGTTTGACATCTACAACTTGTGTGCTTCAATAGACACTGCTGTTTTGGTTAGCAACAGAGTACAAAGGGACTCAGTAGTTAACCACTTAATATTCATTCTCAAACAAGGGGGTTACATAATCGCAACTCCTGGTGGGGGAAATGTGAGGTGTTTACTCGCCTCGAGTGTACCTGGTGACTAACTTGACCATGTCTTGATCCGGGACAACGTTTAAAGAGACATTCCTCTTGCATCAAATAATGGAATGACTGACCCATCCATTAATTGCTGCATGGTGTGGCACTATTTCAGTACGTGATACAAATCTTGACCTGCACAAAACTTTAAAGGGAGGCGCCTACGTGTTGAAGGGAGTCAGTCACATACTGTATTTGACTGTGTGCAGGGCATGACTGACCTCAGCTATTAATGGTGAATGACTGACCTTCAACTTGGCTTTGAAGCGATTGTTGAGCTCCTTGGAGGGCAACAACAGCAACAGGCACACCAGGCTGGTGATCAGATCACACAGGTTGCTGTTTCCCAAGTTGGCCAACACGCTGAACCAGGTCTTGATGAGCGTGAACCAGCCCTGTGGCCGGGGGATCTTCAGGCCTAGCATGTACTTAACTTGGGATGTGAAAATGGTGAGCGAGGCTCCCGTGGCGAAGCCGCTGAGTAGTGAGTCCGACAGGTAGACAGACACGAAGCCCACCTGGAAGATACCCATTAGCACCTGGTAGACCCCTGCCATGAAGGTGACTGTTGCTCCCACAGTTATTGCGTAGCAGCTCCTGTCACATGCTTCCACCATGCTATTGTTGCTGGCCTCCACGGTGGCATTGCCGGTGCTGCCAAGGCCATCCTCCGAAAGATATCCCGCCAACACCAATTCCCGGTCCACTACCTGCCCCACCAGCAGGCAAAGCACCCCAAAAATGCCCACGGAAATGTGTTTGGAGGTGCCCAGAAACGTATAGATGATGGAGGAGAAGAAGGAGGTGTAGAGCCCATAGATGGGATCCTGGCCGGCCAATAAGGAGTAAGCAATGGACTGGGGAACCAGTAGGATTCCAACAATAAGTCCCGACATGATGTCCCCAAGGAGCCAGTCCCTCAGCTGGTAGCGCGGCAGCCATTTTAGGATGGGGATAAAGCTCAGGACCTTGGGCTTGATCTTCTGCGGCGAGCAGGAACAGTATTCCCTGAAGTGTTGGGACAACACCGTCCGGCAGCCTTGTCCCTCCTCTTCCGGTACTCTTTCCAGGATGAGCGGCCCACACTGCTCGTTGTTGGTCTCGTCCCCAGATGTCGCACAGCAGGCATCTCTATGAGGCATTATTGAGCTCTCTACGGTCAACAGAAACAAAGTTAGGATCACAGTAATTGGCCAGATTGTAGATGACCAAGCATATGGTTAACTTTTTATTGACTGGACTGAATTTTTACAAACAGTCTACACCTGTCTCATGCACCACTTACATTTTAAGGCTGGGGGAAAAAAAAGTCAACCAATTCGACCTAGAAAATCGGTTGACGCAAAATTCGAACGATTACTTATGTGATGGAGGAGTCGTTAGGATGCTAAATTTTAATCATTAAATTTTAAAATGATTCAAAAACGACTGCCCTAGATCATTCCACAAATAACAAGGACGATAATGTGTGCCACAACTGCACGTACATGATTGACTTCACAAAACAAAGTTTTAATACACACACACCTATTCATACACACACTTTCACACACATACTCACAGGAGCACACATATGCATGCATATATGTATATACACACATACACCTACGCAAACACAAACACATACACACACCCATAGACATACATACACACATGTATATACATTCTTACACAAATACACACACACTCACACAAATACACACCCTAACTGGATAATTCATCTATTTATTCTTCCAAAGGTTTCTGGTTTTGATGGTAGGATATACAGTAATATATTCAGCTATTAACAGGTTTAACTACTTTTTCTTTTGGAAACATGAAGAGACTGCCATGTGAAAGAAAGCACACTTTCAGTCGGCTTGAGGTCCCTCTTATATGACGCATGGGGGGCCTCCCAGTAGTCATTTATACAAGTTCAGAAAAATACCATGAATTTTCAGTTGCAAATCATGTGTTAGGAGTGCATGAAATGAAACAGCGATGAATGGGGTTTTTTTTTCCAGCAACATCGTTTCATGTAAATACTTACTGTGTGCGCGCGCGCGTGTGTGCGTGCGTGCGTGCGTGCGTGCGTGTTTTACAAAAGTACATTAGTGATGATGTCTGCGTTTCCAAATACACTAATATAACACCGAATACAGTGGACAACTACGTTCTTTTTCTTGATAATCATTTTAAACATTTGTCACTCCTGGGAACTACTTTTTTTTCCAAACACACAGCCATGAAAAAAAACAGAAAAACAAACAGAAACAAATATGCGATTTAAATATTCCAAACGGCTGACAGTACGAAAGGCAATAGGAAGAATTCAAATTCGATACTACCTCAAGCTTTGCATTACCAAGATATTTCAATCATCGAAAGTTATAGCCCATAATACAGAATACATACATGCCCCAAATGAACATACATCTCACATGTATAATTTGTTCACGCACTATTTGGCCACACATCAACTTTGCCGTGTTTGCTCCACGTTGATGAGATTATTGGTCCAGGCTATATTTAACAGCTAATGCCGAGAAGCTACGATGAAATAAGAAACTTTAAATTTTCAATAGAACTTGGACAAGTCATGCAGCATTCGTGTTTACTCAAGTGTATGAATGAACGCCTTTGTCAAGAACAAATCGCAAACGTGTCAACTCTTGAGGAAGCGAGTTCATGTCACGTCTGTTCCACGCGGGGAGGAGCAAAATGATCTCAAATGACTACGTTTAAGTTACTAACCTGATCTGTGCGAGAATTCTTCTCAAACAGCGGGAGGATCCGTGTTTTCTTGCTGTCACTTTTCCGCTTCAGATTCATATCGTGCAGAAGCACCTCTGCGTGGTGACGTGACGTCATGGGTGCAATATGAGAACTGGCCACGTGATGTGAAGATAGGTCGCTCTCACAGTCAACTGTCACTCCGACAAGACACGCACTCACTGGCCACACCATTAGGCACACCATCTAAAGTTAATAAACGAGTAGATTAGAATGAGTATTTTTCATATGTATGATTATTTCATCTCGATCATGGCAAAGCCTATCGAGCAATTAAAGGTGACGTCTTTTGTTTTATATAACCTGTCTTGTCTTAATATTGAAGAGGTCCCAATAATTAGACAATTTCCCCCCCCCCCCCCGAAAAAAAAATGGCAGCTTCAAACCACAACTGCATTTCTCATCTTGCCTCTGTACTGAAATAATTGCTTCCTGCTGTCAAAATGAACGTGCATAATGGCTTTGAAATGAGAGAACAGAGCAAATTGCTGCAATATAAGAAGGAGGACTCCCAGGTGGCGACCTTCAACACTGGAAGGTATCATAATCTCGGGATTGCATTTGTGTGCAGGTTTACGTGCACGTGATCATGTAAAAGCACCCTTGCAATAATCCCTTATGTTCTCTCACCCACCTGCAGACTGTGTGATAAAACAGAGCAGAGGGATTAGACACTGTGCAACTGGATACAAGACGGACACTTTATCAGGTACCATTTGTCTTTTTCTGATCTATTTATGTACTGAGTAGTTAAAATGATGTCATTAGAGCTGTGATCAAGGATTGTCAAAATTTATGAAATTACTCAAATAAAAAAGTCATACAATATTGAAAATTGGTTTCATCAATAAAAATTAACGAAAGCTTGATAGGACAAACCAAAACAAGCTAAAATGTCCTCTATTTTCGTCTTTGTTAGTTAATATCATGCATCCATGATGTTCATCCATTCATCCATTTTCTGTACCACTTGTCCCCACGGGGGTCGGGGCCTATCCCACCAGTCAACGGGCAGTAGGCGGGGGACACCCTGAACCGGTTGCCAGCCAATCTCAGGTCACACAGAGACGAACGACCATCTGCACTCACACATATGGGCAATTTGGAGTGCTCAATCATCCATGTTTTGGGGGATGTGGGAGGAAACCGGAGTGCCCGGAGAAAACCCACGCAGGCACGGAAAGAACATGCAAACTCTATACAGGAAGGGGCGGAGGTGGAATCGAACCCTCTGATCTGTGAAGCAATTATGCTAACCAGTGCGCACCGTGCCGCCCTCGGTGTTACAATTTAATTTCTTAGTAAAACTGTGCAGAAGAAGGAAGGTCCAACGGTCACATTATAATTTAGGTTTATTTTATCACAGTAACTTTTCGTTATCACATTTACTGATCCAGATAAAAAAAATCTATATCTATTACAAAAAACTAATACTAAAACTGAAATGAGCATTTTTGAAACAAACAAATTTGTTCAGAAACTGTTTCTAATTATTCTTCCATCCGTCCATTTTGAACACTGTTTATCCGGGTCACAAGTGTGTTGGAGCCTATCCTAACTGACCTTTGGCAAAAGGCAGACGACTCCCTGAACTAGTCACCAATCAGTCACAAGGCATATACAGAGACTAAATATCATTCACACTCACGTTCACAAGTCAGGCAAGTGTGCCAGCCACTACACCATCGGCCATCTAAGTCAAATTCCCTGAATTGAAAGAGAAAAGTCATGAAATAAAAAGGAGGATTACAAAACCATTATAAATATTGTTGTGATTGAGGCAGTTCAGTTTGGTAATATCTAATTCTTTCAAATAATAATAAAATAATATTAATAATAATAAATTAATTCCACATTTTAATTGTATGGCATTTTACCGAACATTTTGTATGGAAAAGAGGATTTGTACAAAATTTAAATGGTCCTTGGTGCAAATTAAATTGAGATATCCCAGTTTGCTGTGTGTGACAAGAGGCATTCTTTGAGTCAGGGTCATTGTTTTTGAGTGTGTGTGTGTGTGTGTGTGTGTGTGTGTGTGTGTGTGTGTGTGTGTGTGTGTGTGTGTGTGTGTGTGTGTGTGTGCGGGGGGGGGGGGTCAAATGCTCCCTCTTTGCATCTGGTGGTTCACTCCCTAACTTGGCTTCAAAGCAAGGCAAGCAACTGTCACACTGGAAGATCAAATATATTCCTTAATCTGCACCTTTGAATGTCACTCAAGGGCACGTTCATGCACTCATCAATCGCTTAGCTAAGTTATTTACTTGCTCGTTAACTCCTCAGTCATACCAATGTTATATTATATGTAGTTCTTATCTAACTACTATCTCACCACTATCTAATCCATTATTCTACCTACCAAGTAACTCATGAATGTTCTAAGTCACTGACTTATTTAACTCACTCAGTCCTGACTAACTCACACACTCAATGACTACCTAAATCACCCACAACCTAACTCACTCATACTGTCGCAACACAACTCATTTGTTTGTTTGTTCGTTCGTTCATTCGTTCGGGCATTCATTCGCACAAAATCATTGACAAAATTGCTACCTAACTTGGTGTAAATCACAGCAGGAACAAATCACATTTTATGCCCCTTATAAAATAATGACTGAACAACGGTCAGGTCACTCGTATCTTAAAGCATCACTATATAGTTTGTATGCTTTGCTCTGCAGTCATGGTGGACGCCGCCACAGCTGAGCAGTTCCTTGATGCCAACCCACAGTTTGCCAAGCAGTACTATGACGTCAACTTCCGGCCCAAGGTGGTGTCGGACCTGTTGGACAACGGCCGCTCCACTGCGGTGGACGTTAGCCGCTATCACCGGCTCACTACAGTGGAGGAGAGTGAGATCCTCTTTGACCTGGTGCGAGACATCCAGGACAACCTGCAGATGGAGAAGTCCGTCTTCAACCTGATGAGGCATCTCAGCTTCATGATGAGGGCCGACCGCATGAGCCTCTTCATGTATCGTCAGAGGAACGGCGTGGCTGAGCTTGCCACCAGGTCGATCTTCCAATGTTTTATCTATTGAGCAAACGAAAATTTGTTGTTTTGTATTCAAACGCAGCAAAACCTCTGCCCCCCCCCAAAAGAACTTCTGTAGTTGGCAGTAATGCACAATGCACCCCCCCCCAGAAGTTACATCTGCTGCATTATTTCTTATGACTCCAATGCAAGCAGACACATATTCCACTTTGGAAAGTAACTAAGTAAATAAGATTGTACCAATCAAATGTGAAAATAAATTCCTCAACCTCAACTACCTTTATATCAGTCAGCATCTAAATTGAAAAACATGTTCAATTGACTTTTCCCATGTAACTCCATGCAGAAAGTAAATATACAAAAGTAGTCTCATCACTTGTGCCTTGCAGGTTGTTTAATGTGCACAAAGATTCTATTTATGACGACTGCCTGGTCCAGCCAGATAGTGAAATTGTGTACCCACTGGATTTGGGCATCGTGGGGCATGTGGCCTCCA
This sequence comes from Syngnathus leptorhynchus, assembly GCF_054491065.1. Taxonomy (NCBI): domain Eukaryota; kingdom Metazoa; phylum Chordata; class Actinopteri; order Syngnathiformes; family Syngnathidae; genus Syngnathus; species Syngnathus leptorhynchus. The sequence continues at coordinate 18,419,731 of NC_141196.1, read as the reverse complement.
CCAAGAAGATGGTCAACGTACCCGATGTGTCCCAGGTAACAAGTTAACTTTAAGATATCACGATAATAGAACAGACCAGCAAACCTGAGCATTTCTGTGTCAAGGCAAATTTTGGGGCTTGGCTATCAATAAAGTTTTTTACCAATGAGTGCATACTCAAAATTTAAAGCAACAATTTCAAAAATGTTTTAAATGTAAGTCCCCCAAGAGGATGAGTCTTTAATTATTTATTTATTTATTTATTTATTTATTTATTTACTGTATTTGTTTATTTATTTGTTTATTTAATACTTAATATTATTTATGTATTTATATTATATTTGTCTCTACGAGGACCTACCATGAACTGAAATGATCTAAACAGTTAACTCTACCTAACTTTGCACACGTTCAAGATTTTAGTAACTTTCCATTATACTGTAGCTCCAAAGAAATTTAATTCTATTTGAATTTTAAATAATTTAGTCAATTTATTTATATTATAATTTCAATCATGAATTCATAAAAGGCATTAATTTATAAATAAAGGTGTTCATTAAACTTCTGATCTAATTTAGAATTCTCATGAGTTATAGTAATAATAACAATGAGGATGACAATTACGATGATAATAAGTATTTATTATTCACATGTATTAATCTGTTTTTTAATTTGACTTATTTCAATAACTCAAACACAGCAGCGCAGCCAGTTTCTTGCAGTGCCTTAGCCACCTCACACGAATAATCCTCTTATCTTGTATTGGTATGAGAATGTAATTGAGCCATCGAGGGTGGGACGAATGCCACAAAACGCATTAAATCACCCACTGTTAATAATCTCAATTGCAATTTTATTTTTTTTCGCCTCGATGCTCTGCTCCAAAATTGCCACTAGAGAGCAACGTGACACCACATTTTCCTTGGAAATCAGGCCTGCAAAGCGTTCAGCGGTATTATCACTTAATTCCTTTGGCATTCGTGAGGGTTTGGTCAAATTTATTCCCACACGAAGTAGCAAAACACAATCCTGCCTGGGCTTGGTGCAATTCCAAAACCTCTAGTAACAAATTTGTCTTTCCTTGTAACTGGTCTGCTGTGTGAAGCTAATGTGTGAGTGCAGCGGACTTTCAGACCCTCTATTTCCATTGAAGGTGCAGATTATGTTTCACTTGGATTTTGGTTTCCGATCTACTCGGCTTCTTCAAGAGTTCTTTTTAAGCTTCACATCCTTCCCATGCTCATCATCCCTTGACGGGCTCTGTATTCAGATGTGTGTGTCTGTGTGTGTCTGTGTGTGTCGGTGTGTGTCTGTGTGTGCGTGCACGGGTAGTTTCCCAGATGAAACTGGTTAATCTGTACTGAATTAGAGCGATCCCAGATTACAGCCAGAGGTCACACAGGCCTGCAGTGGATCCCTCTCCACTGACTCAGCAGCAGCTGCAGCAGCTGCAGCAGCAGTAGTACCGCTAAAAACACCTTGCAGCCATTTTGAGACAGCTTTCTTGCTCACACAACAACCAAAACCTTTGATGGCTAATTTGTTTAATTAAATTTGGCTCTCAATGTATCATAAAATTGATATGCTTATGATTAACCATTTTCCAAATATATTGGGTCATTATTTTAATGGAAAAATAATTCTAAAACATCATCAATTATTCATTTCATTGTAATTATTTAAATTGAAAACACTTATAATGTATGTGCCCTATAGCGGATGCATTTTGTGCATCCATGTTCTTCTGCTTAAAGGGTTGGGCAGCAGTCCAAACAGGGAAGCCCATATTTTGAAGGCGCCGAAGGAACCAGCCTGCAAATTGTTTTTCTAGAATTTAGAAATCACGTGCGCTCGTCCCCTCTGTGAGTCATCACGTTGGTTGAGGGGTTTGCGTGTCCTAATGATCCTAGAAGCCAAGTTGTCTGGGGCTTCATGCCCCTGCCGGGGTCGTTTTGCTGGATGACTTCAATGCTCACGTGGGCAATGACAGTGAGACCTGTAAGGGCATGATTGGGAAGAACGGCCCCCCGATCAGAACCCGAGCGGTGTTCCATTGCTGGACTTCTGTGCTCGGCACGGATTGTCAATAATTAACACCATGTTCAAACATAAGGGTGTCCTTATGAGCACTTGGCACCAGGACACCCTAGGCTGCAGTTTGATGATCGATTTTGTAGTTGTGTCATCGGATTTGCGGCTGCATGTTTTGGACATGGGTGAAGAGAGTAGTGGAGCTGTCAACTGATCACTACCTGGTGGTGGGTTGGCTCAGATAGTGGGTGAAGATGCTGGTCCGACCTGGCAAACCCAAATGTAGTGTGAGGGTCTGCTGGGAAAGAGCTTCAACTCCCACCTCCTGCAGAGCTTTTCCCTCATCCCAGGGGAGGCGGGTGAAATTGAGTCTGAGTGGACCATTTTCCGTGCCTCCATTGTTGAGGCAGCCACCACAGCTGTGGCCGTAAGGTCATCGGTGCCAAACCTGTTGATGGACACCGGTGGTAAGGGATGCCGTCAAGCTGAAGAAGGAGTCCTATCTGGCCATTTTGGCCTGTGGGACTTCGGAGGCAGTAGACGGCTCTGAGGTAGACTGGAGTGCGCAGTTGAAACTGTCAGCAGCAGGTAACAACTAAAAATTCTTTCATTTGTCTGAAAAAAAGAATCTATGGATAACATTCAGAAGACATTATGAAGCTAATCGAAATAAATGAGACGGTGTGCTGCTGAGAAGCTCAGTCATCCCGGAGGGTGTCTGAGTTGAGCCGCTACTTCTCCACGTTGAGAGAAGCCAGATGAAGTTGGTCGGGCATCTCATCAAGATGCCTTCTGAACACCTCACCAGGGTGGGGTTCAGGGCATGTCCCACCGGCAGAAGACCCTGGGGACGACCCAAGACACGCTGGAGAGCCTTGGGATCCCCCGGGATGAGCTGGACGAAGTGGCTTAGGAGAGGGAAGTCTGGGCGTCTCCGCCTACCGACCCCGGATAAGCGGTGGATGGATGGATGGATGGATGGATGGATGGATGGTCGTGCGCTCGTGTCGTAGCGGAAATTACGTTACATCCTTTGGAGGATCCATACTTTATATAATTGGAAAGCACCTATATTAAGCCTTGCATAAGTATTTTGGAAATGTATTGGAATTTAGAATTGGAGCCTCAATCAACTTCTCAGTGATTGGTTTGACTTGGTCTGGTAATGTTTTTAAAAAAAAAGATTGACAGCGATGTTGGTCAGACTGTCAGTAATTATTTCTCTATCCCCAGAGAATCCATCCGTCTGTAGGTTTTAAGTCTCTTCTCCATTGGGTTTGGCTTTAAATGTTGAAAACTTTCTTGTCCCTCTCTACCTCCTGTGACATATTAGAATCCTCACTTCAGCAACTTTGTGGATGAGCTGACTGAGTACACCACCAGGAACGTGTTGGCTGTACCCATCATGAACGGCAAAGACATGGTGGCCGTCATGATGGCCGTTAACAAGATGGACGACCCACTGCATTTCACCACCGCGGACGAGGAGGTAAACGTATTTATACTGTAGTGTTTTCTTGAATAATATATCGTGCCACAAGATACTTGTGAAGTGACCTAAGATTTTTTTTTTACTAAAGGATGGTTTGAAATGGATATCAGAGTAAGAAAGCTGTACATTTTCTAAGGCCTTCTGACCCAAGTTGGGGACAAATAAAATTTCAAATCAAAGTAGAACCTCTGATACTGCTCTAAACGTCTTTAAATCCAACCTTGGGGACAGTACTTTCTTTGTTGAAAATGGTAATTGTCTTAGACCAAATCACTATGAACTGTGGGGCTCCCCATGGGTCAATACGGGCACCCCAAAAGTTCAAGATCTACAGGGTTCTAGTTGGTCATCTAATCCACATTAAGAAATATATAAGAAATATATAAACTGAAATCATCAAAGATAAAGTGTGAGATGCTCTCTTGAAAACACAGTTAGCACACCACTCACAAGTTTTTGTTGTTTGACTATGATGGCTGTGCAGATGACACACAGCCAGCAATGCCCCCAATTGACAATAATTCAATGAAGATCTTGTGTCACTGTCTAAAATTAATAAATAACTGGATCAACCAAAAATGCCTTCGATTAAACTAAAACAAAACTGAGGGAATTGTTATAGTAATAAAAATTAGAGGATTGCTGTTACCAAACACTTGGAGTCACTGTCTTTAAAAACCAAAGGAAGCCGAGTTTAGCTGTTATGATATACAGCACGCAACACAACACAACACAACACAACACAACACAACACAACACAACACAAGCCTCAGCTGTGAATGATTTTAAGTCCTGATTTAAAGCTATGCCTTTTTGTCATATCCATGATTGAAGTCTTTTAAAACATTTTTATAATCAGATCTTTTTTGTACACTGTTTTAATAATGTTAAACTGTTTATTTATTTATTTATTTATTTATTTATTTATGTCTTTCGTTCTGTTTATTTTTTTTAAACTTTTAAAGCTATAAAGTACATTACATTATGACATGAGCAATTTAAATAAATATGTCTTACTTTGATGTTGGTATTATAAATTACCACAAAACCATTTTTACAATCATCAAAATAAATATCATTTCACCTGCAGACTCTGAATAAGTACCTGAACTTCGCCAACCTGGTGCTGAGAGTTTTCCACCTTAGCTACCTGCACAACTGTGAAACTAGGAGAGGACAGGTGAGGGCAGGGCGGGGGCTTATTTTCAGTCTTCGACTTCACACTTATTGCACATTTGTTGCACATTTTTGCACACATTATGCATTATTGTGAACTTGATATCCATGTATTACACTTTACATACATTACATCTGTTACACCTTTTTCAACAACGTTTTACACATTGCACATACTAAACATGTTATAAACTTAACATGCCACACTTATTACATGCATTTGTTGCACTGTTCACACACTTTATACACATTTGCTACATGGTTGTTACACTTTACGCATTTTTGTTTCACACAATACTAGATGTGTACACACTGAGTGTTCCATACACACTTATTACAGATATAAAGGACATTTTGCCCTCAATGTGCATTAATTACATACTTTTTACAAATGGATTGTACTGAGTGTACAACTCATTACACACTCGCTACACATTTGTTGTAAAGCTCACAGTTTGACTCATTTACTTTCTAAACACTTCATACACATGTATTACCTATAACACAACAGTCTCAAGCCCGTATCCCACTGAGACACAAATGTTTGCGAGTGTTTATAAAGGACGTTCATGTTGATTTCTCGCCAGGGTGTGTTCAAAGTTGTAAATATTTGCCAACAGTTTTAATGTTTTTGTTTTGTTGTTGCAAGCATGGCGACAAAACTGTTGACGAATGTCTGGTGAAGGATTTTGCAATCTTGAACAAACCATCATAAACACTGACAAAGAATCAATACCCGGTACCACCGTAAACACTTGCAAAGCCTTGCCGCTCAGTGGGATGCAAAAATGGACCAAAACATGAGATATTTCTCAACTTATCGGTAACCTAATATGCATTGATGGCATATACTAGTTTACGTGTTTGTGGGCAGGTGCTGTTGTGGTCGGCCAGCAAGGTGTTTGAGGAGCTGACGGATATTGAGAGGCAGTTCCACAAGGCCTTGTACACAGTGCGAGCTTTCCTCAACTGCGACCGCTACTCTGTTGGCCTGCTGGACATGACCAAAACCAAGGTGACCAACATTCAGTGCGCCAACGCTGGCATCAAAGGGGCAAACACGTGCATGATTGTCCTCCATATTGTTGTTTGATTTGTAGGAGTTCTTTGACCTGTGGCCTGTCCTGATGGGAGAAGTTCCCCCGTACGACGGACCCAAAACACCTGATGGCCGGGTTAGTGTAAATGAATACACTGGTAAACAGCAAATTTTCATCATATGTAGGCCTGAGCATAATTTAGACGCTGATTCAAAACATCCATCCATCCATTTTCTGAACCGCTTTGTCCCCACGGGGGTCGCGGCCGTGCTGAAGCCTATCCCAGCCGTCATCAGGCAGTAGGCGGGGGACACCCTGAACCGGTTGCCAGCCAATCGCAGGGCACACAGTGACGAACAACCATCTGCACTCGCACTCATACCTAGGGACAATTTAGAGTCTTCAATCGGCCTACCAAGCATGTTTTTGGGATGTGGGAGGAAACCAGAGTGCCCGGAGAAAACCAACGCGGACACCGGGAGAACATGCAAACTCCACACTGGGAGGGCCGGAGGTGGAATCGAACCCGCACCCTTCTAACTGTGAGGCGGACGTGCTACCCAGTGCTCCGCCGAGCCGCCCTGATTCAAAACATGTCTTTATTTTTATTTTTTTCTAGCACATCAGGTTTTGGTGATACTTAATTTTTATTGTTTTGTTTTTAAGTGCGTCTTTTGAAAGTCACTTCACCCCTGCACTGAAGAGCAGCTGAATCTCAACTCCACATTCAGAACCAAAACATGGATAAACTGTTGCATGCTGACTATTTTTAAAATAGTTACTTGAAGATCATTAATTTGACTTTGACATAGAGCAGCAGGGTATTACTATCATGATGACGATGATGATGATGCAACCTTATAGGCTCGAGAAAAACAAGGAGAGTTTCAGAAGGACTGCAGAAAAATTCATCGAAAAAAGTTTACTTGCATCTCTGTTTAAAAGACAGTAAACATTTATGAATCAGTTTCTTCAGAGAAAATGGAAGCACTCTCATCACCATGTTTGTGTTGTCTTGTCCAGGAAATTATCTTCTACAAAATCATCGACTACATCCTGCACGGCAAAGAAGACATTAAAGTCATCCCGTCAGTTACAAATATACAATCAGTCCTGTTGATGGCTTGTAGTTCTTATAAATCTAATGTTGTTGTTTTTGACACACAGGAATCCTCCAGCAGACCATTGGGCTCTTGTCAGCGGCTTGCCGATGTATGTTGCGGAAAATGGTCTTGTAAGAAATGTTTTTTTTGTTTTTTTTTATGTGTGATGTTTTCTTTTGTATTCATTTTGAAAGATGGTGAATGACTATCATCTTTTATGTACATTTATTACACCCTTATTTGCACATGTACCACACAGTCCCTTTATTACCAAAACAGTTTTACCATGCACGTGCATTTATTGTTTTTACGCAAAGTTACATTATTAATAGGCATTAGCTACACATTGTCCTTAAACATTCAATGCACAATTATGACGTGCTTCCCTACACATTTATTATACCTTTATTGTGCACTTAATTTGTTGCACACTTATCACGTTATATATGTGATATATGCATTAGATATTTAGTACAAATCCATCCATCATCCATCCATCCATCCATCCATCCATCCATCCATCCATCCATCCATCCATCCATCCATCCATCCATCCATCCATCAGGATGTGTTCGTTAGGGTCGCAGGCGTGCTAGAGCCTATCCCAGCTGACTTCAGGCAGTAGGCGAGGGACACCCTGCACTGGTTGCCAGCCAATCACAGGGCACACTTAGATAAACCACCATTTGCACTCGCACTCACACCTCGGGGCAATTTGAAGTGCTCGATCGGCCATGCTTTTGGGATGTGGGAGGAAACCGGGGTACCCTGGGAAAACCCACGCAGGCACGGGGAGAACATTCAAACTCCACACAGGGAGGGCCGAAGTTGGAATCAAACTCGCAACCTCTGAACTCATTTAAATATGAATGGCCATGTTTGCTCTTAAGTCAGTTTTTATGGGCGTAGCTTGCACACTTTCTCAGCACACATAACATTCAATAAATAATCTGGTAATTTATGTGCAACCACCAAAGAAGCATGACTCATTGAATTCTGAGGGTCATCCTACTTCCGGGATTGTGAATCTTCATAAAATATTTGAATTCCACTGTGATTAATTGGGAAAAGAAGCCAGATTTCAAATATTAAATTAACTAGTGTAGTGGATCCAGAAATGATACTAATAACTTAAGCACAGCTCATCTAACAGATATCTGACATTCATTTACACAGTTATACACATTAATATGTATTGCACGCGTATTCACAATAATTGAACACTTATTTTACACATCCTTATTCATACAATTATTATATAGTGTGAGTTCCTTTGTACAAATGAAAGTTGACATTTGAAAGAAAACAGTCAATATTCATGGTTTGCTTATTTTTCCCCCTGCTTTTATCCTTGTATTTGTACAAATTTACAACCTCATAGACAAACGATAATATCATTTCTATGTCTCCAACAGATCTGCAACATAATGAATGCAGCTGAGGACGAATTCTTCAATTTCCAAGTAAGATTCAGCGTTTCATGTGAACGTGCACTCCATTAGATACACCTGCACATTTGAGCCACGACACTGTTTTGGAAATGGAAGTCAATAGATTGTGCAGATCTACCTACTTTTGCGGCACTAACGTGATGTCATGTGTGCGTGCACGAGTGTGTATGTGGGGCGAGGACACAGACATAAAGGGAATAAATGATCTCCTTATCTTTCCTCACTGACTTTCCAGCAGGATGCACAGCTCCTCTCATCTTTCCTCCCATTAGAATCACTTTGCCACGGGGAGGTGCACTAACTCTAATGACCAAATTCATCATTTTTACTCCTTCTTTTGGGATGTCATCACAGGGTTGAGAGGACCCGCCTGTTCTCTGCCAACTTGGCCAATGTCATGCACTTTATTATTCCATTCTTACTGACTGTGCGTTCATTTATTTTTACATTTATTCAACCATTCACATTGCATTGTCAAAACACAAAAGACATTTTCACCATGTGATATTCATCAATAATTAGTAAAAATAAAAAACACCCAAAAGTGTGGTCTCGAAAATTGGATAGACTTTTTAAAAATGTAAAATTTACCAAATTGTGACTTATGATGTTTCAACCCAACGCCAGAGATATGTTGGGTATTACAACTAAGGCATTTAAAACTCAGGTATTTAATATTTATTACATACAACACTGTTGTTTCAATGTTTTACTCTCACACTAGCATTCACACACTAATGATGCACTCATTACACATTTATAACCAATATGTTACAAATTTTAATCACCCATTTATTGTGCATATGTAATACTTCTAATGTATTACACACCCTTTACACATTAGCTGCACACATTTTGTTATATATTTGTTACACACAAGCTAGATAAACATGTATCAAGTACTTTTTACAGACTTCTTGCACTTCATCGCACACTTGTTTACTAATTTTACGTGGTCACTGGTCATATTATTTCTTTTAATGTTTTCTACATTTGTTCACTTTATTAAATGTAAACATTAGGTACAGTAAATAGTCAGTAACTTTAATTGTTGAAGTTAAATAGGTGTTTAAAAAAATATATTTTAAATTTCTGGTTGTGACTCCCTTCCCCTGCACAGAAAGAACCACTGGACAACTCGGGCTGGACAGTTCGCAACGTTTTATCCATGCCCATTGTCAACAAGAAAGAGGAGATTGTGGGCGTGGCAACCTTCTATAACAGGAAGGACGGGAAACCCTTTGACGAGATGGACGAAACGCTGATGGAGGTGGAGTATCTAGAGTGTGTGTGTGTGTATGTGTGTGTGTGTGTGTGTGTGTGTGTGTGTGTGTGTATGTGTGTACGTGCGTTTGTGTGTGACTCACAGGTTTCAAAATAGAGTCACATGCGTGTATATTATTTATTAGCCTGGAGGCTTTTCTGTGTCTACTTTGTTCATAAGCTCGAATGCTTTCAGTTGAACAATGCATGCATCACTTTTTGGACCAAAGTCATGTTATCTTGATGAAAAATGACTTTTTCATCATGTGCTCTTGTTGTTTTGTCTAGAAAATCAGGTTTTCATAATATTGACAACAATATAAATACAAGATCATATGTAATCATATATATCATAATATTTATGAAATCATGTTTTTCTCAAATCTCATAACATAAAGCACGACACATGGTAAAATCCACATTGTTAAAGCCTTGATAGGTCATACTTAAAAATAACAATTCAAAAAATCTCCAAAACCCAGTGTGCTAAAAAAAATAAAGATGTTTGAAAATCGGTTTTAAAAATACATTTAGGGACTCATAAAGCTGTCTCTGAATAAAAGTTATTATTAACCATTTGGTATTCGGAGTATTTCTTTTTGTCAAGGTTGTACCCATTGTCACGTACACTTATATTGGTATTTTTTTATTTGATTCTTGAGGGACGATGGAATAGTAATATGTAAAAAAATATACTAGTAATATAATTGGTCGGACGATTGAGCATACAAATTGTCCCTAGGTGTGAGTGCGAGTGCGAATGGTTGTTCGTCTCTGTGTGCCCTGCAATTGGCTGGCAACCAGTTCAGGGTGTCTCCCACCTACTGCCCGATGACTGCTTGGATAGGCTCTAGCACATCCCACAACCCCCTTGAGGACACGCGGTACAGATAATGGACGGATTTATGAAGTGTTACAGTATTCTTTGGCACGAAACAAGTTTAAATAAAATAATTGTAAATATACGGCTTGTCAAGGGCTAGTTCTTGTCAGAAAGGACAAAGCCGATAGTTCCCAAGCTGGCGCAGTCATGCTTTTACATGTGACTGTCAGATTGATATGATTAACCCCAAAAAACATACATGCTTTTATATGAACTTCAGTACCCTGATTCTTTTTCTGGATCTATCCTGGCAGCACAGTGCAAGAATAACTCAGACTGCATTCTCTAGGAAATGATGAAAGCTTTAGATTCATTGTTTCCTTCAGATGTCAAACGGACAGATACGAACAGTTTTGTGGTCCGAGGATTACATTAGTGCTCTGCACTAAAACTTTGTACTTAAAAAGGGTCATACATGAGCAATTAAGACAATACAGCACAGAAAAGTCTAATTTTGCATGGAGGAGTGGAACAATGAAAAATAGCAAAGTTGTTGATGGTGTTTATCCCCATTGCAGTCTCTGACTCAGTTCCTGGGCTGGTCGGTACTCAACCCGGACACATACGACAAGATGAACAAGCTGGAAAACCGCAAAGACATCTTCCAAGACATGGTGCTGTACCACGTCAAATGTCGAAAAGACGAGATACAGAATGTCCTGGTCAGTGAACATCCATTTCTTGATCAGTCATAGTTTTGATAAGCTAAGCCCCCGAGTATTGTGTTCACTAGCATAGAACAGCATAGCAGAGCCAAGCAGAGCTTTTTGTTTTCAGTACAGACCTACCTAACAAAGCCAAATTCACTTGTAAACATTACAGTTGGTCAGCCTATTCATCAAGGGTAGAACAACAAAGTGGTGTCAGAAAGCCATGGCTCAGAAGACATGCAGAAATCCTGCCTTTGTTGGAGTCAGACATTTTAGGGATATTTTGATCATTTCCAAGAGTCTTTCAAAGACAAAACTTGTCCCAGAGATTTTATCCGAGAGCTATGAAATTTTGGATTCAGAAAGGTTTTTTTTCCAACAAATGTGGCCGTTATTTAAACTTTTTATCCTAGACAGGTGAACAATGCTAAATTGCAATACATGTGTGTTTTCGTCATTGTGTGTGGGCAGAGCTTATGCCCTAATTACTAAGCAGCGTTTCCTTTGCATCCCCAGAACACCCGTGAGCGTTGGGGGAAAGAACCAGATGAGTGCGAAGAGGAGGAGCTGGAGGAAATATTGGTAATTATGAATAACACAAACAACTTATCAAAAAATGCAACACACACCTTTCATTTTCCCGACATGATCTAGTAAATGATGCGCTGTCCCGTCTCCAGTCGGAAGTCCTCCCCAACGCCAAGAAAGCTGAGATCCTGGAGTTTCACTTCTGTGACTTTGATCACAGTGAATTGGACTTAGTCAAGTGTGGCATCAGGATGTACTACGAGCTCAAAGTGGTGGACAAGTTTCACATTCCCAGAGAGGTGACCATGTCTTTTGTTGCCTCATTAGAAGACTCGATCGGCACACAAACAGGTTTTAGAGCTTTGTACAAGTCGCAGCATAAATGAGTGCATTTACTGTACCTGTGGTCAAAGCCAAATTATGGCAGCATTTTTACATCCTGGATCCGAATTCTCCAGCTGGGACATCAGTCTTTTGTCAGCTTTGACTTGAACTTAAGTTCAAAGTTCACCAGTAATGACATTTAAAATAAAATGAAAAAATGAAAGTTACAAAGCACTACATCAAGTCACACCATATTCAATGTCCTAAAAAGGGCTTCTCAGATCACCAATTGTGTTGTCGATATGCTCTCAGATAATAACGTAATCATGAAAACCTCCCCTGCAAACTGATGTTTGGGGGAAACATTACTCTGATTATTTCCCCGTGAAAGCCATAACACAGATCAGATAGTCTCAGAGGTTTCTTTTTGAAAGACCAAGCGAGCCCTCATCAGCTCGAATACAGGCACTTAATTAATCATGAAACATCGCTGGTCACATACTGTGCTGTCTCCTGGAAATAAACTCACTGCAAAGCTATTTTTATTGCTTATTAGAACAAATGGAGGCCTAATGTGTGCGTGTGTGTTTGTAGGTGCTGGTGAGGTTCATGTACTCACTTAGCAAAGGCTACAGGAAGATCACCTATCACAACTGGAGACACGGATTCAACGTTGGGCAGACCATGTTCACGCTGCTCATGGTCTAACGCAAACACACAAACATGCACATTTTACAAAACACAAAAGTCTAACTAGTCAGCTCCGCAAAGATCTTGACTGACAATCCTACAGAAAGTCATAAATCAAAGTGTGAAGTGCGTATGTGTGTGCTGGTGTGTTCAGACGGGCGACCTGAAGCGTTACTACACTGACCTGGAGTGCATGGCCATGGTGACCGCCGGCTTCTGTCATGACATCGACCACCGAGGCACCAACAACCTCTACCAGATGAAGTGAGCTCAAAGCTAAACTGGGTTTGCCAAAATGTTGATTGACTAGTGCTGGCCTAACAAATGTAATTGATTACATGCCGTAAAATGAGCCAACGCGTGGAGCAGGTCCAGCCAGCTTTGAGTACCATGTAACTGCCCAGCCTTGATGTGTGCATGTTTGTCCAGGTCTGGAAATCCTCTGGCGAAGCTTCACGGCTCGTCCATCTTGGAGAGACACCATCTTGAGTTTGGTAAGACACTGCTGAGAGATGAGGTGAGTCATGCACGCACACACGCGTGCACACACACATTTTTAAGGATGTAATTACGTATTCAATTAAAAACAAATATGAAGTTGAAAAAATTAAATAACATTATTTGTGTGTGTCAACTTGGTTGTTGGTTTCAGTCATTGAACATCTACCAGAACCTGAACCGCCGCCAGCACGACATCGTCATTCACCTCATGGACATCGCCATCATCGCCACTGACTTGGCGCTCTACTTCAAGTCAGTAGTCCCGGTTCTGAAGGCTTGTCGCTGCCGCTCTCAATCAACCCCATCCATCGTGCAATGGTGTTCTTCTTCATAGGAAGAGGACCATGTTTCAGAAGATTGTGGACCAGTCCAAGACCTATGAGAACTGGAATGACTGGACCAAGTACATGATGTTGGAGACCACGCGCAAAGAGATTGTCATGTAAGTGCGTATATGCAAACACACATGTGCCACAGTCATACGCCCACACACTCACACACAATTTAATTTGTCAATTTGCGTGTCCTTACCTTAAAGGGCCATGATGATGACGGCATGTGACCTGTCAGCCATTGCCAAGCCTTGGGAGATTCAGAGCAAGGTCGGCGTGATGTCACTTTTGTGCATGCGTGCGTTCTTGTGTTATCCACGCAAATATGATTCATTGGCTCGAATAGATTCATACTAAAAATAAAATCAAAGGATATTCGGAGAAATACATCTTATTGTCAATTCAAACAAAGGTCAAATTTTACTACCGCTCTCAGCATCCCACCAGGGCACGATGACGACATTAAAGATTTTCTTGTGATTGTAAAATGGCTGACCTTAACCAGAAACCTGTTATATTGTAGCCAAAGGTATAATTCTGATGTGTTAATGCCAAACTGAAAGTGAGTTGCCATGGCTATCATTGTTTTTCTTTGTTTTCTTCTTTTAAATAAGACAAAGGAGCAACTTCCGCTGGAAGTACAGAAGCAGGAGACTTTTGGTTCACACAATAACAATTGACAAGGCACATTAATGCACCAGGGTTGTGTAACCTTTGGTCACAATGCGACACGGGATTCAAGTTAGGGGAAGCCATTTTAAGATAAAAAAACAAAAAACCCAAACTTGAATGTAGTTATTAGCTGACGTGTTGTTTTGCTGGCGTACAGAGCTCTTCGCTCACATAAATTTTTGAACACAGCTGTTTTTGTACTTCCTGCAGCGGACTCCGTTTTTTGCAAGACTCTGAATAACTGAACGGCACATTCAAGCAAGATTTGAGCTTGGGAATAGTCTGAGTGAAAATTTGTTTTGGGTTTTTTCTCATAAAATGTCTTGGTTCTTTGGAAAAGAGTCTCAATGTTACAAAATAAAAGTACTAGTTCTTTCCACGACAAAATGCTGTAAATTTCCGAGACTAATATCTAATTCCAGAACAGATGTTATCGCCTTGGGCGATTCTATTTGTATTTAAAGAAATAAAAAAAGGCTAATTACTGAGTGTTTATCTTCACCCTCGCCTGCAGGTGGCGTTGTCTGTAGCTGCTGAGTTTTGGGAGCAGGGAGACCTTGAGAGAACTGTCCTGGAGCAACAGCCCATCGTGAGTGTTTGTGAAATCGACACTTTCTGGTGATCAATAAATAGAAGTGCCTGTATCGTGTCCCTAATTATGTGATTAGTGGGAGAAGCAAATGTCAACTGCTGCCTTTTTTTGGTCTCCTTTTCAGCCCATGATGGACAGAAACAAAGCAGAAGAGCTTCCCAAACTTCAGTGCGGCTTCATCGATTTTGTCTGCTCTTTCGTTTACAAGGTCATATCATCCAATGAACAGAATAAACTCTTAATTTTTCCACAAAAAAAAAGTAATCTTGGACGGGAATAACATTTTATTTTTTCTGGGAAGGTAATAATTATCTTTGGAGAGTTTCAGTTTGATCAAGAAAAAACTATTTTTGGGAGTATAGCCAGAACTTTGCTAGAGTAAAGCAATATATTTTTATAGAGATAAACTTTTTATTAGTTATTCAAAAAAATGAACTGTATGAGACACAAAACTCAATTTTACAATTTTAACTTTATGAGATCAATATCCGATTTAAAAAAAAAAATCCAGAAGAAAAGATTTGTAAAAGTAAGAAAAAATATTTGGGTGGTAAATTCCTAATTCTAAGAGATTAAAAAACTAGCTGTTTATTGCTACTCTTACTCAGTCAGATTGGGGTTTAACATAGAATGGGAAAAGATTAACATTTAGCACCTACTGCCTTTAGTCTTGCTGATTCTCCAAGCAACAAACATTCAAAAAGAAGCTCATAGACATATGCAGTATTCTTCATCCTCTGTAAAGAATGATTAGTAATGTCCAATTGAGAGTACTAATACTAATTTGGGAGTCTTGAACAGATTATTGGCATTTTCCTTCACTTCAATGGAGAAAGATGATTTTTAGTTACAAGCATGATCAAGGAATGAAATATACTCATATCAAGGCATCACTGTTCTGTCATAAATTTTGGGAAAAAGAGTTGTAATGACACGTTATAGAAAAAAAATGTGGAGAAAAACCCTGTCATTTTTCAAGAATGAATTTGTATTTTCTCCCATCAAATTTCAGTTGCAACATATAGATGTAGTCGAGTCAATGACATACCTAACGACTTGTGTTTTGGTTTCAGGAGTTCAGCCGCTTTCACGTGGAGATCACGCCCATGTTGGATCGTTTGCTGAACAACCGCAAGGAGTGGAATGCTCTCAAGGAGGAGCATGATGCCAAGATGGCTGTCACTGAGGCAGCCAAGAAGGCTAAGGAGGAGGCCGCTGCCCAGGCGGCGGCAGCCAGACAAGGTCCAGGTCACCACCCATGCTAAACTCTCCAAAAATCCATTTTCATCACATCTAATTCAATGTTTTTCTCCCTGCAGCGAGTGCGGCCCAGTCCAAGACATGTACTCTCAGCTAGAAGAGTGTCTCAAAGGTTTCCACACCAACTATCACATCAAAGAATACATACCATCTTAATTGAAGATTGAGTAGAGTGGGTTTTATTGCTTTAATGTACATGTAATACTATTATAAGGTATCGTTTTATTCATTTGATGTCTATTTAATACTATTATAAGCTATTGTAACATTCGGCACAGTGAACATTAACATGCACTTAGTATAGGAGAATAAATACTTGAACTTAAAGCCAACGTCAAGCGTGAAACTTTCTTTATATATGTTGTATGCGTCTCCACTAGTTTAAACATGGCATTCTGGTTAATATTGTGTTTGTGGAATATGAGTTAAGAGGCTAAAAAAGTGTAGTCAAATTCCGGAAGAAAGAGAACTCCACCAATGTGCATAGTTAGACTGCAGTTTGCACTGGTCACACAGACAGTTCTTGAGACTGGGTCAAACCGGTACACCAACTTTGGGGCACCATATGTAAGAATGTTGGAAAAAAAACTCCATCATTGTGCATTTTATCCTTTCAGTACAGTCAGCAAATTTTAGGGGTAAAGATTATTATGGATATTTTAAATAGCTGTCAAATTAGATCTGAATTATGAGAGGTATCCTTAAAAAATGTTGTCCTTTGAGATTTAGAAATTTTAAGATTCCCTCCTTTAGGTATGCTGCATATGCACAGCACCATCTCATATGTGGGTCACGTCAGTGTTTCACAACTGCTCACACGACAGCCGAGCGTTAATATCCCGGATGGAACCTGCAAAAGGGGTCAAATGCACTCTAAATCCATCCTTCCTCCCCCTCTGCGCTTTGTAATAGTGCCTACGTAAGCGCGTGTGTCGTCACCGCCTCGTGATGTAAGCGTTGCTGACATAAGACGGCGGCTCAAAGGATTGCCGTATACGGCCATGATGCTGGCCAAGCCGAGCCGTGACGCAGGGACAACTCGTGACTGCTGCAAAGAGAGGAAGCGAGGAGAGGAGGGGGGCAGCTGAAGCCATGACGACTATTTTTAGGAGCTCGCTGTTGTTTCCATGCAGGACCTGCATGGACTGGCTGGCTGCACAGTGACTACGTTAACATGCACTCAATATTTGGATTAAGGTCAAAATTCCCATTTATGAAGCATTCGGAATAATCCATTTACATGCAACAACAAAGTTAGTCGAGAGCCAAATAGAAATGGGTCTTTATATACATGTCTTGGATATAAATATATATCTTTATATTTCTGTGCATGGTATTCTCCCTTTTATCGTCTCATCTTCATGAAAGCCGAAGGAATTCATCGACATGCTCAGCTGCACATTTTCTAGAACAGGACCTAGATCTTTTTCACACCTCAATCTTCAATGTTTTTTGTTTTTGGAAAGAGAATTGCCATGATCCACTCAGGCATCAAAATTTGTCGAGCCAACTTTCTCGAAAATTACAGCTGCTAGTTTTTTCCAGTTTTGCACATCTCGACATGATAATTTCTGCCCATCTTTCTCTGCAAATGAGCGCAGGTGGACAGCATTTGTGACGGGACTTTTCAAGATGCTCAAAGGGATTTAAGTCTGGACTTTGACTGGGCCATTCCGATACATGAAAATTATTTGATCAACTCTGACCGGCTTCCCTGTTCTTGGTGAAAAAAAGCAAAATGACGTCACTACCACCTTGAGGGTTCAGGGTTATGAGCAGTGTTAGCGTTGCGTTTAGGTCCAAAATTTCCACTTTGGTCTCATCTGACCGAAGCGTGTTCTTCCACATTTGCGGTGTCCAATACATGGCAAACATTCTTCTATAAGGGTCTGATTTGTGGGATGCATGACTTATATTGGACAGATTCTGCTGTAACTTTGTAGGTTTAAATACAACACAGTGTAGATTTTGTTTTTTTTAATATAGATCATCTATGCACTATGGACAGTATTTATGTAAATATACGATATGATGCTGTGTTTGGCAATTATGTACATACTGTAGTTACACCAAAGCAGAGAAGAAGATGGACACAGGACAGGAAAGGAAACACCTGACAGGATGAATTCAAACACGTGTCTCCTCCTGTTTCCACTCTTCTTACACACACACGCCAGCACACACGCTTTCAACATTCTGGCAGTGTTGACCAGAGGAGAAGTCACTAGTTACAGTTGTGTTATTTTATAGGTCAGGGCAGATTGAACCAACACTTTTAATCTTGTCACATAAAAACTCGTCAGTTGTTTCTCAAAGTCTCAAAGTGTATTCTGGTATTAAAATAAAAATTATGAGGGAAGATAGTCACATTTTGAAAGTCACAAAATGCTATTTGTTTCTTGTATTATAATGCAATTCATTCTTGAAGACACCTTTATTTTCTGAAAAAAATAGGGCTGTTTGGTTTAGAAAAAAAAACGATTTTACTTTCAATAATGTGCTGTACTCTAGTTCTTGATTGTATTATTCTTGATTGATTAGAGTGACAATTTGTGGTCGTGAGGGTGACTGAGGAGTATGGTCAACATCTTCACTGGGACGTCACACGGCACATCACTCACGGGCCACACGGGAAACTGTTAGTGGCCTTGAGTGTTCGTGAGTGTGTTCATGCGTGTGCACCTCAGGTCAGAGAGTTGAAGGTTTCAAGCACATAAAAAAGTGATTCATACGCATTGTATTGTGATGAAATACAATCCAATTAACCATTTCACTCATACGTGAAGTGGGCAATTGCAGCTCGCTTTGCACCGCAAATCTTGCGTCTGTGTGTGATTCTGAATCTCAGAAACTGTCTGATTTCACCTGGATCAAATGTACCAAAATTAAAATCTTGGATCCCTCAGAGCTTTTTTTTAGGTGCACTGGGGGGGGGGGGGTTTAAAAAGAGCTTTCAAACAGCTGCCCGCTGTTGGGCAACTTTGAAATCTCACCAACATATAACAGAGTTTGACAGCTTTTGCAGCAATCACCTCTAGTGACTGATTCACAGATTAGACATTTTCTGTTCGGCAATGCATGGGATGACACAATAGCATCCACAGTAGGAACTGATGCACATTCATAACTGCTGACTTAAGTGACAGAGAAGTTAAAAAATGAAGACGAGGAGTCCCACAAGCAAGTGCTGTTCCATTAGGGATTTATTACTGGAGGCAAATCAATGAATATATGTCCTTTATACAGTATATGAGGAGCACGTCTCTACAGTTTCATAATGTAAACAATCTCTGAAGAGAAAAATGTATTCAGTTTAAAAGGAAGCCAGAGTCTCCTTTTTGAAACTATGTACACCAATTAAAATATAATTTATAACAAGAACATCTAAGAAACTAGATTTGAGCAATTCAAAAATACTGAAATGCCTTTTCGCCCACACACACTTCTCCTCTCCACATTCTTTGCCCATCATGAAATCACACTAAAAAAAAAAAAAAAACTGAATAAAAAGGGGAAAAGAACACACCTCAAAACATCCAAGCTAAGTGGAGCATAAATTAAAAAAAAATGTAAAAATATAAAATCTGACGCAAAGTATTTAGCATATTTTATGTTAAAAAAAGAGAATCAGATGAGTGTGTCCTTAGAAGTCAAAATAAAACATATGCCCTTTATCTTATATTGTTCCACGCGCTCACAATTATATTTTCACTCTTGTATTTATTATTTTATTTATATTTATTTCACGTAGAATCATTTACCTACCAAGTGCTCATTTGACATCCTTAAAGGTTTATATTGTGTGATGAAATGATTTAGTAGAAAAGAAAAGAAAAATCAACATTTAAGCGTTTGAACGTAAAACAAGAAAGCCACCAACTTGTTTTCTTTTTTTTTTGGTCAAGTTTTGCAGTTTTTCTTGCCATTTTTTCCCCTACTTTTCAGAAACGAAGAGCAGGAAGTATTGCATTGTGGCGAGAATCTTTTCCCTTTGGAAAGTTATTATCGTTATTATTATTCATATTTGGATTGATTAGAACTAGCCCAAGTGGACAGTGCTTATTATTACACTTGAAAAATGTGTCTTCTCAAAACACAAGGAAAAAAAAAGGTCAACATCAAAGTTTTCTATAAGAAAGTATATCGTCATCTAGATATATCTACACAAACACACAAATATATATTGAGATATATTCATATATATGTATATACCTTTTTTAGAATATGGCTATTGAAAAAGAGTTCTTTTGAATAAAACGTCCTCAGTGGCGGTCGGAATTGGATCGGAGAGGTGCCGTGTGGAAGAGGGAAGAACCTACTGCTGATTTTAAGGCTTTGCTGTGATCACGAGATGACGTGATGACATGATGAGACGTCAGGGAGCAAATGTAGTTCCAAAAAAAAAAAATAAGGTTTACGTGTACATTTTTGTGTGCGTTTATGTAGCCAAGTTGGTATAAGTGTCTGTGTAAATTCATGTAAATTGTGGTATGTATGTACGTTGGTGAAAGTGTATTTCTATTTAATGTATGTGATGACTTTTAGGTTTATGTAACTTGATGTGTGCAAGTTAACATGGATACAGATTTACCAGGGCATCGTTCTGAATATTACCGTAATATCCGCACTATTCGGCGCACTTAAAAACTTGAAATTTACTCAAAAAAACACAGTGCGCCTTATAATGCAGAGCGCCTTATAAATGGATCAATTGATGAATTCCATACTGGTTGTACACAGCGCTCTGCCAAAATATTTTAATACGTTTTAGTACGACTAGTACATTACAAGGTCGCATCATTTCCCAGCATTATGGTCCGTCACTGAATAGCGGTTGTACCTGCGAGGCTATTTCATTTCGAAATAGGCTGTTCCGTTAATGTTTTCGAGTATGTTTACGGATCAATATGCCACAGAATCATAAATAAGCAGCACCAATGTGTTAAATTGGTCTTTAGTCGGTTCCGATCAACTTTATGGGAGAGAAGTTGAGAAACGTTACAGGGAGCCGCCATGACACTTTGCTCAGGCTCATGGGAGTACGGAGCGATATGGAAGGGAAACATAAGTTAGCAGTACCGATGTGTTAGATCGAACTTGAGTCGGTTCCGATCACTTTTATAGAAGATAGTTTGAGAAACGCGCTTATTTACTGAGGTTATTGGTTATTGTGCAATTTTTGTACATAAAGTTTGACTGAATACCTCATTGACTGGTTTATCGCGATACAAAATAAATTAAAGAAAGTTTATGACCATAAAAAAATAAGTGGGGTTGCTGGACCAAGAAGCCAAAGCATATCACTTTCATACAGAAAGGGAGTTGGATTTTACCTCATTGACTGGGTTGACATTCCCTTTACACAGCACCATCTAGCGGATGCATACCGCAACCCTTGTCAACCTCAGTTTGATGCAGTATAGCTTCTATTTTATGTGCCTTTTAATCCGGTGCGCCCTATATATTAAATCATTTCTAAAATAAAACAATTCAATGAGGGTGCACTTTATAATCCAGTGCGCCTTATAGTGCGAAAAATACGGTAGTTGGCACGAGCTTACGTATGTCAAAGTTCATGTGCAAAGTACATTATACATGTAAGTTCACGTGAATATGTTTGTGTAAGTTACTTTGTTTGTAAGTTTATGACGTAAGAACGTTTGTGTATGCAAGTTCACATTTGTCAGCATACATCTAGGTGCATGTTTGTGTATGCAGGTTTGTATGTCTAAATATTTTGAGCTTGCACAGCAACTTGATGTACAGTATGTAAGCGCATGCGTATGTGTGTATACCGTGTTAATGCATGGATGTTTCAAAACCAAATTATTTCGTGTGTTAGCGTGCGTTTTAAACTTTAATTTCGGGGAAATTTTTGCTGCTGCAAATTCCCAAGCGAAGTGGGTTTTCTCATCATCATCATTATCATCATTATCATCATCATCATCATCACCCCTTCCTCTTCTTCCATTTCCCCTTGTCTCTTCTCTTCCACAATTCCAGTCGGGACGTTTAGTGTGCAAGATTACGATTGATTTTTGTACACGTTGATCACATTCGTCTTGATGACTCGGTGACCATTCTCACGTATTGCATCTAATAATATGGATAAAAACAAAACTGAACAAACGTGATCATCTAAAGGGATTTATCATGCACTGCTCTTTTTTTACACAGTGCCAGACTTTGTGTGTCAGGTTATGTCAAAGTTCCCTCCAAATCCTGCTGCCGCCAAAATTATATGTAAGATTTTTAGTGCTATGTACACATTTAGCCATACACATCTCTCTCTCTCTCTCTCTCTCTCTCTCTCTCTCTCTCTCTCTCTCTCTCTCTCTCTCTCTCTCTCTCTCTCTCTCTCTCTCTCTCTCTCTCTCTCTCTCAGAGAGAGAGCTAGTATGGTGTTATCTTATATTAGAGATTTATGTAAACCATGATGTAAACATTCAATGTACTTGTGTGTGCCTGTGTGTGAGTTGATAAGCTGTGGAAGGACCCGGAAATTCAAGGCCTTGAACCCGCACAAAGCTGTGTCTCAGTTTGACGAGGAGAGGAAGTGCTCAGAACTAAAGCCTTCTACACGCCACCTTTTTTGGAGTAGAGGCATCAACCAGTGGCAGATTTGTGAAGCAAAGGTCAGGTCAGGCTGGATGTCAAAACGGAGTCTAGATTTAATCTTTCTAAGACAGGGCTGCCCAAGGCCGGTCCCTCGAGAACCCCTATCTAGCCTGTTTTTACTATATCCCTACTGCAACACCCCCGATTCAAATCATCAGGATTGTTAACAAGCTTTTGCAAAGCTTGCTGATGAGCTACAAACATGATGGCGTGCAGAAGAGGCTTTAGAGAATGAACTTTTATGGGATAGCAGGATGGCGGCGGGGAGAGCATCGGCGCATGGACGTGAGGTAGAGATGCTCCTGACACCATCCGTGTCATTTTCTTGCTAAATTCCAACGCTCCCTTCTCTTTTTTTCAGTGCCTCCTACTGGCCAGGTTGGGTCAACCAACTGCCGCTAAAGGGAATGTTTACATTCATCGTGACAGATACATTCCATCAAATCAAACCAACGTGAGTCACTATGGATTTTTTGTGGGGACTGGGACATTTCTTGTAATGGAGCCACTGCCACAACCATACCCCCCCCCCATAAAATTGAACGACACAAGCTGCAATTTAAATGTAAACAAGACACGTTGCATCGGCAGAGCGGACCAGTCCGCCGCCTTCAATGTGGGAATGTTCCACCCTCACTGATTTTTTTATTAAGTCGACTAGCTGGCTAAAGCTAAAACTAAAATTGTATTTGAAATATGTATGCCGTAGTTATATAACAAAATTAAAGTAATAAAATATTTGTTTGGTACTTGGTATGAGAATTGGTGAGTAGTCAAGAGTGAATACTCCTACTGATTTCTGTCTGAAAAATAGTGGTGTTGAAAATTCACATTTCACAGTGTATGTAAATAATAGGCGCACTGTGGCCATGCTGGCTGCAAAATGAAGGGGCAATGTGATATTATTAGCAGGCTAAAGCAAACAGTAAAAAAACAGAGGTGTGTTTAATCTGTGCTAGTTGGCCAATGCTGATGTTGAGTGTATGAAACAGGTGTACTGGAGACATTTTAGCTGGCTAAATCTAACTGTGTACAATAAATGAGTAATATTGTCTTTGCTTGGAGGACAAAGCTAAATATAGAAGAAAGAGGTGTTTTGTGGTCATGCTGGATGGCTAAGAGTGGATTTAAAAATAAGGTGCTGTGTGGTTGGGCTAGCTGGCTACAGCTACAGCTAACGACATTTCAAGTTCAAGAACATACACCTAACACCAAGAAACGTGTACTGTAATCATGCTAGACAACTAAAGCAAATAATGTCAAGGGATGTACATACAACAGGTGTGTTGTGGGCTAATAGCTAAACCTAGCATTACTGGCCTATTACCACGAGAAAATAGAGGTGTGCTGTGTGATTTTGTTTGCTGGCTAAAACTAAGACTAATAACCATTTAATATCCTGATTAACAAAAAAACAAATGCTGACTTGTCCAGGCTAACATTCGCCTCCTAATTTTCAGGTGAAACATTCCCACAAAGCATTTAGCGCTATCCATGTCGCTAACCAAACGCGGGCCAGTAGAGGGCGCCTCTGAAAAAAAAAAACAGGGTTTGGGGATTTAGCGTTGATAGTGACAGCGGGATAAAGCAGAAAAAAAACCTCCCAACAGTGCATAGATCAAATCAAGGAAGCACTACAATTACAAAACAAGAAAGAAAATCTTCATTTTTGTAAACTTTTGTCCACCTTTTTACATTGAGCGTAATACTCTTTGCACACACCACAGGTTTTTTTTCCATGTAGAACATCCAACAAAGTGGGTATCTTTTTTTCCGTTTTTTTTTTAACAACCACACACATAGTTTATTACTTTTGTATTTTTTTTCTGGCGATAGGACGCCGCGCACCACCTGAATTATTTTTTTTCACACAGAAACACAGAAACACGCACACACGCAACAAAGATTTGCTACGGAGGTCTCTCGGCAGGACGTAGCGCTGCGGCTGGTCTCATAGCTATCACAAAGTAGCCGCTTTTGCCTCCTCCCCTCAAAAAACGATCTCGTCCACTCCTTTTAAAAATGTAAACATTTTGTGTGGAGAGGTGTGTACCGCTTTTTTCTGCTGCCGTGGGGTGGCATTTAATAAGGCGGGACAGTCGCGGCGCAGCTTGGGTTCAGCGCAGTGGGACAGTCAGCGGTGGTGCACCGACTTCTGGGCCTCCTTCAGCAACGTATCAAAGTCTAGCGCGTCGTACTTGCTCTTGACTGGACCTGGACCTGCCTCGTCTGGACAGTGAGGGAGGGGATGAACGCTAATGTTAATCGAGGGCAGTGAATCCCAAATGCTATGCAATGAAAGATCATCAAGTCCATCCATCCATCCATCCATCCATCCATCCATCCATCCATCCATCCATCTTCTTCTGCTTAACCGGGGTCGGGTCGCGGGGGCAGCAGCTTTAGTAGGGACTCTCAGACTTCCCTCAGGACGTGGGAAAAGCTCTGCCGGAGGTGGGAATTGAAGCTCTTCCTGACAGGGGATTCTGCCAGACGTTCCCAGCAGACCCTCACAGAGCGTTTGGGTCTGCCAGGTTGGACCGGCATCTTTCCCCACCATCGGAGCCAACCCACCACCAGGTAATCAGTTGACCGCTCCGCTCCTCCCTTCATCCGGGTGTCCAAAACATGCGGCCGCAAATCTGATGACACGACTACAAAGTCGATTGTCGAACTGCGGCCTAGGGTGTCCTGGTGCCAAGTGCACAAATGGTCACCCTTATGTTTGAACATGGTGTTCATTATAGAAAATCCATGTCGAGCACAGAAGTCCAATAATAGAATACCGCTCGGGTTCAGACCGGGGGGGGGGCGTTCCTCCCAATCACGCCCTTCCAGGTCTCACTGTCATTGCCCACGTGAGCATTGAAGTCACCCAGTAGAACGATGGAGTCCACAGAAGGAGCGGCCTCCAGCACTTCCTCCAGGGACTTCAAGAAGGGTGGGCACTCTGAGCTGCCGCTTGGTGCATAGACACAAACAACAGTCGGGACCCGTCCCCCCCACCCGAAGGCGGAGGGAGGCTACCCTCTCGTTCACCAGGGTGAACCCCAATGTGCAGGTGCCCAGCCGGGGGACAATAAGTATGCCCACACCTGCTCGCCGCCTCTCACCGTGGGCAACTCCAGAGTGGAAGAGAGTCCAGCCCCTCTCGAGAGGCCTTGTACCAGAGCCAAAACTATGTGTGGAGGCAAGCCCGACTATGTCTAGTCTGAACTTTTCTGCCTCACACATCAGCTCGGGCTCCTTTCCAGCCAGGGAGGTGACATTCCATGTCTCTAGAGCCAGCCGGGGATCGGACAGCCAAGGTCCGCGCCTTTGGCCGCCGTCCAGCTCACTTTGCACCCGACCCCTTGGGTCCTTCGTACAGGTGGTGAGGCCATGGGAAGGGGGACCCACGTTTTCTTTTCGGGCTATGCCCGGCCGGGCCCCATTCATGTTTATTCAGCGAGTTTATTTGTTCTGAAATGTATTTATACTTTTACTTCAAATAATTTACCTTTAGTCATCCACTGTATTTATGCCAGCAAGCTACGTATAATGATTGTCAGAATGATTAAATGGTTTTGACCTAATTGGGGGAAAATGCAATGAACGTGTGTGGGCACCTGTGCCATTGATACAGTCCAGATTTTATGTCATGCCAACATTAGCCTAGCACAAGGGAATTTAGAACGTCTGTTCTGTGTGAGTTGCAGTAGTCACCAAGGTCGATGTAACGCTTCCTCGTCAGTCTCCTCCCGCTCATAGTTGAGCTCTGGAAAACATTCTCACGCTCCCGGCGGTGCCGCTGGATGCCAGACTGGCGGATCTTTATGACGCCGCAGCGCTCCCTGCGGGCATACAGTAGAAGAAACAAATCAGAACTATTAGGACCTCATGGAATCACACAATAATGAAAACAGAACGTTTTTGCCTGTCTTCGTGTATGAGGTTCATATTTAGTAGCAGGAGTTCATCTTTGAAGGACCCCAGAAGAGTCTAAACTAAAACGGCAGCCATTTGTTTCCCATGTTGGTCCGGGACCTTTTATACTGGTGTGAATACAAACAAACTAACCCTGGAGCAGACCCAACAACCGTGTGCTTACAAACTAGCTACAGGTCTTCATAGAAACCACTGCTGGAAGATATGGAATATGGAAGAGCTATGTGTCTCTGGACAAGGTTTCTGAAGTCATTTATTCTAGTATAATGGTGACTTAAAATGTACTTTGGTGTGGTTGGAAACTGGTTACGTACTCATTACAGATGATGACTTTGCAGTCCTCGGCTGTGCCAAAGACCTGGAAGCGCTTCCTCAACATGTTCTGGGTCATGCTGCTGGGCAGGTTGTGGATGTAGAACACCTGACAGTTCTCCTGGCAACAGGGAAACCATGGCAACAGTTAGCAACGGGTGGGAGAAAACACACAGATGGACGTGGGAGGTTTTTAGCATTGCAGATGTTGTCTGCACACACATGCACGCACGCACGCACGCACATACACACAGTGTAGTGATTCACTATGGAGTGGAGCGGGAACACTGTGTACCTCGTCAGATTTGGCTTTGTTCCTCTGCTCGTTGTCTGGGCATATCTCAGAGTGTTCACTGAGGACGGGAGAATACACGTTAGGGATGAAAAGGGAGAAAAAAGGACAAATAAGGTGAAACAACAGCGGGAGGGAAAAGAGAACAGGTGCATTACTGTGACAGTGTATACCATTTGATAAAAAGGCAAGACCGTTTTACCAGGTAAAAGTTCACGTACGGCTTTGTGTGCAACGGTATGCTGCACAATGTACACTCATCCATGGCCTTTTAGTTTTCTTGTTGTCCACACATGGAATCGGCCATACTAGCTTAGCTTTGCTGTAGGCAAATCTACTTATTCATATCTGTAGTAATACTGTAATGAGTAATAATGGTGTCAAGAGTAGCTTAGCACAATGGTTGATATGTCATTGGAAAGCTGAGATCATTCTCTTTTTGATTATGCTAAAACCGTATTTCTGAAATATGGGTCACAGTAGCTGATTTTGCTATGCCGGCTCACATACAATTAAAGCAATAGCTCCTCTGGCCAGTTATTCGGGATGACCACCACCTTGCAAAGTAGAAATACACACGGCGACTAGAAACAAATCAAAAAGTCGACCTCTCTTGGGATGTTTACCTGGAGTTTGCCTTGCTGGCGGTGGAGTCAGGACAAACGTGGAGGGTCGGAGAGGGCGAGCGGGACACTGCAGAGCACTCTTCCTCTGAGGCAGGGGGTGTGGTGGCCACTGACTGGCAGTCAGACGAGGGTTGTGATGATGTCATTGGCTCGCCGGCATTGGATTGGATGCCATTTTCCGGCGCTTCATTACTGAGTTGGTGTTCTCCAACCCCCTGCAGTATGGTGCTCAGCATAGCAACGCTGCGCTTGCGGGATTCTCCGAGGCTCAGCACACAATAGTCGTGGTCGCCGAAGCCACGGCAGGCGTCGCTGTCTTCAGCCTGACCCATGCGCCGCAGCTGGGCATACAGCTCTGTCTGCTCCGGTAGTTTACGCTGATGTGTCCGGCTCAGCCAGGATGCTCGGAGGCCGCCGACAACGCTGGCGGAGGAGTGGACGGATGAGTGGACAGACGCGTCACTGTTTCTTTCCCCCTCCTTTCTGGCCTCGGTTGGCTTGAAGAGGTCGTCCTCCACCGGCTTGTGAGGCGGTGTGGTGGGAGGCGTCAGACCTGGAGATTTAAATAAGGTCATTGAAGGACTCACACAAGGTCTTCCGTCAATGGCTTGCAAGAATACTTCAAATACTCAAAGTTTACCTGCAGTTCCACACAGATCCACGCCGAGCGTCTGCTCAAAAGTCTTGCTGCTGAACTCTCTTCAGAGAAAACACAAAAGAGAATCACATAAGATTTCATCAATACGCCTCCTCTCTTATCAGAGCTGCCACATGCAGGCCTGTCCTCGCCGCCATTCTTCTCTCTCATCTATTTTCTTTTTTGTTTTATTCCTTTTTTTGGGTGCCACAATCACACCAACCACGGGAATAAAATAACGGCCAGCTCTTTGAAAAGACAGATTCATCTGAAGAATGGACCTATGCCAGGGAAAGCGCTCAGTATGGCGGCCGGAGCGAGTTGGAGACGCTCCAGGGACGCCGGTGGGAGGTTAATGTGGAAAAGCGAGGGCAGAGAGGATGCGCCCGTCTGGGCTCAGCTTACAGTCAGAATCATTAAGCATCTTGGAATACAATCTGTTTTGGATTAGAATGCATCAATATTAGGCTGCTGGGATGAGAAATGACAACTTGGCAAAGTCGTGCGTATTAAACGGGGTGCACGATTGCCATTATGCACATCATCAAATAATCATAGATACAATGGACCTCTAATAGGGACTCAAACAGACACCTATACGTCCTCAAGGAACTTATACGGTACAGAGACCTTATAAAAGGACTTTCAAGGACTCCTTAAGGAACCTCCTTTAAAGACCTCCTTGGAGGGTTTTTTTTCAAGGACCGGTACAGATATCCCCTTCATTGATTCCTACAAGACCTACTTCAGGGACTACAAAGACCTTCTTTAAGCACTCGTACAAGTAGTTAAAGTACTTCTCTAGTCTGCATTCAAGGTTTCCGACAGGGACATCCTTCAAGAACTATGAAAACCAAGAACAGGTGCATCCTTCAAGGATCCCTACAGAGACCTCATAAAGAGTCCTTCAAGGTTCCGTACAGGGGCCTCCCTCAAGGCCATGTATAGAAACCAAGGCCTCCTACAGGGACCTCCTTCAAGGCCTTGTACATGGAGCAAGGATTCCTGCACAGGCCTCATTCACAGTCTCCTACAGACACCCTGAGTAAAAACGGATGAAAGTGTGCTTTTAAGTAAACTGCTCATGTATCTGCTCTCATTTCTGATGACAGGCTGCCCGCTTGTGGCTACAAACAAAGAATTCTAAACACGTTGGCTCCTTCACGGCATGGACAATGTTGCAGCCAATCAGCGTGAATGTGATAAGGCCAAGAGAAATTCTCACCCTGTGGACTTGCTGGTGTTGAGAGGCAGACACAGGCAGGCTCGTTTCTCTGTCCATACACACACACACACACACACACACACACACACACACACACACACACACACACACACACACACACACACACACACACACAAAGAACAATTTGAGCAAAAAAGGACTGGAACATGTGGGCAACATTGACTAGCGCTGTCCTCTTTACACAACTGACTCACATCACAATGTCACAACATTCATCAAGTCAAGTCACATTTGACAAACCTGTCCACACAACATGTCAACTTTATATTAAATTCAACTATACTATTCATCCTACTGTTAATATAAATTTCCCCCAAATGACCTTCTTTAGGCTACTGATTGGCTAATTTGGTGTGGAATGGTCAAACAGTGTTGCCCCCCTGAGAGGGTGCATCAGGTTATTTCTTAGGTCATGCATCCTCTGGTTCACCCCTATCTTTGGCCAATTAATTTAAAAAAAAATTGACACTATTTAGATTATAGCTATGTAGATTTTACCCAATGAAACATATTTTTCCAAACTATTAAAATCACGAACCGGTCCAAAAACCAAACAGAGTTGGCACATCGCAATTTCCGCCACCGCAAATTCCCCAACCCTGATTAATTTTTTTTTTTTTTTTTTTTTTTTGACTGACTCTGAGAATTGAGAAAAGTGATATATAAACCTAATGCATTATCATTATCCTTATTTATTATTATTTTTATTAATAAAACATATTAAGCAACACACACTGTGCCATATCCCTGTCAGTTTCACCCAAGTGAAAAACAAAACCAGCGTAACTAAAACCAGTTTAATTGATGGCTTCTTATGTCATGGGAGGGTATTTTCCTAAGCCATTCAAGTAACAAGCCAATCCAACAACCCAATTCTTGACACCACAAAGCTTGCCACCAACCCCAAAAAAATCTTAACTAACCCCATGGACATGTTCTCACCGTTGTGGCAGCAGGTTTTGGTCATCTCTGTTGTGTCACCTTGCATTCCTGCCTCTGTCGTTGTCCCTCCTCCCGCTTGAGTTGGTGAGAGCTTGCCTCCCACCTGCCCGTTATCCCGTTCCTCCCTCCAGTCACCCTCCCTCGTCTGTCCGGGCCGCAGCCTCTTGGCAAAGCGGCTAGGGAAGGAAGCCAGACGCCTGGAGCGGCGAACTGAGAAGGAACCAATGTCTTCCACAGGGCTTTGCAGCGCCTCACAGGAGTGGTTTCTCCTTGCGGGCAAGGAAGGGTCCTTACAAAGATCTGGTTTAGTGGTGACAGTGCCAGGTGCTCGGTTGGAAGGCGGGGATCCTGGTCCTGCTTGAGTGTACGGTGGACTGTGCAATCCATAAGGCTTGCTCACATCAAAGGAGCTACTCTGCTGCAGGAGATCACGGAGAAGGGAGTTGGTTTTCAACTGCCTCCGCCTCGCGAAGGGAAGTCTCCGGGGCTCACACCCTGGCCCACTGCTCGCTGAGGGAGCCACCAGGACCAGTCGGCTGTGAGAGTTTGTTACTGACAGGCGGGTGCCATCGGGTCGAGCTCGAGGTCTGGGCGGGTCCTTGCGGTCCAGACCCTGCTGCTTGCGCACAGGCATGCAGTATGTGTGCATGTAGGTAATAAGCTCCACTACAGAGCGGAGTTCTTTTTCCGAGGTGAATTGAGGCTTGACAGGCTCGGCAGGGGGCTTGATTTGCCTTGCCTCTACCTCACTACCAGAAGACTCTTCTTCCTCATCATCGTCCTCCTCTGATTCACTGTCCTCGTCGTCTTCATCCTCCTCCTCTTCCTCTTCGTCCTCCGGATCTGCAGTTTGGGGCTCCTGGGCGTCCCGCCGGGATATGGTGAGATGGCGATGGAGCTCGGTGCACAGGCGGCCCGCCGGACGCACGGCGCGTGGCTTCCGCGCCTGAGAAGCATCCATCTGAGAGGGTGGAGACAAACTCATAGATTAACTGCACAAATATTAAGATTCTTTCACACAGTTTATCCAATTATCACCCTGCTTCTAGTAAGGTAAGAATTACTAAATGTACTGACATGGTTGTAACAAAGTCAATTACTGGTCCCTGTTTTGACCCATTCCCTTTTACACAGCCACCCCAAGTTGGACAAGCACTGCCACAATCGTCTAGTACAGAGTAGTTGTACATATATTCCCCTCATGCCATATTTGTTGATGAGCGATGGCCTCTCTCTTTGCACCACACTCACTTCTAAAATGAGACGTCAGTGGTGTTGTTTGTTGTTCCTGACGACTGAAGAGTGGAATTGAAAAGTGAATAAAGACATCAGTCACATGTTCAGCTTGGCTGTGTTTTGAATTTAAAGAGACTCTTTCAGTGTATACACCATTGTTTCTTGTCATGATGCATGAAATAAAGAAATTGAATTGCAATCTGTCTCACAGCCTGGTTGTAACTGGTTCTAGTCTGGCACTTGTCTTGTACTCGTCTGGTACTAACTTCACTGGTCCTCGTTTGGTCCCTCATTTCTCAAATACGAATAGTCTTGAACTACCTGTTGTATAATTCTAATCTGATGACAGTCTGGGATGCTTCTGCGGCTGGTTTTAGTCTGCTCTAGTCTGTCATTTCTCTGTTATTAATGAGGTCCTAAATTAGCAGTAGTCTGATCTAGTTTTCTACTATCCTGGTACTAGTGTGTTACTAATCCAAGTACTAATCCTAGTTTTCTACTAGTCTGGTACTAGTGTATTACTAACTTGAACTAGGTTGCTCAATTCTGATACTGCCCTAGAGCTACTATGATATTTGTCTTTTTCTAATTTGATTCTAGACCGGTACTAGTCTGGATCTAATCTCGTAGAAGGGTGATACTAGTCTGGTCCTACCCTGGTACTAGTCTGGTACAGGTTTGTTACTAATCTTGTTGTACTCTGGTAGTAGTTGGGCTTCATCTGTCCCAGTTTAGCACTGGTATGTTTGAACTCCTTTGCTAACTTATTTGCTAACTTACTCATTTTTAATTAGTTCAGCTTTAGTCCAGGTGTACTGTGACCTCGGTTTGTCATAATATATCTTCCTCACCTTAACTGGAGGCCGGACCGTCCGTGAGTGTAATCCTCTGTTTCTATAGCGATGCCCATGGACGCTATCTTTGCCCACAGGCACATTGGGCGGAGTGAGCAGCAAGATCTTCAGCTGGTAACACAAGACAAGGAAGAAACTATTCAATTATTTTTAATTCATTACATTGTGGAGCTGCCAGTGTGTCTAGGGAAACATAGTCTTAATATCATCATCATTGTCACCATCAGCAGTGTCTCCATAACAGACCTATCAGATCATATCAGATTGGAGAGAAAATACTGTGATTATGTCTGGACTCTGGAGTGCGGTATGATCCCTGGGGAAGGGCAGCTGGCTCCAGTCTGCTGTTCATTCGGTTGTACTCTGATTCTAGTCAAGTGAGAGACATGTAAAGCATGTCACTAGTCTGATTATGGTTCCAGTAGTTCACATTCACACCTTCAAAGGGATCTAGCACCTTCAAGGCTGAGGTACTATCGACCTATGAAGTACAATGTCTAATCAATAAAAATATTTAAAAAAACGTTTCACTTCCTCAAATGATTTCTGTTCTTGTCATCTACTGAAGTTTACGCAAAGAAGGAATGTTTTTTTTCAAACATTACAACATTGTATGAATTCAAGCACCCACTACTTTGACTTCTGACCATTTTCTCTTTCTATTTTTCCTGAATGTAACTGATTAACCTGCTTGCCTTGCTTGTCATTTCGATTATTTACTTCTCAATGTCACCCAAGGGCAGGCCAAGGGTGCACTTGTTATTTTATGTCAAAACAAAAGACATCATTGTCATGAGACTCGTTGTTTAGGGACTAAACAATGCCACTGCTGCATTTAGCGCCCTGCTTGGACACTTGATGTGTGTATCTGTGTGCGTGTGCGTGTGTGTGTGAGTGTAGCTACTGCGATAACCTACATCTTGTATTGTGAGACTCGACCAAATGGAAAATCATCAACTTTAACACAATTTACACAGCATTTCATAGACCTTTTAGGCCAAGTAATCTTTCAACACCATGACAGAATTGGCACATCCCACCATTGGAGCCACAACGATTCGAATGGCACTAACCCTTGGACAAAAAAAAGCCAGTTTAGTGTATTGCTACACTGATTTTATGTGGGGGGGGACCTTTCCCAAAACTTTTCAATACCCAGAGAGAGTGGGTACAGCCCTATTGTTGGAAGCACTACCCCAACTCCACCCACCGAAAAAATCCAAACATAACCCATTTAGTGTATATCAACACTGACTTTGCTTTAAGAACAGACTTTTTCAAGCTTCTTAAGGCACATATCCCTTCAAAAACGAGACAGAATTGGTGCATCCCCATTCTCAACACCAAAACCTTCTCAACTCGGCAAAACAGATCAAAACGAAGCATATAGCTAACTTGATTTCATGTTGTATAATAAATACTCTATTTTTTAAGTCACATCTCCTTGCTAGAGATGGCAAGTTGTAGTTTAAGTTTATCACACCTCATGCTACTCAGCCCAATGAATCAAAGGTAGATTTTTCACTGTAGAACAGCCTTTCCAAAACTTTTTGACTCTTTCACTACTCCATTAGAGTTGCTGCCCCATTATCCCCTACTAATCTATTTCAAAATTTGTTGAAAATTAACAGGTCTAAATTAAAATTCTAGAGATTGATAGAACACCAACTAGCAAATGGGCCTTGCAAACCGGGAGGGCGTGAGACTGAGTGAATATTTATGCTTCAGCCAACTGGAACAAAAGCATCTTTGTAGTCTAGATCCAGCACACAAACACACACAGACACAAAAAAAGGTTCTTTGAGCTTCAGTGAATGATGAGTTAGTCCTTGTTTCAGAACACAGCATTGTAGCAGGAGTCTATCATCGTTACGGATATTTTGCATGAAAAGTATTTCTCAGGTTCAAAACAAGACAAACCAAGATTCCTGGAAGTTTTTGGACTTCGAGAATAACAGGGGGCGCAACCGGGAGAGGGAGGGGTGGTCGACTAAGGCATCCCACAATGACGTGTGAAAAGTGAAAGAGGGGGCGCAGGCTGGTGGAAAACAAACTAGTAGAGAGCGCTTGGACACCACACGGTGGATTCCAGCACGGTACTAATGCAGACAAGCATAACCATGTATACCTGTGCGAATAATTCAATGATCATCTGTGGGTTCAGGTAGCCAAATTCAGGTAGCCATTTGTAAATAAAGTTAGGATGTGATTTATTTTCCTTATTTAGGAAGGATAGAGAGAAAGAAAAACAGGAAATGGCCTTACCAGAGAAGGGTCCTCGGTGTCCTGCGAGCATTTGATGTGTTTTGCGCCAACAGAAAGATGATGAAGATGGTCGTGGTCATCCTCGTCCTGTTCGGGATCGTCCTCCCCCAGAGCGGGGAAGACAGAGAGGCCGCCCACCTCTGCGTCTACCATGCCGTCGAGGCTGTCTGTCAGAGCGGCCAGCAGCGCCGCGTTTTCCTCTTCAATCTGAAGCGCACCAGAAAACACTTTGATCTTTCTTGCATCACGAGCATGTAAACAATCATTGATCCCCATTGTATAAAAATCTGGCAACCGCGTTCAGTGTGGTTGAATGTACAAAAGACACTGAAGACCTTTGGCTGTAAAATATATTGTTTAAAGACCGGTTTGTATTGCAAGTGGCATTTTAAGGGATTCTGGCCATTATAATGGTTGGGCAAAAAGGAATTCACACGATTGCCACAATCTTTTTAGCAGGTATATAACTTGAGATGTAAATTTGATTTGTTGTGTAACCATCCCCGTAACTAAAAAAAAAAATTTCTCCATTGAAATGTCATTTGTTACAGCCTGTTTTCACACTATAATATTGTACTTTTTAAAAATATAGTAATAATCTAATTAAACAGAATTTAAATAACTTAAGTGTTGGTTTAATGCTGCAACTCCGTATGATGCTGGAAAAGTCATTTTTAGGAGATGAAGAATTTATGCCTGTGAGTAGTTATATTAACTGTCTCCATGTGTTTCTTCACCCTTGGTGTTCAGCTCGGGATTCCTTGAAACTCTGGTTTGTAAATGAGGACAATATGGACGCTCACCTCAAAAAGCTCGTCGGGTGTGCTGTATCGGATGGATGCTGGCGACGCATCCGGTGCCTGATCACTGCACCACTGCAGTTCACTGAGGCAGTTGACACTGTCAAAGTCGCTGGTGTCCAGCTGCGAGAGGTCAATGTCGGCAAAGTCGGTGTCCAGGCGGTCTGAGCACACTTCCTCCTCCCCATACTGCAGATGCGAAAAAGAAGAGAAGGTGTGGTCAGGGTAATTCACTGTGAAAACTTAGATTCACTTTTCACAATGCCTGCCTGAAGCGAAGGCACGTAATCAGATAACTGAATGATCGCCACCAGTGTCATCCACAAACCCCAGCCACCCGGATAAAAGCTGCAAAAAGCCCGGGAAAATGTCGATTTTGAAGGACCTTGGCACAAAAACCTGAGAATAAGCTAGGTATGACTGCAGAAAATGATCGTGGGTGACCTTTGACTTCAAAACCTCAATTTCGGCTGGGACGCATTTACAAAAAATGTGACCGCATTCCCTTTGATGGCAACACGGAAGGCACCATACTTTGAAAGTGATCAAATCCAACTATCTAACAGCCTTTTGTCTTGGGACTGTGTGAAAATTGTACAAAACTGAAGACCCTTCATTAATCCACCTTTGCCTTTAACACAGCCATCACAGAATAATAACAGAGTGACAAGAATCAATGTTATCTACCGTTGCAGCAGGAGTGATTTTCCAGACAGGACTCTAACAGCCACGTGGTGCACGTCATTGTGAAAATGTGAAAAAAGGAAGCAAAGTGTGTGATACAGTGGGAGGAAGTGAGGGTGCTCCACTGGAGACATTGGGAATTGAGTGACAATTGAATAATAACACGAAGTAGTAGTCTCCATGTTGTGAAACACTGTCTACATTGTCGACAGTCTCTATAGTAGTTATAGACTGATAATGATTATTAGTGGTTAAGGAGGTCAATAACAGCTATTTTAAAGCTAATATTCATTAGCAGTAAAAAGGAAAATCATCCATTTTAAGTAACACATCCCTAATTCATTTCAATGCCAAAATGCTCATTAAACAGCAGCTTTTCAGATTCCCATGTTCTTTCTTTCTTTCTTTCTTTCTTTCTTTCTTTCTTTCTTTCTTTCTTTCTTTCTTTCTTTCTTTCTTTCTTTCTTTCTTTCTTCTTACACTCATATACATATATATGTAGAATTTATTCTTTTTTTTTTTGGCAAGACAAACGAAAGTTGGGTTCATTTGACTGGGTTAGTTCACCTTTTGACCCAGCAGTTTTAAGGTGGTATTGTATTGTCTACTGCTACTTCTGAACATGTCTACTGCTACTGATATATGCGGTTGAACTTGCTCCTTTAAAAGACACTTAAAAGTCATCACAAATCTGATTTTAGCATATGTGGTTAACTATACAATGACTAATGACCCAAATATTGTATCAGTTACTGGGTGATGTTGCTAAGCTCATAGAGGCTTTCAACAATAATGTAGCTTATGTTACCTGCGTTGTTAAAGTTGGAACGAAGTGTGTAAGTGCAGTGACATTCTTGGAGGCTAAATTATTTGCTTGTGTGTACAAGATATCGCGGTCGTCGGCTGCCACTTTTTGGGGTTTCTGCATTCGTTTGAAAACCCATGTTTCTTCTGATGTTTTTGCGGTGTCAAACATCCGCGTTTTCTTCTCTTCAGGATGTGTGCTAATTGTTTCTATGTCATGAAAAAACTGATGCGCTAAAGAAAAAACAAAGGTTGATTTGGAATCAGTGAAAAAAAATCATACCGAAAAGTTTACTTGTATCTCTGATCAAAAAGAAATTGTAAAACTTTATTGACAAGAGCACCTGTACATGATATATTGACTGTATGTACAAAATGCACCCATGTTGAAAAGTAGCTCATTGTAGCTGACTGCAATGACACCGTTAACCTTAAAAAAAACACGAATGTCACTGATGTGGGCAATTCATGCATTGCATTACTCTTCTAATGAACATTTCATTCATGACTCTAATGAAAAAATATGAAATAGTGGCAAGTAATATTAACATCTGATCTGTTATCTACTTCCAGTCACTCACCATGACTCATTTAGCATGTATTAATTCACAAAGGTGCTTTATCTTCTCAAAATATACAAAAGGCACTAGTTTTACACCAATGCGAATTTGGAAAAGATTAACGGCTCTCGTTCATCAGATTCATTAATCTCCCCACCCCTCATTAGTGTGTTTATTTGGCTTTCAAATGGTGATTATGGATTAGCATATAATAATTGTAACAGCCATGTCTTTGAAATTTAGCATTTACTTCGTGTATATTTATTCGAGTCGACACATGATATCACCATGTTTTCCCACATTATTATTTATCATTATAATTACATAATAATGTGAGATGATCTAATGGGAATTTAGCCCCCATTTCCCCAAGCCATATGATCGTTGGGAGGCATGTCTATAAGGAGTAGACCCACAAAAAATGTCTTTAAAAGACACTGGAGATCGACCAGCTTGGTTTGAAGCAACAAATTGATAGTTTCCATCCCTATCCGTCTTTCAAAGACATACCTAGTTAGAAGGCACATCTAAAATGTCTTTACCTATTTTACCTGCATTACCACAGTAAAAGAATGAGCAGGGCGGTCGTGACTCACTACTGTTGAACAGGGAAAAAAAAGACATGGTGAAGGAGCAGACGCCCTCCATTAGACCCTCCCACAGTTACATCCTCCAGTTTCTCATGCAGGTGTGTGCTTGTGAATGTCTCTGACACTATCTTAGCATGCTGATCACATCCACACTCACTCACGTGCGCCTTCGGCTCGCTGGCTAGGCGCATCCTTCTTCTCTTTCATCTCATGAAGCACGCTTCCTGGCACTAAAGTGGAGTGCAGTCCTCCGCCAAGGACCCACAATCCGATTAAGATTGGCCCCAAAATGTAATTGGTCCACACAAAAATTTGTATGGGGAGGAATTATTGAGGGTTTTCTTTTTTTTTTGAAATTTTCTATCCAGTTAAGGCAAGCAAACTCCTTGGCATTTGACTTGATGTCAGTGTTTATCACCAGTCGCTTCAGTGAGACTACAGTGAGCAGTTTTCCAAAACCTCTATATGCATATGAATTGATATCAAAGTTGCACATCAGACACTACAGTGGGCAGCTCCTCACAAGCAATTTCTGCTACAGCATTTGCATATCAGTCTTTGGGCCCTGTTTTTGAATACAGATGCCCAGCGCTTAACGTATATAAACGGCCCCATCTTCATTTTTGTTTCCCAGGTTTGAGAATGTGACAGATCACGTCTAGTTTTAAGCAAGTGTCTGAATTTAGTACATCGCCCTACACCTCGAAAAGCATTGCAGCATATTCTACGAAAGGAAATATTTTGAGAATTTAATGACTCAAAGTAGACCGAATTTTAGACAAGTTAAAAGCAGGTCTAAGTTGAGGCGCAGACAGTGTAATGCAAATGGGATGGATTTAATCAAGATGCAGGCAGACAGATTATGAGCTGCTTGGAAATATGTGGTGGATGTCATCGTATTTCATTCATTAATATGACAACAACATAGGACAAACTCTTGAAATCATTGTCGGGATAAATTAATTGAATGAGTCTAGT
The DNA here is from genome assembly GCF_054491065.1 of Syngnathus leptorhynchus. Classification (NCBI taxonomy): domain Eukaryota; kingdom Metazoa; phylum Chordata; class Actinopteri; order Syngnathiformes; family Syngnathidae; genus Syngnathus; species Syngnathus leptorhynchus. Next base: position 18,380,393 of record NC_141196.1, on the reverse strand, counting down.
TCTTGAGCTAGTCTGGACACAAAAATAGGGCTTTTGATATCAAAGCTACATGTAGGTCACTACAAACGCGAAACAATCCAAAGCGTCTATGAATTTCTCCCGGAAGTCGCTCTCTCACGCGACCAAAGGGGGGTCAGTCAAAGTTCATCCTGTGATTATTCCGGCAGTACGGCGAGGAGCACTCCAAAGTGCCTGCGGCCAGAGTTTGAACACATCCGGGGAAGAGACGCAAATAAAAATTTGCTTATTCATAACCTAAGCAAATGGTGGCGCACTGGGTAGTACGTCCGCCTCACAGTTAGGAGGGTGCGGGTTTGATTCCACCTCCGGCCCTCCTTGTGTGGAGTTTGCATGTTCTCCCTGAGCCCGCGTGTGTTTTCTCTGGGCACTCCGGTTTCCTCCCACATCCCAAAAACATGCTTGGTAGGCCGATTGAGCACTCCAAATTGCCCCTAGGTGTGAGTGCGGGTGCGGATGGTTGTTCGTCTCTGTGTGCCCTGTGATTGGCTGGCAACCAGTTCAGGGTGTCCCCCACCTACTGCCCGATGACGGCTGGGATAGGCTCCGGCACGCCCGCGACCCCCGTGGGGACAAAGCGGTTCAGAAAATGGATGGATGGATGGATGGATGGATGGATGGATGGATGGATGGATGGATGGATGGATGGATGGATGGATGGATGGATGGATTACCTAACGCACGCAAAGACAATGGCAGTTCTGTCAGTGTGTCATTGGCTTCCGATATGAAGGTTCAACTGGGCCATTAGGAGGGAGAAAAAAAAGGCAGATTAAGCAAATGGTGCCAGGCATGAAATTATACGGGAGACTACTGATACCTTTGATGTTATTGAGAGGGAACACTTCCAGGGAAAATTTGAGTTCAGAACAAGTTCAGCGGGTTTATAAATGGTCTAATAAATACGCATGTATACTCAGCAATGTGTGCCATGCTCAGGCCAACTGCCACCTAGTCGAGTTGCTCTGATGTATACTCAAGTTTCGTACACGTCCTACTCCCAATAGCAATAAACATGATGAGTAGAAATATACTTACTGATCATTCATTATGGTCATTCGCTTCACCAGTTATTCATCTGAGCAGCCACTTTGCGGGGTATTAATAAATTAATGATACACAGTTTCCAAAAATTGTTCACAGCATTTTCAGTGACTGATATACCGTGGTGCATTGAGATATGAGTATAATTTGTTCCTGGACTATGCTTGTGAGTTCATAACACTCATATCTCAAATCATCTTTCCATACTGAAATGAAACATGAACTACTTATGTCTTAAATATATTGAATGTAAAGAATTAAAACGTTTTTTTTATTAGCATTGAGGTAAGATGAAGCGACCCTACCATTCAAAAGTTTGGCGTCACTAAGAAATGTCCTTACTTTTAAGATAAATTGTTATTTTTTTCAACGAGGATAACATTAAACTAATCAGGAATACACAACACGATTCTCACTGCACACGTCTGGTTTTCAATGCAAATCTACATAGGTGTATAAAGGCCCATTTCCAGCAACCATCCCTCCCTCTAGTGTTCCAATGATTAGAAAATCCTTGTGCAATAATGTTAGTTTTCATGGAAAACACTAAATTGACTCCAAATTGTGAACGGTAGTGTATGTGGTTGTTTTAAATAATGTGTAACGTTATAATGTTTTATAATGTTTTTTGTTTAGCCTGAGGGTAAACTTCAAGTTGGAGACATTAAATAACTTAAAGCCTCTTTCTTGATGATTTTTCGATTATTTGCCACACTGCTGTCGTAAAATGCGATCACTTGAGGTGACTTGTGGCAAGAGGCAGGTTACAAGTTGGACTGGTCGCCAGCCAGGGCACACCTATGGGCGATTTAGATGCTGCTAGAAATAAACCACAAGGTAAAAAATATTGTCTGCTGTTAAAATGCCTGACATTCATACCTGCTGTATATTATTAGTCAAAATCATCTTGACTTCCATGTGTGGTCAAGCTCTGCTCACGGCAACAGTGGAAGAGTGAAGAGCCAGAATGAGGCGGCCAGGACGACGGTGCATGAAAGCCAAGATATTTATAGCGTTCCCCGCCTGCAGCAGGAGCGCTAACCGTGCTAAAAGAAGCGCGTCGGCGTGGAAAAGCCGACTGGCCCCTCTGCAATGGCCCACGCCGCTAAATTTAAACACCTTCTTCTCCAGGGAGCGTTCACCTTTGACAAAGACCAGATGACTATTCTCGAAGGTTTCATTTAGATGCTAAGATAAGATGCTAAAAATATGGCATCATACATTTAAGCTTACTCTCAATATGAGCATTTAATAAGAACTAATCAGGACAATATGGCTTAATTTGTTATTTTTAGGTAGGTCAGCTGTCTAAAGGCTGTTTGTGTCCATATGTAGATGAGCCTAGTTCACTCCAGTGAACAACTATTTCAAATTTCGGATATGCATGAATCTTGATATCATTGAGCATCAATCACGAGGGTGGATGCTGGTGTGTCATCACGTAAACTGATACCCACTAGTAAAACATACTGTGTGTGTGTGTTTGTGTGTGTGTGTGTGTGGGGGGGGTCCTTAAACCAAACAAATCTACTGTAAAAAAGTGAAATGCAATGGACGTGTCATGTGACCTTCATTGCTCTGTCCGTTAATAAGAGTCTTTATCGATCCACACATGGAGGAAATCCAATACATGCAGTGGCGCAGTGTTATATGAGGTGAAACGTCTCTCTCGCTCTCGGTCCCTCTCTCTGTCTCTCTCTCGCACTCACATACACACAAGCACGTGCGTGCAAAGACATACACACATAAACTTCAAAAAGACACACAGTAGAAAGATCAATCCAAGGTCAGCCAGGCAAGAAGAAGAAGGCCATGCAGGCACTATTTCTTGCAGCTTCTCACACTCTTTCGTCACATAGATGAGGCAAGGCGACGTCGGCAAAATATTCAGCGGCTCAGAAGTACTAATCCCGGGTTAAAAGTTGACAACATGTGCTGGTTTTGCAATGTATAAAATTGCAATTCACTCTGTAATTGCAGTTCCTAAAAAAAATTGAGAATTATGACCCTCACCCAATCATCTGTCTTTCCCCAAAAAATAATTCGCATTATCTGTAATTTGTCAATGTTTTTTTTTTTTCATAGACAGTAACCAAAGTTATTTTTTAATGTGAATAAAAGCTGAGATTTGATTTTTGTGTGAAAAAAAAAGCTATTTTAAGGTCCCATCTACCAGCCCCAGTTTTATAGTATACTAACTCGTTTACTATGCCTCCATGTCTGATGGTTAATTAAGGTAAAATGGCACATAGGAGTGCTTTCGTTACAGCAGGAATAAAAGTAAGTGCTCAGTGGAGTACATTCTCCACACATACTTGTTGTATAGAGCACAGTTATAGTGTGTCAGGCAGTGTGAAGGTGAAGCGTTGAGGAATGGTGATGAGGAGGCAACTTCACTGTAATTACCTCACACCCTTGCGGCACATGAAGATAGCCCAATCGCCTCCCACCCACACCACCCCCCCGCCGACCAACCGTCCCATCTCGTCCTTTCTTACTTTCTTGGAGGTCACTTTGACAGGAAGTGGTTTAGCCTGACATCCAAGCACTATCGATTATTAGGGCTGCACTTGCACACAAAAGCAGCACGCACAAACACACTCAAATGCACATCAACGCACGGAACATCAAACACACACACACACACACACACACACACTGGACAGCTAATCATTAGTAGACATGTTAGAATTAGACATTATTTACTGGAAGCGAGATAATACGGTAACAAGATTCAGGCATCCACTGGAGCCTTTGTATTTGAAAAAAACGGTATCTACTGACGGTGAGGCGAGACACAAGCATCTACTGAAAGAATAGAATTACCATACTACAAGACTGGACGTGAGGCATTTAAATCCGACAAGACAGTATCTTTTGTACATTAGGCCTTTACTTTCACATCAAACCAGTTCTACTAGAAATGAGACTTTTTACAAGTATAATACTACAAGGCAGTAGCATCGACTAGAGGTGAGGCTTTTACATAGTACAAGACAGAATCTATAGAAGTGATGCATTTCCATACCACAAGTGAGCAGCTACTGGAGTGAGGTATAGTCATAGTACAAGATTGATTGATAAAGGCCCCCCTCCAAGAGATGCTAACATCATGCAGTATTAGAAAAAGAAATGCTAGTCTTAGATTCTCGTCTTTGCATATGTCTCATGAGTTACTCTGAGGATTCGTTTGAGTCTGTTTATTTCCTTACAGAAATAAATATAGTCGTTTGTTTGTCATGTAAAGAAAAAATATTTGCATATTTTCATTCCACTTTTTCGAGGTGGTGCGCAAAAGGCAAGAGAATAATCCATGACTTTTTGGTGGAGGTTAAGGCCTTGTTTTTTAGTGATTGACAGGTTGCCGTGTGGTTCAATCATCATGGATCATCCTTCCTCACAGGCGTCACCGAACCCGTTGAGCCGCAACACTTATTCCTGAGCCCTGAATCGGCTTTTCCCTCCCGCCACACCATCTCTGCGGATCTGTCACTTAGGATTGGTCGACCCCTCGTTCCAGTCTTCTCGAGCTGTCACGTGCCGGACAAAAGTCATCCTGTCCAAATTGCACCGTCGCTGAAGAAAAATAAACTTCTTACTTCTTTAGTCCACTAGTAGACTTTCAGATGTCGTCTAATTATTGAATTGCCCGTTACACTGCCAGTGTTTTTCGATCTGTGTCGTTGATCTGTGTGAAAGGCACAAACGCTTTTACTAATTTCTCTGTTAAGAGCACATGTGGATAAATTCAGAATAACAGCAATGATGCAGCAATTATGTGGGAACTGTGTATCAAAGAACCTTAAGAACAGTTCGAGGCTTTCGAGGTGGTATTATGTACTGTCAGAGTGAAAGGGAATGCCGTATTTTCGGGACAGAGGGTGTGATGTTTAACAAAAAACACACGTATCAAGTGATAGAACTGCGGAAACCGAAAACAATAAAAAGAGAATAATCTTAAAGTAAATGGAAAGTGGCCCACAAGTTTGCATGTGGCAGGAATAAGAAAGATAAGCTGACAATATACGTACACGCAGATACAAGGACTGTGATTGGATGTGATTGATTCCATCGTAATCCTCATTGGCTTGGACTGTGAGTATGTGCTGTTCTATATTTAGCTCATGCACGGGTCTCATGACTTGCTCTAAGTAGGCTGCCGCTGACTTGAGGAGCGTCTGACACACACAGATGACCTCTCTCTCACACACAGGCGCACTGATATTAATGCGCGCCAAAGGGAATCATCACGTTTCAAACATCAAATGAATAGTCTGAGGTTGTGTTTACGTGACACTGATCTCATTAAGACTGGAAAGGGTTTTGTTCTTGCCTCGCCTCCATACATGTTGATAACTTTAAAGGTAAAGGCCTCACCTCCAATAGATGCTGTTTTGTAGAAAATAGTATATCAAAACCTAAGGCCTCATCTCCAGCACATACTGATGTTTTTTTTAGTATATAAAGATATTACATTTGATAAGACATTATTTGCATATACTGGAGGTGAGGCAATTGAATGTATACTTCTACAAAATCTGAGCATTCTAGATGTTTAGCCTTCACCTATAGCTCATACGTCCAAAAAGATTAGGAGTTCTACCAGCAGTAAAGCTGCCTCACATTTACTATTAGAAGACGTGAGCATCTACTGATGATTTACATACAATAATATATTAGCATACTTGAGGTGACGCATTTACATACATATTGCTACCACTGCCGCATTAATGCACACAGAGTGTCCTTGATCCAAGAGGAGGTCAAACGTTCCCAATCAGTCTCGGCCAGGGAACAAGCTCATTAGGAGGTAACCGATGGGAACAAGCTCCGTCATTCTCGCACACGCTACGGCACCACGCTTCACATTTTCCATCACATCTCCTTGTCACATGCCGTGGGGACGCGTGAGAGGCATGATGCCCATTATCCCGCTTCACATGGGAATCAAATGACACAATTTAGGGGGGCCGTATGCAAATGGACTACAAAAATGTCTTTGTTTTGTAGTCCATCTGCCATAATCTTTTTTTTTTTGCTATATACATCGCTGCTGACTATTCTTGCTGTGTTCACATTCACTTCTGTATTAGTAGTATGTTTTTATAAGGGATGTTCTTTTATTCTCTTTCAAACTGACACCAAACTGAGTACCGACAACAACCCATGGATGCTGAAAGTGCAGTCAACAGTGGTTAGAACAAGTCAATTTGTACTGTCAGCCAATGTCTATTACTAAGTCTACACGATTATACTGTAATATCCAATAATGAAGGTAAAAGTAGAGTTGAAAAAAAGTTAATCACATTACTCCAACCAGTTGGTTGAGCTGAGGGCTGTGTCCCATGTTTGTTGACAAAATATTTGTCAAGTCAGTCACTAGATGCTTCAATATGACTCTGAATCATAAGCCCTATTCGGACAGGATTCATTTTATGTGGCCTCTGTGTGCCCTGCAATTGACTGGCTACCCGTTCAGGGTGTCCCCCGCCTACTGCCCGATGACGGCTGGGATAGGCGCCAGCACACCCGCGACCCCTGCGGGGAAAAGCAGTACAGAAAATGGATGGATGGATTTGGGTAGGAGTCTGACAATATATTGTATCTGGTTATAATGTTAAACACACATCTCAAGTGCCAGTAGATGGTGTTTGTCACACGCTCTTGCACACACAGACACACACGCACAAAATCACTCTGTCAAGGTCGTTGAGTAGGACTTCGAGGAAATGCACAGATAAGTAACATGACAAGTGAAGGACAGTAGAGAAAGTAGATAGAGGAAAATTGTGGAAAAGACCAAGATGACTACATTTTCCATCAGCCCTATCTCTTCACTCTCCAGTCTAAACCCAACCAAGTGATGTCCAACACAATGAGTAAGAAAAGTAAAACACTGGAGTGCATTTGTCTCCTGATTGTGTTGGACTCAGTGACTTCAATTCAAATCTAAACAAAGCATGGAAAGAGGCCCAACAATCTGAGCATTAAACTGTATACCTTCATAAATAGACAATACCCATTTGTTACAATGTATAATATGTATGAAGTTGGTAATTAACAACCAAAGCTTTTTTTGGGCTGGTTGCTAGTTTATGTTAATGATGTGGGATGGAAGGATGAAGTCGATACAGGAGGCAGCTTCAAAAGCTTAACAGAGATGGAATGGTGACCGGCTACATGAAAAGGTATTCCGCAAGGGCGGAATGTTGTGGCTACACTATTTAATCTACCTTTTTTCCCTGTTTTTCTGTTCGGGTATAAACGACGATGGAACAGACTGTATCCGGGCAGATTAAGCATTCATAGCACAGTGACTAATCTAAATGGCCTAGACAAAAGGACACACAGCACACACATAAACACACACAAATTCTTGTTCAGTTCACCTCGTTCCTTCCTCTTCTTCTCCACTGCCCTAGGTGAGGCCCTGCCCTCCTCGTCTTCCCTATCATCATCATCCTTGCGTGTGTGTGTGCAACTAGCTGTGTGGTCACGACTCTTAAAACCAGCAAGGAGAGGGGAGGAAAAGAAGCAACATATATGTATACACATACATACATACGTAGTACCAATTTGATGAGTTCTTGGGAGTAGATATTATGTAGACACCAGATCAAAGCATTTGATACTCTTTATTTTCCTTTCTCTTCTCTTTGCGTCTAAATATGGAAGTTCCTTTTGGAAGCCTTCATCGTGGTTCTCCAGAGGGATGCACTCTCACTTGCATCTCATGAGACTGCCGCCAGATTTCTTAACATCAGAGACCCCCAAAACAACCATCTGACACACATGCACGCACGCACGCACACACAGGAGCTATGATGAGGTGTGGGAAAAAAATCATCTAAACCTCCACCTCTAGTATGCGCGTGTGATATTTGGGGGTGTCACTGTCAATAAACAGGCCCCTCACTCCCACTGCGGTGGGAAAAGATGGTGCCAGAAAAGCTGGGAGGGGGTAAGTTGTTTTGAAACTCAATCACAGCCAGGATGGGTGGTGGAGCTCTTCTGGAGACGAACGGGGTGCCAAAATGCACGTGTTGTTGAGTGTGTGTGTGTGTGTGTGTGTGTGTGTGTGTGTGTGTGTGTGTGTGTGTGTGTGTGTGTGTGTGTGTGTGTGTGTGTGTGTGTGTGTGTGTGTGTGTGTGTGTGTGTGTGTGTGTGTGTGACAGCTGTTTCAAGCCGTGTCCTTTCAACCTCCACCCCGTCACACACACGCACACAACTTTTCCCCCAAACATACCACGAGTGAATCAAGGCCTTGAGGGGCACATTAACTGTCAAAGTAACACAATGCTCACAAGCAGGATCACAACATGTATACACAATATTTTGAAAAATTCGTTTTTATGAATAAATTCTTATTGGTGAATAAAATACAACATTGATTAAAATAAAGAAATGTATTTTTTGCAAATAAAATCATTTTACCAAATGAAAGTCGCAATAATATAAGTTTAGGGGTGCAATGATGAATAGATTAATCGACAACATCGATTATCAGTGACAAGTGATGCTGATTGACAGCTTGCTCAACTAATGCCTTGATGAGGCGTCGCTACGTAACATGACAACGCGTGCCACCACGCGCAATTCCTGCACAACCACCTCACTATTTGGCTCAGTAGAGATGTAATACTGCAAAAACAAGCACAGCTGTCTCACACACACATGGAGCCACACATCCACGCACTGCGGTGATTACAGCTGCAGTCGCACAGATCTCGCATACTTAAAGACATCACACAATACACGGTTCGACCTCGCTATGCCAATGGAATTGCAATCTACATAATACATACACTCCTCCAGTGTTAGTCTGCATTAATGACTTAGGTGTGCCATTTCAGATTCAATTACGATCATTGCCAGCCTGCAGGGTGAAGCGGGAATATCAAAGATTTAAATGCCGTTTATCCTGAATAAGATGAGAACTGGAATGATACTGAAAAAAAAAAAAATTCCAATGTGGATCAATTCATACATTATTCACTGGGAAATGAGGTACAATGCACTCTTCTGCAATCTTTTTTGGCGTGGATCTGCAACATTATCCAGAATTAGCGCAAACTTTTAATGGCTTCTTCTTTGGACCAACTTCACAACATTTTGTGAAAGTCGATTAAGTTGTTTTCGTGTGTTCTGGCTATAAAATATCAAAGAAAACAACATCAGCATAGTTTGCATCAATACCTATAGTATCAAAGAAAACAACATTAGCAGAGGTAGCATCAATACCTGCTCTCTGGCAAAATTTGGATCACCACAAAAGTACAATTTCTTTCTTGGACCATGCCACATGCAAAGTTTTGTCATTTTTGTGTTAAAAAAAAATGAATGATCTATATCTCTGTCAAATGTTACAATACCTGGTCACAACACACAAATAAAATGTGTTCTTCTTGGGCAGATGGGCACATGCCATAACCCTTTCGTTTTTGTCGAACAAACATAAACGAAATGAAAAACATTCTCTGTCGTCCACAATGTGGCAGCCGGGCAGGTAACATTGCTGAATTTCGACATGGAGACCGGGTTTGAAATCTCGTTCAGGGGGAACAGTAATATACAGTTGGCTCCCGACTCCCGAGGCAAGACCCTTTGTGTGCTGCATGCTGATTCCCAGCCACCGCTGGTCCCAGACCCAGATCAAAATTTGTAGGTTGCGTGAGGAAGGGCATCCGGTGTAAAAACCGTGTCAACATATAATGCGAGTGACTCACTATGGTAACCCCAGACAGGATAAGCTGAAAGTCACTTCCTCATGTCTTCTCCAGCACTAACAATACCCGCTCCCAAAAAAAAATTTCAAATAAGCTCCAAAATAAAGCCATGAGCTCTTTAGCAATATCTAGCAACGATATCTACTTGACATCTACATTGAAAACATTGAAAAAAGTCAAAAGAAGCCGAATACAAATGCTTGCCCACAATTTTAAATCAGTTAAGAACTATGATCACATCTGTGAATCAGGTAATTCATTTATTTATTTATTATTGTATTTTATATGTACATATACTACATCTTATGTTTTAAACATGCAGTGGTATGTTAATTCATTCTTTGATTATTTTTTTACAATTATTTGAAACACCGTAAATTGCAATATTTCTATTTTCTAATTGATGAGTTAATTTATTCTTTTTTTAAATTATTGGTTTATTATTTGGGTCAATAGTTTGACAAATGAATTTGGTCATTTTGTTTGATCTAGCATTCTAAAACTCTCATCACACATGAATGCATAAAGACACAATCAGAAGGACACAAAAGGCACACTTTTTTCCCCCCGCAGAGTTTGATTGTTTTCAATTGTTTTTGGAATCAAACGTGTTGTTTCAATCCAAATGCTATCAAAATGCTATCATTTCCTATCAAAAAGCAATTGCCTTCCCAGACACTTTAACTTGTGAGTGTGTGTGTGTGTGTGTGTGTGTGTGTGTGTGTGTGTGTGTGTGTGTGTGTGTGTGTTGTGGTGCAGCGTGTGAGTCAGCGATGTTCCCTGCTGCCTCACACATGCACAAATTTGCACATGCACATACACACACACACACACACACACACACACTCACACACGAATAGAGTATGCGAACATGAAGGAAGTGGACCTACGTGAATATAACCAAAAAATATATTGTATGTGTGTGTGCAACTAACATGCAGACAGACGGCTATGCCATCTGCTCAGAAGAGAGCAACTTTTGTTTCCCGCCAAACTGTTGCTTTCCATCACAGTGAAACATTTTTGGTTCTACTTGACTAATCTGTGGTGGGCTGTCCATCTAAGCAGTTTTACAATACTGCCCATTCAACATATACAAAGATCACTGATTCACATGTAGCTAACTACTATTGTTGCAACAATAGTTACTATGCAGCTAAGGCTGGATTCACACTGCAGGTTTTTAAGACTTAATTCAGATTTTGGAGGTGAAATCCGATTTTTGTGTGTGTAACATGAAATGCAACCTCAGTGCCAATGATGTGTGAACCAAATCACAAAGTCGTGTTCGCCGATGTAAAGATTCAAGATTCAAGACGTTTATGGGCCATGTTTGCCAAATGCATGCCAAACAAGGAATTTGACTCTGGTTGATCTCATTCAGGACATGTGCGAAAATTGACAATTATTATGGTCGACTCATCTTTTTATCATCTCCTATCAACAGAAGACCGATGCGAGAGGTAGTATAAATATTTTGGGAAATGATGACGTTACATCATTGCCGCGTGAAATAAATGAACTGTCAAAGTCACTGAATTACTACAAATGTCCGCATTATCCTTTTTGTTTTGAGCGGGATCTAAAAAAGAAAAGTCACTATTGTTACTCAAAACAACGATAGCGATCTGATCGCCCTGATCCTCGGACACTCCCACTGCCTGTGAAGAGCGCATTTTGAACTTTAACATCAATGTTGAACGTACAACCAAATAGACACACGGGTCATGCTATGTTTGCAGGCTCAGCCACGATTGATCGTTACTTAAGCATGAGTACATGTGATGTCATTTTCAGTCGACAGCAAGAGGCAAAAAGTGTTTTGAAACAATGTTATTGTACATAAAATATGATGAAGCTAACAAAGCTGTTATCGACAAAATATTAACATTTTACTGCTGAAAATTGCAAAGTAAGTTTAGTGTGCCTTTAAGTTTTCCAAATCCTATATTTTGGCTTCGTAAAATATTTTGTTTTTCTGATTTTGTCTCTGGTGGCTATTGTTAATGCTAATTTATGGTATTTCTAAGTAAAAAGGGAAGACACAAGTCTTTACCTTTCGTACCTTTACACACACTTCACAATTCCACTCTACGCATATTCGTATGTCTATAAATAAGAGGGAAAAGTATTTTTTTTGTTCCTGTTTTTTTAATGGAATGTTTTAAATAAGGACTTAGAGACCCTGTTAGCAAGCCATGTGATGATTTTCACAGGCACTTTGACGTAACTGTTGACAAATGTGAGATGACACCAACGAGGACACGAACACGGCGCAAACAATTCGCCGCAAAGCGTTTCCCATCAGCTCTTCTTGCTAAAACGCAGACAAGCGGCCAAATCGACTGACTACTCATCTTCCGAGGGTTTTTCAATTCATTAGATGTTTGACTACACGAACACTTCTTTAGGCTTTGTCTATGATTGTCTATGGAGTCTATACCTACAGGGCTATGTGTTGTCTTTGGTTGCTAACAGAGCTATTATTTATCTGGATTTGTCCAAATGGTTAACTAATGGTAATGGCAGAGGTGCATTTTTGCCTGAAAAGAATGCTGGTTATTTTTATTCTAGAGACCTGACTGTTTACAAAGTGGATTTTTTTTTTGTCTTCCACTTAGATGTTTGCATGTCACAAATGCTGAAGCACACAAGCTCACACAAAGAAGTACTAAATATAGACCTCCATTGTTTAACTCTACACAAGCCACATTCATTGCAGGTTCTTCTTCACATAAAAGTCCAGATACTAAATGGGAAATCATGTAATCATTAACCATTTAATATTATCAGTGTTGTCATTATTTATTTGTATTACAATTATTTTTGGACTAACAGTTGAAGCGCATCCAACCAAACAACACTTACCTTGATTGAGCAAAAGCACTTATGAAGCTCAATAACAAAGTTAATAATGTATTTGATACAATAACAGGAGTCTGGAAAGTACATAATTATCTTAGCAGTAAATAACATTCTTTATGTTTGCCCGGGGATGCACTCCGGAAATATTCTTAAAATTCCGCCCCCAACGCCACTTTGAAATTTGGTGGGCAAAACAAGACGCGATATCTGAAACTCTGAGAGTTGGTGTGTTCGGAGAGGCATTTCCAAATGCACCCTCTTGCACTTGAACTGTTTCCATCTGCACTGCCTGACACTCTTTGTGTTGCCAGTTGCTGCACCCAGAGCACACTCCGGCAATCCAATTTTGTGAAACACAACGTAACGAGTGGTACATTTAAACAGCGCTCTGATTTTCAGAATGGTCGAAAAGGAGTAGAGCCCCCTCTGAGAACATTTCCAAGGGCACCCCAAGTCTGCCATTTTGGTTTGAACCTGCCATTCTTCCCCAAAAGCGTGTTTCACTTGGCAACACAAAACATGGCAGGTATCTCTATCATGAGAAGCTCTCAATGACCAAATTCAATTTAGCTTTTATTTTGGTGTGCTTTTATGATTAAATCCAACAATAGATGACTTAAAACAACACCTTATGTCATTGCCACAACCAAATAGCAAGTATCTTACTGCTATTAATTACTGAACTGCTGCCCATGACTATAAATACAGGCTTAAGTGCAGTTCCTACCGAAATGTCTTGTTGGCGTTTTTCATACGAGAGTCAAGGGAGGAAGCATGCATGATGCACGCTGTATTTATAGCTGCAGTGTTTCCACGACACTCATCCTCACAGCGGGCCGCAGACACTGCATTCCCACTTCCCGAGGGCACTAACAGAAAGTAGCAAAGAAAGGGAGACGCCATCTTTGAGATGGAACACCAGAGACAGGAATGAGTTGAGCTGTATCGATGCGTTCGAGACTGCCGGGAAGTCGGAAACATTCCGCTCAATGTAAGAGATAGATACAATAACCTGTGAATATTAATTGTTTCAACCAAAAGAACTATGCCAAAAACTATGATCGCAACACTTATTCACGTATTTTTTTTTCAAAATTCATAACCCAAGAATTATTTCTCTCTCTCCCTTTCTCTCTCCGTCATTCACTCGCCGCTTTCTCTCTCTGTTTTAATTTCATGTCACATGGAACCCCCGACCCAAAGCACACAAGGTTGGGGGCCGCCTTGGGCATGATGCCTGTGGCAGGTCATTTGAGGATGCTGTTTTTTTTTCCACCACAAGACAATTCACAGGTCTGAATAAGAGATCATTGGGAAAGTGTGTGTGTGTGTGTGTGTGTGTGTGTGTGTGTGTGTGTGTGTGTGTGTGTGTGTGTGTGTGTGTGTGTGTGTGTGTGTGTGTGAATATTTGATTGCGCTATCCCTAGTCTCCACGGAGATGCAATAGAAGCAGCCAGCATGGTGGGGAACACTCAGAAAGTGTGTGTTAATGTGTTTGTGCACGCAAGTGTGGGCATGTGTGTGTGTCTTGAAAGCAGCCCTTTATTTTGATTTTGCGTCATCCCCCGTTTCCCCCTTTGTGTCGAGTATGCCAGTCGTCATAAAGGTGTAGTTCACTCATGTTTGAAGGAGCTTAAGATACTCCCTGGATTTGTTGACAGAAGACTGACAGTCCCTTCTAAGTTACAATAGAATTACTTTAAAAGAAAAGTCATGTTTTATGGTGAGTCATTAAATGTTGTAGTTTGGAGGAAATGGCTGAACGAACATAATATGGACATTTCAAATCACATCAACTTCCTTCCTCTTTTCAGGCATGGCTTCTCGAGACTTTATTATGAGTCCATTCACGTCCATCAAACTTCTTATTGCCCAGTGAAATTGTTTTTTGTTGTCAGATTTTTTTTCTTTATCTTGTTGGGTCCAACTGAACCAACTGACCCTAAAAGGTCAACTTAAAAAGAAAATGGCAAACTTTGTCTTAATTTCCAGACATGAACTCTTGGAAGACATTGAAATTTCATGTTGTTATGTAAAACTTTGAGGGCTGAATTGGATTTTTAAAATTGTAGGGCAGAGGTGAGCAACTGAACCTAAAATGGGGTACTTGAAGCAAAAAAATGTCAACATCCCATGTCTTTCTGTGCATGTCTTCGAGATTCTTGGGGTCTGTTTGGGGAGTACTGTCTACTCATAGCAAACATGACTCATCAAATAATAATAATAAAATACCAAGAAAAGCTTACACAATATTGCATCGCCCACCGTTATTTCCCTGTTATGTTGAGTACAAATGCATAACTTTACCTCAACAATTTCTGCTAGCTTGTGGGTTTAATATTAGCATTACTGGCGGTTGGTGAATACTGCTGTAATGGCTTTGCAACTCATATGGAACAACTTTTGCGTACTTGTATTGTTCGAGCACCTTTGATCCAGTTTCACCATACCAGCACTTTGTCCTCTGGGAAAACACACACACACACATGCACGCACAGACGCACGCACACACATGTACACACATGTACACACATACACACATACACACATTTTGATGTTAGCCAACAAGTGCAACAGGCTAACATAGCGGTGAAAGGTTAACATTAGTTTAACCCAGGTGACAAACCCACATACAGATACAAGTTACGAAGCATGAGTTTATTACGTTTATTAACCTTGGACCATCAGTTGCTAAAACGTCATTAACATGTACAGTTTGGGATTGATTGCAGTGTTGAAGTTTGTGAGCTTGCTAGCCAGTAACAGTAGTGCCGTTCTTAACTGATTTTCAAAGCCGTACGAAATAATTCAGCATGCCTAACCTAGCACCACGTGTGACTCCTATTGGATTTAAAAATAATTGCACCCGAGCCTGAGACAGAAAGTCATAACTTAAGGCAAGGTGACGAGCCAAAAATAACCGACATTAGCTGCTTCTCACAAGGTCAGATTAAAGATAAAATTGTAGTCGCCTCAAATACTGCATGCCTGCTATGTCATCTATTTTTTCTGGTGAGCTAAAATAGAATGGACTTTAGCAATTAGCACAGACACTTAACACATGTATACTCATACACGTAGACACAAAGCTATTAATATGTACAAAAGTGTGAGCACATGCAGCCCTGCCGATCCATCACTGTCACACTCGCACAGAAGATCTTAACATTGCAGCGCACAGGAAAAGGTTAATGTCATTCAGCCCCAATAATGCCATGTGACGCCTAAAGAATGCTCTTAAGTGACCTTCAAGAAAAGGAACCTCAAAAATTGAAACATGAAATTCAGTAGCCATTTCTACACCCTCATAAAAGGTTTCAAGAAGCAATGTATAGGGCATCCGTTTTGGATCCAAGCTGACATTTTGGGGTCCAATGGTCATAAAATCATCATTTATAAATTCCATTTTATATATCCCTGGGCTTAATATCAGTGTGATATTAATATTTTATTTGATGTTTGATGTGATTGATGAATATGCAAAAAACAGACATCACAAAGGCGACAAATACTTTTTCACATTTCGGTTTCAAGGAGACAAATAAATCCTGGGTAAATTCCTGACTTCCTTCAAAAACAAAAATTATGTCTGATGATTATCAACTTCGAATCACGTAGAATGGAAAAACGAAAAATGCAAAACTGTCAAGGATGCATGTTTAATCACTCACCACAACTCTAATAACACAGCTTCACAAGGTCAGGTTTAACTACAACTAAATATAGGTCTCTTTGTATGTATAATATGTATGGATATCGGTCACATACATGTAAGCGAATGTTAAACCTGACCTGTGCTTAACATGTTAAGCCGCAGGTCACATTGGTTGCGTGTTCCCGTTTCACAGATTCTAACACAAAAATAAATGCGTCCGACAACAAAAACAGTTCATCATCAAACATCCACCTAACCAATGGATTATTAACATACCCAATCTTTTATATACACACACGTACACATATTGTACATAGAGACCCACAGAAACCAACCAATCAGTCCACGCTAGGATAACACCTCCTGCAAGTCCCCCCTGTGCCACATTTCAGCAGCCTGTCACATGCAAGGACAACACACACACACACAGAAGCAAACTTACTTACATACATAGGTATATGGAGGTGGGAGTTAATGCATCATTAAACACACACACAAATACATACAGGAAGAAGGCCAGAGTAATCAACTCTCCGTCCTTGAGGCGTGAGGGATGCCGGGTTTACACGCATGCACACATTTACTCACATGACGCTGGTGACATTATTACAGAAGCGTGTGTGTGTGTGTGTCCATTAAAATTCTCCTCAACTTCCTGACATTTCTCACAGATATGAGCAACAATGCCAAACATTTGTGTCTTTTTTGACCTGAGCCTCCTTCATCTTGCTGCTGATACAGTCTGACTCTTTTACATATAGCGCAAAACTCCTAAAGTGGAACATAGGACCCCAAGTAGGTAAAAAATGCCCCCGTAGTGGACAAAATGAGTCATATTTTTGAAAACTTTTGAAAAACGGTGGTTGAAGTGGAACATAGGACCCCAAGTAGGTAAAAAAATGCCCCCGTAGTGGACAAAATGAGTCATATTTTTGAAAACTTTTGAAAAACGGTGGTTGAGTTTTAGAAAATGGGCCGAAAGGTGTCAAATTTTGGAAATTAAACTACAAACCTTGGGAAAATACAACTTCATGATTTGAGGCAATTAGTTCCTAAAAGTAGTCAAATTTTAGGAAATCGCTTGACCACCTCTCAGTGCAGAGGTTGTGGATTCAATTCCGGCTCCAGCCTTCCTGTGTGGAATGTGCATGTTCTACCCATGCATGCGTAGGTGTTCTACAGGTACTCCAGCTTCTTCCAAAAACATGCATGGTAGGCCAATTGAGCACTCCAAATTGCCCGTAGGTATGATTTTGAGTGTGAATGGTTGTTTTGTCTATGTGCGCCTTGTGATTGGCTGGCGACCAGTTCAAGGTGTCCTCGCCTACCGCCTACAGACTGTTGGGATAGGCTCCAGCACGCCCGCAACAATGTCAGGATAAGCGGTACAGAAGAGGAATGAATGAATGAATGTCTTGAGAAATGCCATGAAAGTGGTCAAATGTTGGGAAATTTGCTGGAGGGGAAAAAAACACATACATACACAAAGTGAATAAAGTAAAAGATTATTTGAGCTTCAAAAATCAAAGAAGAAATCTAAATCTAATCTAAAAGTATAATCTCAATCACAATGTTTAACTTTGATCGAAGCTGATTCATGGTCAATTGATACATTTCTTGCAATCATTCAGACGAAGATTCATGACTATCTCTGAAAAGACATGAGTATTTTATGGACAATTGACATATGAACTAGAAAAAAATGTCAGCCTCCAAAACCAGCACATTCAGAATAGAAATATAGGGTAGAGGTGTCCGTCATCGAGCCAAAAATCTTGAGGAGCCATTTTTGAAATGACACAGTCTGCCATTTTGAAATATATTGATTGGTCAATTTGACCATTCATAGGGGTTCTTAAAAGACAAATTTCTAGATGTAAAATGCTACAAAATAATAATCAGCCATTGGAGCCGGTTTCACTGAGAAACATTTGGGAGACGTGTAAAATGACAAGACACAAAAAATTCTCAAAAGAATAATGTGTGAAAAGATACAGGAAGTCTCTACTATTTTGCTTTGGAGTGGCCACATTGGGGTCGACTTTGCCGTAGCATTAGCAACATGAAATTTCATACAACGCTTCTATCATGTATGTAGACAAAGAAAAGACTCGGGAAGTTACACTAAAAGTTAGCCATCTGGGTTGAAGTGGCCATTTAGTGAAGACAATCACAGAAGAACAACAAGTTAAACTATGTAACTACAGTTTGTGTATAATTTACTTAAATTTAATCTTTATGATACAATGACTAAGCTGTCGCTGCACTTAAAAATTATGATTTTAAATAGCACATCTACTGACAAAAAAAGAACAGATGATTTCTATTTCCATTGCTCGAGTGCAATCAAAACTTCATTAGCCCTTACTTTGGGGTAAGTAGCAGTCATAAAAACTTCTGTGAGAGCATTTTTAAAAGCCTCTCTAACAGCATCTGACATCATCATAAGTGAGAGGGACAGAGCCAATCATTTAAAAAAAAAAAAAAAAAGACGTCTGTATCCAAGGTGGACTCTCAGTTAGTCGACTAGGCCGCTTAGCCTGACGCCAGAAGATAACGATGGGTAAGTGGCTTAACGCAGAACGCTCGGAATTAGCCCAGTGCGACCAGTTCAGTCTTATTTTCGTGCTAGTCTGAGTTCCACAACGACACCTGACAACACACCTGAGAAAATCCATTGGCTGAATATTATGCCCGTTCCAGTTTAAGTTTTTAATTAACATTTGAACACTTTGTCTGGAGCTGCAACAATTAATAAATTAATTGAGAACTGATTTATGATTAATTTATTCAAGAATTATTTTTGAGAATTAATGCATGGTTTGGATACCTTTTTTTATTTTCATTAATTAAATTGTCCAAATGCTCTGAATTTTAACTTTTCAATCGTGGTAAATGTATTTACACACTGTAGTCTTACATGAAAGCGGAAATTTGTGTATAGTATAACATCTGATAGCACTTTTGAAAATAATCAACATTTTCGTCCATTTTCGAACATCTTATGCACCAAACCAAAACCTTAATCATTGTTGACTAATGTTTGTGCATTTTCTGCACTGCAGATTTGAAATAATGTCATTGTGTTTTAGTAAATGTATGGAAATTAAATAGTTTTTTTTTTTATTTAATTCAATGAAGATTGCCAAAATAATTGACGGATTAATAAATTTGTAAAGTAACTGTTAGTTGCAGCTCTACTTTGTTTCTGGTTGGAAAAAAAACTAAGTCTTAGAAAGAATGCATTCAAAAGTATTGGACCTGTCCTAAAATATGTAAACAACCTCGTTTGGAATGTAATTCTCCACTCAGCGACAGAAACATCTGCGTATTTAGTTCCTTACGCATTTTATTCAATTGTTCCCTCGAGTCGAAAGTTGTCAAATTTGGGAAAATAAACACGCTTAAGTGATCACATATGTGAAAATACTCTCCAAAGTGGTCTAAAGTGGCTAAAAATGTAAGATTTTGAAAACCACATACTGAAAATTGTCCAAATTTGGAAGATAGGGCCCAAACACTGGTCAAATTTGGAGGATTCTACCCTAAAAAGGATTTGAATTTTAGAAAACGTGACTTGAAAGTAGTCAAATTTGGGAAACTATGCATCACAGATATACAATATTGCACAAACTGGAAGTGATCATGAATTTGGAAATGTAACCCTAAAGTGGTTACATTTCATAAAACATGCCAAAGAGGGATAACATTTTGTAAAACTGGATAAAATGTTGTCTAACTTTCTTTCAAGGTGGTCAAATTTGGGAAAAGGAAGCAAGATTTATTTTTGCATCCTGTTAGAATTGACATGAAACCATTATGTGTTTTCATATTACTAGTCATGCTTACTGAAAAAAGGTGCAGCAGACCTCAGCCACTACTGTGCAATCCACAAAACAGGTATGCTAAGGTGTGGTAATATGAAAAGAAATAAGCAGGCTGTAAAGGAAACAATAAAGGGACGTGAGGAGCCATAAACATCAACAGAGAAAGTGATGAATTACCGTAAAGTTCAGAAATGTTGGAAGATTATTTGAGATTATTTGAGATCTCACACACAAACATGCACAATGAAAGTGCTTGTAAGTGTGTCTCAGTGTGTGTCTGTGTGTGTTAGGCAACGGAATCCAGTGCACGTGACACACAGACTCATGTAACTGCAGTGAGCAGTTCCATATTAGGCATCAATACATACGCACACACTCACATTCACACACGCACACACAAGTGCAGTGAGACATTGAACTACAACCTTCGACCTTCCCCAAGTTTATCTGCATGAATTGCTTGATCTCTGCAACGTCTACAAAAAGATGCATGAGTGTGTGTGTGTGTGTGTGTGTGTGTGTGTGTGTGTGTGTGTGTGTGTGTGTGTGTGTGTGTGTGTGTGTGTGTGTGTGTGTGTGTGTGTGTGTGTGTGTGTGCATTCGTCAAACAGTCTAAACTAACTACCTCACCATTCTGAAAAACATCTGCTTTTCACCCGTACACAACACGTATTGTGTTCAGGCAGCCATCTTTGAAAATGTCATGTTTGTGAATATGCACTAAATGTTCACCGTGTTAAAATATCCATCCCGTTACTTGTCCTTCGTGTGTGTTTTCTGTTTTGCATTTGTGTGCTCTCCAATATTTTCGTCGATTGGAAATCCTGAAAATGAAGATTTTAAACTACCAAGTGATGATGGACAGTAAATGTTGAAGTTGAGTGTTGGAAGGAAGAAGCCAAACCATCGGCAGAAATTTAGCGTAGTTAAAATTTATTTGTCAAATTCTATGTAATTTCTAAAATAAATAAATAATTATATTCAATTTCCCTGTGCTTTTTAATAATACTTTTGAAAATCTATTGTTTTAGATTCCATCATGTTAAATGAATGACATTAATTATACAGTATTTAATTTGATCTTGTTAAAAAGAACTGATAACATTTAATTAAGATTGATGCAAGATGAACTTTTATTTTATTTGACTAAGGGTCAAAAACATGCATTTGCACCTTAAATTACACAAGTTACACTTAAGTAAATCTTGTATGTATTTTGTAGGCTTTTGGGTTTCATAACTAACTCTTTCAGGCAAAAGATAGCCTTGGGGCTGAATGTGTCGCTATTAAAGTGCTAATTGGGCGAGTTGAATCATGACAACTGCAATCCAAATCACTGTTCTCAAAGGCTCATATGAACCAGAGCGCTCTTTATCCCGCACTGCAGTGGATGATGACGATGAGGGTGAGGGTGGAGAGGCTGTGCAGGACTAGGACTCTTCTTCACCCTAAAAGGTCCATCATGAGGACCCCCACCTTTTACTAATTAGCCTCGTTTCAGTCACGGGAGACGGCGAGGCCATAAATGGAACGTTTTTCAAGTCTGAACGTCTCCCGGTTTTGCTTTTTTTTCCGGGGGCTTAGCTTAGTTTAGCTTAGCACGACACCATGAGTCCCTTGAATGAAATTTCCAGACTTTTACCTTGAAAGGCAGTCAGAGATACAAACACAGAATAGCAAAGACACAAAATATTGATCAAGTCATGTGTCATATTGTTTTCACCTAAGGTACATTCCAGATTTAACCCCAGTAGGTAAAAAGGTTGCATTAACATTCTAGAATTTACCATGGAGTTATTCTGAAATTAGTATTAGATATCTATAATAAAATATAATATCAGTAATCATATCTTGAATGAATGTGCAGCTCTAACCACGAATTGTAATATTTTTATGATTGGCGTCACAGCTATCTGGTGGATTTAACATTTGTTGATGTTGGCTATTTTCCTCTTAAAAACATCCTGCTCATTTTTCTCTCACCTGCCTGTCTGTCTATTTTCTCTTTTTCAGTCAGCCATGTGCCACCACAAAAAAAATAAAAATAAAAGTCACCTGCAGGACAGTCGATAAGCTATCAGAGCGAGAAGGCCGGTCGGATACTTTACGTACTGCCCCTTTCAGCATTGACCGATCGATCGGTCCAAAACACGTCACTGTGCGTGTATGTTTGTCTTTCATTCACCAATGCTACGTAAGGTCAATGGGAATTATAAAAAAAAAGGGAGTGAATAGTGGACGAGTGGAAAGATACACACAAGTAAAGCAAAATGGGGTGATGAGAGCAGGTCAGGACAAGCAGGAACGCATTGAATAACTAAATAAATGTGTGAGTGTGTGTAACTTTAGCACACTCTGCTAATACAACATGTGGAATAACGCTAACAATCAAACACCAGACAGGGTCACTTAGTAACTATTGCATGTTAATTATTGCACATGGACAGTAGAACCTTAGCCTCTGGAGAAAAGCCTTATGGGAGATTTGAAAAAGATTCTCAAAGTCAAGCTCAAATTCAAGTTCAGTGGAGCCTCAGAAACAAAAAATAACACAAATCTGCTCTCATTCAAAAACATTAGGAAATATACGCTGCTAAAGTTGAACAAAATGTCATTCTGATGTGAGTATACTTCGTGGGAAATCAGTTTCAAAAGATTTGCCTTTGGCTTTGTTTGCAACTGTTACTTAAAACATACATTTCATGATCAATATTTTCATTAAAAAATGTTTTCAAGGGAAATAGTGTGGTGCACGCTTGCCCTAGCGTCACTGCCAAAATGTCAAGTTCGGAGGAACGTTGTCAATTGAGACAAAATTCGGAATTATATGAAACTCAAGAGAAAAAAAATACTAATGACGACCAACAAAAGAACCAAACGTACCATATGTTTTATGAGCATCCAGCCGGAGGACACACAGACAGACACACACATACACGCACACATTCACTTGTCAAGAATTTGGCTTGTTACCCATACTGTATTGCATCAGTGCGGTCGGCGGCATTCCTGCTGTCAGACGCACCGCCGCCTTGGCGGAGGGAAAGGGACGCACCATGTGGGTGTCTCACTACCACTATAACTAGTACTATAAGTGCTACAACAGCATTACATGGACAAAAAGGTATTTGCAGTTGAAGCGAGTGAAGCTGAACCTACTGAATTATTATTGTCCAGATCAATTCTCATCGATAGTCAATTACAAAAAATAACATTTTATGCCACACCCACACAATTCAATATTTGTTCAAATCCAATTTTACTATGACAAAAATCAAACAACTCAAGCTACTTTGAAAAACTACACACTACACTAACACACTATCTTGAAAATGCACATTTTCAAACAAACAGTCAAGATATGTCACGTTTTTTAATGGTTATAGCCAAGGAAGTTTTGACTTGATTCTGACTGGAGTCGGGTCATGTGACTCGTGTCCACCATGTCGGTTTAGTCTGTTAGTGGAGTCAAGCAAATAATTCAACACACCTCCACTTCATGCACAATACATGTGAGTGTGAGGGTGTGTGTGTGTGTGTGTTCTTGTGCAAGCTTGCATGCACGTGTGTTAGTAGGTGTGCACGTCTAAACGTCACAGAGCAGCAAGCAGAGAGGGGTTGAGATGCCGCCACAGCACAGTGGTCACGCAAGCTCGAGCGGGTCTTTGGGAAGTAGGTCAATGAGCGAGCGAGCGAAGAAGAGAAAAGCTCAAAGACAGAGAGAGACAGAAGAGGAAGAGAACAGAGAGTGACGGTTTAGATGTGTAGCAGGCCAGGCAAATGAGCTCCCAATCATTGCAAAAAATAACTCTTTTGAAAGAGTGCTTTATTCAGACACTCCAGCGAAGATATCAAAAGTCGCCTTCATGCTCACTCTACACACAATGACAAAAATGTATTTATCCACAGGGGGTTTAAAATGAAAGCAATGGGAAAAGTTTCGAGGATGAGTTTGACTTTGTGCAAATAGGGGAAGTGACCCTAAAACGAATGCTTGAAACCAAACCTGACAGACTGGCAGAAGTACTTTTTGAGTGGCGATTCTTGAGGCTTTTTGTGGGTCTACTCATGATAGACACGCCAGCTCATTTTCATCTTGCAGAGGTAAATTGGTTACCGCAAATTTGTTTGTGAAAATGGTATCTTTAAACCCAAACGGCAGACTTCTTGTGCCTTTTCATGCGCGGCTTCTTGATTTTTTTGGGTGGGTCTAACAATGATAGACAGCCAGTTAAATTTTAAGTTGCTAAGACAAATTAGACACCACAAAGTTTCCTTTGAGTATTTGGGCCAAAAATGCCATGTGGAACCAAAAAGGCAGACTTCTACTTTTTGACCATTGCTTCTTAACATAAGAAACAAAATAGGGAATTATTTGATTTAGATGGACCACCAAAAAGCTTCTTACAGCAAATCCTATGTGCAGGTCATGTTCTCACATATACGTATTGGGCACACAGCCTATAAACTTTCTATCATTATGCATTGGCAATCCATCGCTCCCTGGCACGTTTATCCTCATGAATACACACTTTAATGTCATCACACATTATTCTCGGGCGGCAATAAATCAGTGTTATTATGTTTGGGCACCATTAAGGGTTGTCACGACGACAACGTGTAGGGGTGCTTTTTGTGTGTGTGTGTGTGTGTGTGTGTGTGTGTGTGTGTGTGTGTGTGTGTGTGTGTTTCTGTGTGCATGCGTGCATTACACTGATGGGTGCGTGCACACACAAACACACACACATCTCATCACATCTGAGCCAATCAGCTTTCGCTGACGGATATTGCTTGATGACTAAGACGAATTAGAATCTTGGTCTCAAGAACCCCAGTCGGTCTGCCATTTTCCATTAGCGACACGAAATTTGGGAGGCATGTTTGTCATGAGTAGACCCACAAAAAAAGTCTCAAGGAGCTAAGCTTAGGAAGTCAGATATTTTGTCTGGAAGTGGCTATTTTGGCTACCTGCGGCAATATATTTTTAATGAAACCATGACAATGATTAGTCTCACAAACAATGACTTCCAAAATAAAATAAGCATTCATAGGAAAGATTCTATGAACCGGTACATAATTTCCACAGGTTGTTAGGAATATTGCTTGTAGTAACTTGTATAGTAAATTATTTGTTTGACTGTTTTTCCCATTATTTTCGGTGATTCATTTTGTCTTGTGGTCCTAACGTTGTCATGCAAAGTGTAATAATGTTACAAAAGTTAAATTACTTTATTACTGCCTAAATGTAATCTAAGAATGTAATGCATTACTTCTGTAATGTGTTATGCCCAAAACTGGTGATTGGATGATCAAGGCCCTTGAGATGGGAGGTAGGCACCCCTAACTGATTGCCAGCTAATTTTAGGGCACACGTAGACAACCATTCCCACTCCCACTCACATCTACAGACAATTTAGAGTGCCGCCACAATAAAATATCTCACTAATATAATTCCATCACCTCTCCTCTACTGCCGAGTGTGGTCTGTGACGTGTTCCACAGTGCTGCAGCCCAGTGACCTTTGGCCCGCTTTCCGAAAGCAGGCCGGCCGAAGCTTAGCCGGCGCACTGCTGCCATTTGTTAGCCGTCGTGGCTAATTGCAACGCCGGCCGCGCTGAACTGATTTGTATGTTGCACTGAAAAGAACAGTGGAAGAGGGAGGGTGTGTGATTAGGGTTGGTCAGAGTTCACAATGTCATGTACTTAGAGTAGGATGCAAAACAAATGTGACTGGAGCTCTCTAGTAGTGTCGAGAATGTTTCAAGATCTTCCAAACACTGCTTTGTGTGGATGCAGTATCAGCCAAGGGCGGTGAAGGGAAGCATCAGAGAGGCCTGCTGCGAGCCTCCATGTTAGTTGTCCTATTTTTTGGGATGATGATTTATCACCGCGACCTCCACCAGGGAAATGTCTTTTTTTAACACATATAGAACGCAGGCTTCCAAAGGAGGTGAGAAAATGAGAAAGACTGACAGACCACACTTATATTTAAAACAACTTTATGGCTGCAACATGGCATGGATATTCAAGAGTGTGCCTCTGGATTGATGGAGGTGCTGGTCCCAGGGGGATTAGCATACACACACACACACACACACACACACACACACACACACGCACACACACACACATGCTTGTAAATAACATTTAAAGAACGAACCAGTTCATGCACTAGAGCATTTAAATAAAGCACAGACATTTTAAATAAAAACTGGATTTTTTTTTTTTAAATGCTTGAAGTAGTAAAGTCAAACCAAATGTGATCTGGATCTGATCAGGATTTGTGCAGCAGTATAAAATGAACATGAAAAATGTTACTTAACACATTTCGGGCACGTAAGCTTATAAATATGACGGCAGGTGTCATTGCTTCCGTTTTTATTACGCGTGTTTTATTGCTGATGACGTTCCTACTTGTCGTCTGTGCTTAAAGTCTCCCCTTATTGCTACTGCTACTAATAATTGGATTCTCCCTGTAGCTGTATTACAGCTTAAAATCTCCCTGGTGTCTTCCACTTAAGGCAGACCACTCACTTCATTGCTCGTGTTCATTTTCACTGCAATAACAATAAAAGTAAAGAAGAAAAAAGACATGGAACTGCCGCAGGCATAAACAGTCTCTCTCTCTCTCTCTCTCTCTCTCTCTTTCTCTCTCTCTGTCTCTCTCTCTCTCTCTCTCTCTCTGTCTCTCTCTCTCTCTCTCTCTCTCTCTCTCTCTCTCTCTCTCTCTCTCTCTCTCTCTCTCTCTCTCTCTCTCTCTCTCTCTCTCTCTCCCTCTCTCTCCCTCTCCCTCTCCCTCTCTCATAATGCCAGCAACATTTACTAACATACACAAGCAAACAGACATGATATAATGCACAGAGACATGCTGACATGCTGCCATGCTGCAGACACGTACACGCACATGCACAAGTTCAACGTATATGCACCAGTTTGTTGGTTCCACTGCCGATAATCCACAAGCAGGATTATTGTGATTAAGAGTTTGGGATCTACGAGGTTAGGGGGATTAAAGGGGGCGTGGGTGGGTTATGTCACACTGTCAAGTTGGCAACCTGCTGCTAAGGCGCATGCAGGAAGCGAGGAAGACTCAGG
This sequence comes from Syngnathus leptorhynchus, assembly GCF_054491065.1. Taxonomy (NCBI): domain Eukaryota; kingdom Metazoa; phylum Chordata; class Actinopteri; order Syngnathiformes; family Syngnathidae; genus Syngnathus; species Syngnathus leptorhynchus. The sequence continues at coordinate 18,353,163 of NC_141196.1, read as the reverse complement.
TAGCATGTCGTCACCGAGCATTTAGAGCAGTACTGTCTGTCTTCATAGTGAAGGCATATGCAGGGTCAGGTCATCCTGTTGATTTGGGCTCCCTGGCGCTTTATCGAAAGCCAACGGTCTCAAACTTGGGCCTTAAACTGGACAATGACGGGCAAATTGGTGGTTGTGTTATTTGTTTTCAGGCCTCACCTTACCTCTCTATGTTCCTTCACCCATACGCGCAGGCGCCGTGCCTTAGGTCAGATGACCAGACGTTATTCGAGGGACCGAGGACTAAGCAAAGGCTCAGATGAGATTGAGCCTTTTCCATTGCCGGTCCTATTTTTTGAAATGACCTCCCGCTAAATGTTTTGACTTCAAACAAAAACTGAATTGTGTCTTCCTGCATATTAACTTGTTTAATGTGATAAAGTGAAATACAACTAAAAACTGACAATTTGTGATGTTGGCTAACTGTAACTACATGCCTATGAAATGCTATCACGCTAAGCTAATAGATCTACCAATGCCAAACGTTTGTTTTGGTTAGCCAAACAACTCTCTTAGTGAACAATGAGCATAGAGTTACTGTCTTACTAAAAGTGAATGTCTAAACCCACATTCTTAGCTAATAGTTAAGACAAGGGCCCATAAAATTTATGGATAACTAAACTGAAAGCGCAAACAGCTTTTGGCGGTCGAAGTCTTGTTGAAGATTTGGAGTGCACATTTCAAGGGCACAGGTGCAAAACAGAGAAAAGGTGAAAGGAAATTTCCATTGCCCATTGGACACACACACACACACACACACACACACACACACACACACAGGTGCCAGCATGTTTTGTCGCTGTGGCAACCAGGTGCCATGAGCAGGTACGGACTGGTGTGTGCAGTGTCAGCATGCACTTATTTATGATATACACACACACAATGAGGCTGAGTCGTCGTGCAATATTTCACCTAACAAGCATTTTTTGTCATTTTCCGTAGTTGCCTCATTAACTAAAACTGTTCATTTGTGTGATAGAAATTCCTACCAAATTTCACACTCAAGAACAAACCTGGAAACAGCAAAAATCACCCTAAAATGACCACTTCAAAACAAAATGGTGTACCTATTGGCTAATTTGGAGCATGGTTCATCAGTCTTTTTTTGTAGTTATTCCCATGATGTATGTTGCTGTGAAAATTCATGTTGAACTGGCAAGAGATAAGTTTGTTTCAATCACGACAAAAATTTAGCCCGAAATTTGCCGCTTCAAACTAAAACCCCGTCTGTCTTTTCAGGCATGGCTTCTTCACTTTAGTGTGATTCGACTCATGACAGACAGGCTTACCAAACTTCGAGGACAACTTCCTTATCATGAAACACGAAACAGAAGCTGAGTAAGCACCTTGATGAATTATTGAGCGCAAACACAATGCTCTCCTTTGGGAAGGGCGTGCATCCGAGTCGGATGCCATGTCAACCTCCAATGGATACTGGAGGTCGAACGTTAGCGCTCTGAAAGTGCGTCGCAATAGCTTCTTTCGCACATCAATGAAATAACTTCTTTCGCACATCAGTGAAGCAAAAATCGAAATGAATCCCCCTCGCAGAATGCATCAAAGTAGGATATTGCTAAACCAAACAGTGATATTTTTACGCATCAGGACAGGAGAAGTAGGTTTGAAATGTTCAATTTTACAGCCCTGTCCTGGCTGCCCACGATCTACTTACACTCCGCTCTAAATGTAACTTCCTAACCCTAACCCCCTAATTCTAATCCTCCAAGGCATCCCTCCAACCCAAAGCTATCTAACCCTAATCCTAGCCAGCTAACCCTAACTCTCCAACCAAGCAGCCCATTCATGCATTTTCTATGACACTTATCCTCTTGGATTGACTTTGTTGCCTACCAACCACAGAACACATGTAGACAAACTTATAATCACACTGATGGACAATTTTGAGACTTTGGTGAACCTCAGATGAAGGTTCTTCTAATTACATTAACCCTCTAAACTGAACCCTAACGTAAAAATAATCCCAATATATAAAATAACCCCAAGACCTAAATCTAAATCCGCAAACATGCTCCGATACTAACAAACCAATACCACTTTACCAGTCTCTTCCGAGGAACTGGGTTATAATTGATGGCAACAATTTGTTAGCAAACTATGCTCTGCGGAATTGATGAATGCCGCTCGGGTGGTGACAGAGGCCATCAAAGAAGCACAGACCTTCCCGAGCACCGTCTACACCTCTGGCTGAGACACCACTGGCTGACCCAGTCTTGCTGTTGTCGCAATGCTATTATTATTGTTTTTAAACATATTTTTGAAATATTTTACTTTATTTACCTACACCCAAAAAAAAAACGTAATCTACTGACGTTAACCACCAACCCAAACAACGCCACAAGCGAACGATGCCCAAAAACTATTATCTGTTAACTAATTATTATCTCCGTACATATACTAGATTCTCACAAAAATAAATGTACTAAACTAAATAAAATTGCACTACCTGGTAAAAATTGAGTTTATTAAATACAATAGAAGAGCATTCCAATGCAATCTGCCAATCGTACACTGTTATTATGATGATGATGATGATGATAGTTGCACCAGCGGCATCAGGATAAATGTGCTCAGAGAGGTACTGACATTTGAGATGGTCACATGATACACACACAGGTTGCTGACTCATAGTGCGAGGGAGTACAGGGGGGGTCTCCGGTGAAATGACTTTAAGCATTATTAACTGAGAGTTTTGAGAGTTTGCAAATGTTTGCTACTTTTGGTTTGAGAGTTTGCAAATGTTGGTTGCATAGCACTTGATTGATTATCCTACAAAGCACAAGTTGTTTGTCGCCATCGGCTAAACCAATTATAATTCCATTTATTTCAACCTGTGGTTTTTTTCTTATTAGTTATCCGTGGCTATTCACTTTGTACTCATTTAATGGTTGTGAGTTTGAATTAAAAGTACGGATCATGAAAAATCCACTTGGTTTGCCATTACATTCATTTTATTGTGTACTTCGAGTCTCCAAGATTATAGAAAAGTGTAATCTATCACTCTAGGTGCTGCAGAGATACTTTTATGATCTGTTTGTGGTTATTTTTTTACTCCGTTCAGTTTTCTCCGTTTTCTATTACGTATTTTTATCCATTACGTCACATCTGTTGTGGCGGGTTTACCAAACAAGGTAATGGGTGTGGCCAAATGGTTCTTCAAATCCGCCATCTTTATTTCTCTGAGAAACTTGATACATAAGCTTTAAAATGTCTTTATGGACGGGAGGTAATTCTGTGTCACTCAATTTCGACAGTGCAAGGTGGCGGTTGGTTGACATGAATGACTAATGAGAAGAGCCATCACATGAATTAAAGCACACAAACATGCATCAATTGTGACTGACTTTGTTGCAGGATGGCTGTGGAATGATCTGTTCAATTTGTCTTTAGATCACTTGGTGCATTATAAATAAAATGTGATTTTTCGAAATGATATAGAGCTGTCACTTATTTTCTCATTGATTGATTGATTGATTGATTGATTGATTGATTGATTGATTGATTGATCGATTGATCGATTGCAGGTTATTTCAAACGGCACTGCTGACAGAAGGAGACCAACAGGTGGAAATATACAAACGGTTCCGTTCCGGACGAAATGCCCATCATTACTTATTTACTGACTCTCAAAGACAGGCCCTGCAATTTCAAAGCCACACACCTTCAAAGTCACGGATACTATAGTGCTGAATGTCAGGAAACAGTGCAAGTGCACGAAAATAATCGCTCCACTTTATTTGTATTTATTGTGTTGGGATCGTTGATTATAATAACGCGAAATAAATTTGGGCTGTAACGATGTAATGATATTTTTCTAACAAAATGTATAATGATTTATTCAAAATATAATTTTCTAATATTATTTTCACTGTTTGTGTGGGGGGGTCCCTATACGGACTATACTTGGTTGCTTGATTTCACACATGATGGATGGGCAATCAGTCATCAAGACAAGGCTATTTATGGGCAAACATCACTCATTTTTCCACATTAAACATCCCCTCTAAAACTGGCTGCGACAAACGTTGCTCAAAAAAAAAAGAAAACGTGTGAATGTGCAACAGGGGGAATGACAGCCAGCCAGCCCAGAGAGAGAGAAGAGGAAGAGTCACATGCTGGAGGGAAAAGGAGGAGGCGCGCCACCGTCGACGTCACGTTAACGCCTCCCTTCCTGCCTCCCTCCTCCACTACGACTCACATGACTGCAGCAGCTCGGTTCTGTAACACATCACGAGGAGTAGTATTACAGGGGGGGGGGGGGGGGGGCGAGCGACGTAGTCACGAAGTGGTAGAGAGAGAGAGAGAGAGAGCACCGTTTAATAACCCTGAGTAAATATTAACGCAAATGATAAGATTCAAAGCAGACAGTTATTATTCCAGTAATTCTGATACACACGGGCACACATTGAGCATAATCTATGAAGCCTGCTCCAACGTTTAAATGCACGTCGACCTCATTTGGAAGTTGACACATGGACTGGTCGCGCTTGTTTTTCCTCACGGGAGCATGACAACGTGGTCACAAGCCTGAATATGAGGAGCAAGGTCAAAGCATGAACTAACGTGTGCGGCGAGATTAAATGCTGAATATTGCAATGTCACAATGCAGTTGAATGATAAGGTTAATACGGTGAGTTATAAATAGACCGCTTCATGCACACACACACACACGCACACACACACTTAACCTGCTTCAAGTGCCAATCTGCTTGAACACATGATGCAGTCACCAATGTCACACAGCAGTGATGCAGTGGCTATATCAGGGAAGGTGGGTGGATAGGTTTGGGGTGCATCTTGGAGAAGGATTAGATGAAGGTGGGGAGGGGCCAGGGGGTCTAAGTAAGCATGCTTGTGCGTGTTTTGGAAGCGCGGCATCCATCCAGGAGCAAGATGAGGGATTAGAGCCTTGATCCCAAGCCGCTCTGTCTTGTCATACGCCAGCCGTTGGCCGGAGCTTCGAACGAAAATGACCACATTGGAGATTTAATTCGCTTTTATTTCTCACCATCTCACGTTAAACGCAACGCGTCACATTGTAACCGCAGGGGATGGCCTCCGGAACACATCGGAGCACAAAATTATCCCATACGTGGTTGGATTTGTGTAACCACGTCTCATCTCGGAAAAGTTGCGCTTGATCGCAAGGTGCACAAACGCACCTTGACAATTCGCTTGAACGGCGATTTTTTTCTCCGGCAGGAAAACAGGACACACACATCGCCAATATATACAGCATGGTTAAAAAGAAAAGGCCAGTTACACGTTTGGGGACCCCCCCCCAAAAAAAAAAAAAGCGCACGCCTTCACTAATAGCACTATAAACGTCAAATAATGTCTCGTCATAACCACAATGCTACCCCAGGCACGGAGCACCGTGAGAGTTGACCCAAGTTGGAGGGGCAGCGAGCGGTCTGCAGAGGAGCAAAGAACCCCCCCCGAAACGTCAACGTAACAGCTTCCCACCAGCACACGTAACAGCTTCTCAACAGCACGCGCGGCGGTCATTATTCAACAGCAAAAAACGTGCAATCAAATATACAAGCAGGTGTGTTGTGACAACAAAATGCCGATAAAAAGTCTTCCCAGGGAGGGGATCGATCATCTTGGTCCCCCTTCTCGGGGCTCGCTGCACGGGCTGGCGGTTCTACCACGTGTCCACGCCGGGTTACACTGACAGCTAACTTCCCCCGTGAAGAATGCGTCAAAAAGTTTCCAAAGTGCGGCTCCGCAGTCCCCCAGCTGCAGCAAGGGGGGGCTGAGCGCCCACACGCACACCTCCACCGCATAAAACCACACATTTGTTTGCCACGAATCCTCCGAAGCGAAGGTGATGTCAAATCCTCCACGTGAACGCAGCAAGTCAAGACACCGCGGAGCACTGCGCATGCAAGTTGCTGCTGACAAGCCGGCAAAGGGCTCCCTCAAGCCGGCCTCTCGTCGCTCCAAGCACCGGTGGCAGTGATGGAGACCAGTCAAAACGAAGAAGGAAGCCGGGGGACGAGCCAAACCAAGACTCTCACATGCACCAACCGGAGGTCTTACCTGGCTGTCGGGATTCTCTGTTAGGTAATTGAAGACGAAGGACGAGAGTTCCTCATCTAATAGTGAAGCGCAGTCCGCCATCTTCTAGTGAATGAGGCGCCGCGAAGCCAGGCGGCAGAGTAATAGAAGGAGGGTTGCAGTGACACCTGTGATCGGCAGGGGGCGCTTCTGTTTACACTGAAATCAAGCTCACTGGCAGACATGCACACAAACACTCTTACATCAGTAACAGTAACTACAAAACCAACCCAAATAAAAACAATCCTCTAAGAAAATCATCAGAGTGGGGTAAACATGATATAATTATACTAATTCCTGGATTATTTATTTTGGTGATGATTACTATTATATATATATATTATTATATATTATATTATTGTTGGATTATTATTTTATATACAGTGGAGGCTCGGTTTTCGAACACAATCCGTTCCAGAAGGCTGTTCGAGAAGTGAATCGTTCAAATTCTGAATCATGTTTTCCAATTACAAATCATGGGAAAAAAAATGTAATTTGTTCCAAGCAAAAAAAAAACGTCAATTTTTTCATTTGCGCATTTTTGTCCGATCGCGCAACTGAAGCGCACCGCCGAACGCGCAAACGTAGCGCTTCGCCGACCGCGCAACTGCACCGCGTTGGTCGCATTTTTGTGACAGAGCGGCCGCAGAAATTTAAAATATATTTTTAAAGTCTAATGTACTTTCCAAAATTTAAGTGGACCTCAGTGCGCAGGGAGCTTAATTTGGTCCAATCGCGCAACCGTAGCGCGCCGGGCGCTCACTATCACGTTGCTTTGGAGCGTCTTTGTGTTTTAAGATGGCTTTACTGCTCGTTCGACGTTCGAATACCGAAGATCCACAGTGTGTGTGTGTGTGTGTATATATATATATATATATATATATATATATATATATATATATATATATATATATATATATATATATATATATATATATATATAATTATTATTATTATTATATATCCATCCATTTCCTGTACCGCTTGTCCCCACGGGAGCCTATCCCAGCAGTCATCGGACACCCTGAACCGGTTGCCAGCAAATCGCAGGGCACACAGAGACGAACAACCATCAGCACTTGTACTCATACCGAGGGACAATTTGGGGTGTTCAATCGGCCTACCATGTATGTTTTTGGGATGTGGGAGGAAACCGGAGTGCCCGGAGAAAACCCATGCAGGCACAGGGAGAACATGCAAACTTCACACAGGGATGGCTGGAGGTGGAATTGAAACCGGACCCTCCGAACTATGAGGTGGACGTGCTAACCAGTGTGAAACTGAGCCACCCTACATTATATATTATATTATATATTATATTATATTATGTCGTATTGATCGATCGATACTTTCATGATCCCTGGGGGAAAATAGTATGAATGAACAATTAAATACATATATAAACAGATAGACAATATCAACATCGGACACGACAAAACAAGAGAGAATAGATCCGCAGCAGATGCAATACCCATGATTATCAACAAATAAACAGCAGACAAAAGTATCAATATATAAATAAAAGGATTTTACAAATAAACAATAGACAAAAGTGTCTACATATGAATAAATAATATTAAATAAATAAACAGTAGACGAAAGTGTCAATATGGGATGCATCAAAATGTCTTAAGGAAGGACCCATAGCTATAATTGAACAGGAACTCAGCCATTTTGGTTTGAAGCAGAAATTCTGGGATTCAAAAGGAGTTATGAGTGTAGTTTTTGCAGGGGTCTTCCAAAAAGATTTACAGTATGACACATGGCTCACATATGTTCTCCTATATGTGGATGTTGAAATGAGTCGCTAGTAAAAGGCATGCGTGGATCTTTACTGAGTTGTGCTCCCAAAACAAGAAATTTCAAATTTGTCTTTTACTTCTGTGGTTAAGAACTAAATAAATAAAGTTGACCTGACTCAACTTTTTCCTATCATCTGGATCTAGCCAGTTCCACTCCTTCCCTGTTTCTCATTCCTCTAAACGTGAATCATCAATTTGTTGATCCCGTTTTTCAGTCGACATGCCTCAACCAACGCTTTGGAATGTTTGGGAGCAGTGTTTTCATTGTCTGGATGAATTTCGTCACAAGCTGCCACATAATGTTTGTCTTTTTATCGCCTTTAAATGCTGTAGTTGTCACCATCTACTGGACCAGAGAAGAACATTATCCACCACTGAGAAAGGACTGTTTTAATAATAATAATAATAAATTTACAGTCTCCTCCTCCCTTACAACATTCTGCAGTATTATCCACAAACAAACTTAAAATAATAACAATGTCAAACGGGCTTTGACTTGCTCAAGTGAGCATGAGCCTTTCTGGGGGAAACATTTGGCAAGAATACTTTGATCATTTCGAAAGTTACCGCATATGAAGAAGTCATGCATAGGGGAACGGAACATCGGGGAAGAGTAAATAGTAGCAAACAGAAGCATCACATGTTTTCTCACACTATTACAATTACTGTCATGCAATTGTTCTTTGTCAGTGATAATTGCGACCTTTCACAACAGAAAAAGTTGGAGTAATGAATCATATTCTTCTGTTTATCATCCACCTTATACTTTCGTTGGGTCTTGATAGAGGTCGGCTGAGTCGTGCGTGAGTGCGTGCGTGCATGTGTGTGTGCATGTGTGTGTGTGTGTCAAAATATAAAAGGTTAACACTTTGAGACAGGTGATACCCACAGTGGACCATGTCGTTTGAGGTCTGACCAGCATTACTGACCTTAGGACAAATGCTAAATGCATGTGTGTGTCTGTCTCTGTATGCCTGTGTATTTGTTCCACTACAAAAATTAGAAATGAATAAAAAGACACTTGTCATGTTCCAAAATGAATGGGTTTGTGTGTGTGCGTGCATGTTTGTGTGGGTGACAGTCTATGTATCAAGAGCCAACACACACACACATTTCCAAATAAAGCTGCCATATCTGGTGACAGGTGAATAGTAAAACAGCCATCACTCGGGTAGCAGATCAGCACATAGGACCCAATAAAATCTTCAGTATAACACATTATATTTCTCACCATTTACTGCTGTCCATCTAAAACAATCCAATTAGATACTCGACTTTTATGTTGCACATTTATATTTAGCCCATCAACAACAGTTTGAGGATGCAGTCTCGTCATCGATGTAGTACAACATGCATTCCTACTCATTTTACTACTGTCATGCAAATATACCAGTGTTAAAAGTTCAGGGACGATGTTAAAAACAGAATGTCGGTGTTGCAATAACAACCCTTAGTAGTATTATAGCCTTAGGTTATACTACGAAGCGAGTTTAGCGTCACGAGCTTTGGTGACCCAGGATTTTCTGTGTTCCTCTTTTTACTTGGCTAGATCGCTTTGGTCATTTATGATATATATCAGATTAATCAGCTGTACAAGCACATTTTTACTGTTAAACCCGTCTAAATCTCAACTGAAATGTTGTGGACACTTCGCTGGACCTGGGTGCAATTAAGGATGATAAGAGGATGGAGCGAAGAAAACCCCAAGCTTTAGGATGAGAGCCTGGGTTCATGAAGCGACTTGATAACTATTGTCGTCATCTCACCTATGGACTTGAGAATGTAAAACGATTGGTTTGTCTCCAGATTCTTCTGTTTGTTTTGCTACCATGTAATTTTGAAGGGGAACCAAAGATTCCGCAAGACCACGCAACTTCTGACCAGCCATCAGGAGATCAAGGCTTGTTCATGAAGAAATGTTTGGCCAGTCAACCAGTTGTCAAAAGTGTCAAACTGAAGGCAACGTTCACGCACAGCATCCCGACTAGGTGATGTCTGGTGTTGCCATTTTGGGGGGGGGGGGGCTATGGATCTGAACACCACACTAAAGTGAAAAGGAAAATCTTAAATCTTCATGACAACAGGCATTTGTTTTGACCATTACTGTGGGTTTTACCTGAATTCATTCCGAATTAAGGAAGATTTGTTCACCATTATTGCTGTGTATGGCCTGATTTTATCGTCATGATGAACGCCATTGGGTGTTGAACACTTAACATTTTAGTAAATGTTAATATGACTTGAACACTTGGTTGTGATGATGCATCTATACACAGTTGATCATCTGGAGTCATGTTTTTCTAGTTATTTATTGACTGCATCCTCCCAAAACAATCATCACTGCTCTGAGATGGAACCAGATTGCTTTATATGACATTTATGACACATGCAGTATCCTGCAAAATCATCACCCAGCCAAGTGATACTTGTTTCCTTAGTAGATTTACGTGGCTCACATGCATTTATAGGATCATAAACGACACTGTGACCAGCAGCAAGAATGGTCGGCAGCCTTATGCGTTGCGAAAATCCAGACCACAATCACCAGTTTATTGACAATCGTACAAGAATTTTCTCTATGACCAGAATGTCACGTGGACAGATGTGAACGTGAACAGCAGCAAGAATAGTCAACAATGTTGTATGAGGGCATGAGAGGTTGATCCCATGCGATTTCCTTTTCAGTCTGGCAGTTGTAAATGGAGAGCGAGTGAGTTTTGGAACGCTGACATTTGGATGTCTGGCCTTCACATTCACCTCCTCGCTGTCAGCCGTCCCACCGTCACCACCAGCGCGGCAATGGCGAGGTCGAGCGGTCACTAAGCTTCGTCGCTATGCCTGGCAGCTGACAGCCCGCATTGCTGCCAAGGGGGCGCTCTGAGAACACCCCGTCCTCTCTGCCGTAAATCTACCAACGGAATCGTTATTCTAAGGCAACAAGCCTGCGGGATCGCTTTTCATCTTAACTTGTTTACAAGTAGATAGACTGTAAAGGTAAATGCTATACTAGGCTCCCAAAGCACTATTTATAAGATTGCTCAAAATGAGACATTTGAGACAATATTTGGCATTGTAGTTGACCTTGAAAGACGATGTTTTCATTGAAAATGAGTGATTCATAATAAGGCAGACGAGTTGTGCATTTAAATGCCACATTTGGTCACTATGTTTTTCACTATTCCACCAGGAAAGTTTTGCCATTTGAAAACACTTATATTTACTCACCCATGACAACAGATTGCTTCAATGAAATGCTCAAACATATTTTTGCCCTAACCAAGATCAATTAAACCCAAGTAGGCGATGCCACTTTTGCCATCTCTCCATAGCTACACTATCACTTAATATGTGTTTATGCCTGCGTGCGCATATGCTGAACAGATCACGGTCATATTTATGTTTTAGCTTGCCATCCAAACCCTTTATTTGTTCTTTAACAAAAAGCTACTTTATAGGCATGAACATGTCATGAACTGTCTCAAAACATTGATTCAGGAACAGGTTATATTGGGCATACAATGGTAATTTAATATTGAAATGCAATCATTTGCTATTAAAGACATGAACATATATTTTGCCGCTAAAAACGCAGTTTCTTATAATTTTGCCTTAACAGGTTGTGTTACTATTGAAATTTATGTTAAAATGTTCTAATTTCCCATTTAAAAGCAATCGTTTGCCATTTCAAGACTGTATTTTCTCAGTGAATTAGCATTAGGCGTGAACATGCGCTGTTTGGCCTTGACACATTGCAGAGCGTGTTGCTCCTTCTCCAAGGTCTTGGGCGTGGTGGTCCTGATGCTGCACTGGGCGGGAGCAGATAGAGAGTATTAGCGAATCACCAGTGCTGTGATTGATGGCTTCGCTTGATGGGCTGCAGCTGGAGATACAGGGCAATTTAATGACATGCCTGGACGCTTACGTGGTCGTACACGGTCGCCAGCTTCATGCGTCCTACGTGCCTAAAAGGCTTGCTGATTCCATGCTTCAATCTGCAGCTCAAGGGGACAACCTTCAACTTTAGCCTGCTTGGAAGAGCCCTCGACGGGCTGCATTGCGAGGCATCCCCCTCTCCAGTGGGGAGGAAAAAAGTGACTGCAAAGCTAGTCGGCTGTGATTTGTTGTAGTTCTAACCGCAACAAAGCATGTGGGGGAATGCCCATTCTCTAGCATGTTAACAAGTGCCAATGATACAAAGCCTAATCATCCTCTAAGAAAGGCCATACATGAGAAATATAATCATCTTTTTTATTTAAAGGAGCTGGACATACTATATCAAACTTTATTATATACTATATAACCCCCCTCCACCCTCGGCTGCATAACGTCCTGGCCTTTTGGGCCACTTTGGCTGCCTTGCACTACTCCTCCTGTACTTTTGCACTATATTCTGACTGTCTGCCGTATGCACACTTGCTCCATTTTTGCTCCTCTTATTTATTTATTTATTTATTTATTTATTTATTCAGCGCTCTTGTTTATTTATTGTATGTGCCTTCTTGTTTACTTGAACGTTTTGTTTGTCCGTGGACCAATATAATATATATATATATATATATATATATATATATATATATATATATATATATATATATATATATATATATATATATATATATATATATATATATATATATATATATATATATATTAGAGAGAGATATAGATATAGATATATAGATATATAGATTTAAAATATTCCATTCTACAGTTTGCATCCCACCCAAAAAAACACCTTTTTAAACAAGCATATACTTGAACCCCCCATTCTCCTGCAGATGTTTCCTTACTTTTATACTGTTTTTATATTTGATTGTGTATGTCCTTGAGTGCCTTGAAAGGCGCCTTACAAATAAAATGTATTATTATTATTATTATTATGTGAAGTCAAGTTGCAGGGATAGCTTCTCTTGAAACTGGGCATGTGTTTAGTCAGCAGGAGCTGTAAGGGGGTGGGACTGCTCACTTTGTGACATCACACAGTGAGGACATGGTCGTTTTCATGGATCGGGTGGGGCTACTTGTTTAAAGAAGAGATACGGGCAAAAATGCTCTGAAATGGGTAAATGGAGAAAAATATATTCAGTTCAAACTCAAATAACCACCTTAGCATCTGATCTGATCTGGCAGTTGTATTTATGTGACAAGGAACTCGCATAGCCGGTCTCTGGTAGCACCAGTTTGCTGCAGGTTGCATTCTATTTGATTCTATTCTCTTACTGTAGCACCTGAACAATAAAAATAAAAGGGCATGGCTTCATGAACGAGGCTCCGAGAACGCATCACTCGAGGGAGAAAATACACCAGCGAGGAGCCTTTTTAGCCAGCTTCACTGCGCAGAATGCTGAGATAATCATAAAGTATGCGAAAACGTGAAGCCATGCAGCTTGCCAGAGCTCATCCCATTGGCTGATGGAATGTGAAGGTCAGGTCGAGGGCAACTCAAGGCTTCCTGAGCATCTGTGAGAAAAAAAAAAGGCGCGGGGGGGGGGGGGGGGGGAGTCGTGCAGGTGCCCGCAGAGAATGAGATGTGCTGATGTGACACAACACTGATGTGACCCAACATGCTTTTAGATCAGAAATGGAGCAATGTGTGGGCCTCACTTACAGTAGTATTTAAATGAAAATATAATAAAATATATTCATTCATTTTCATCTTATTAAATAATCAAATAGTAAAATTTGAAGCCACAATCACTTCGGGATTCTATTAGGCTTTTGAGTCTGATTTCAAGACAGGTGTTAAGGTTTCAAACAAAAGACTTGCAAACCAGAAGGAGAAGCAAAATTAACTGAACTGCAGCATTAAATCATGAGTCACAAAAAGTGGACTGTTAAAATTTGTGCAGAATTGATGATAGTTGATTTAAACGCCCCAAATTTGAACATTTTTTGAGTTCAAGTAGGTTATTTCAGAGTTGATCACAGTGTACTTGTGGTTGTCACGTTGTTCTTTGGCAAGGACTCTGGTTTTCCAGAAAACCTCAATTGTGTTATTACATCTACATATTACGGCAGCCACACAGGAGCATTTACAGATTTTGGAATTCGGTTCACACAAAAGGTAAAAGGCTCAGCTTTGGTTTTTGAGAAAAAAAGTGCGCCTTATGTGCGGAAATTACGGTACTGCAGTTGTGTCTTTGATGAGTTGAACACGTGCATGTTATTGATGTCATATCAGAAAATGAGGTTGAGGCTTAGTTTTCAGAGGGGATGCTGATCAATAACTGGTATGAATGAGGTCACACTGCTCATTCATTGACCAGCAAACAAAAACAAAACCAAACAAATGGGCGGGATGTCATCGTGTCGGGGTGCACATCTACACACACACACACACACACACACACCCACACACACACAAGAATCAGCTTTCTTTTTTAGACACATAATCTTATGAACGCGCACACACACAGAAAAACACAGAGGTTGCTAGTATATTGGCTGCTCATCGTGCGTGTGTGTTAGTGTGATGATGATGATGATGGTTGTGTGCGTGTGTGTGTGTGTGTGTGTGCGTGTGTGTGTGTGTGTGTGTGTGTGTGTGTGTGTGTGTGTGTGTATGAGGGATTGTGTTAACGTGCAGCTTTGTCTGTTTGCGTTTTGGAGCAGTAAGCAAGATGAGCTGTCATCATGCTGCATTTTGAATGTGTTTGCAGAGGTTATGTGAGGATATCTCCCCTCTGCTCGCAATGCTTGCGTGTGTGTGTGTGTGTGTTTGTGTGTACTCAGAGGAAACAATTGTGTTGGATCGCTCAGTCATTGGAGCGTGGGGAAGGCTGGTGCCCGGGGAGGATCATTTTCATTCTATATTCTTTATTCCTGTTTGTATTTCGGTGTGTGTATGTGGGTGATACATTATGTTTATACAACATACAAACTGGTTACCAGCCAGTCATTTCCTTCAGTTACTTCACTGTTAACCTGTCCAGCAGTTAAAAAGGAAATGTGATCACTGCCAAAGTGAGTGAGGACACAAGCTCTGGTTAGGTTTGCGCTAACTAGCAAATAGAACAACACGAGCAAATTGATTTAAAATCGGACCAAAACAATAAACAGTTCAGTTGTATTTGTCAGCTCAGTGTGCCTAACTTGAACCCTAAATGAACTTAAACCTAACTTAAACCCTAAAACCCTAAACCCTATAATAGGATCTTAAGTACCATGATCTCTGGTATGTTTTTATGGTTTGACTTTATTCCAAAGATTTTTCTGAATTTTCCCCTTTTTTTTTTTAATCTTGTTTTCAATTTGGCAACTTGGTGAAGAAGCTGAAATCCACCCACAGACAAAAAAAGTGACATACACACAGACACACACACACACACGCCTTCAAATACAAATAAATACATAAACTGTTAGCACTATATCATGAGGCAGAGAGCCAACATTTGTTACAGTGACAATACTCATCCTTTAATCCCATGAGCGTGCGTGTGTGTGTGTGTGTGTGTGTGTGTGTGTGTGTGTGTGTGTGTGTGTGTGTGTGTGCGACAGAGAGAGAGAGAGAGAGAGAGAGAGAGAGAGAGAGAGAGAGAGAGAGAGAAAGCCTACTATATGCAATATGACTCACCAGTGAGCCATTATGACAGAAGGCTGACTGCAGCAAACAACGGCACTCACATGCTTTGGCCACAAGTGGCAGCATTGTTCGCATTGCTCCAAAAATTAAAAAATCATCACTCTGAATCTGTGCCTTTATAATTATTCTTTGCACGAGTTAATCAAGGCCTCAACATGCATGAAAACGCACCCGTTTTGACAATCATCTTCATCCTCTGGAAATATATTGTACCCTTCAAATGCGCACTGTAGCGATTTCTGAAAAGACGGAAAAGATTTTGCCGGCATTATTTGTTTTATTGATCAACATAAAATTGGGTGAACACATCTATGTCACCCCCCAAAAAATTCAAAAAACCCACGCAAGCACGAGGAGAACATGCAAACTTCAAACAGGTAAGCCGGAGCCAGAATCAAACGCTGCACCTCTGAACTGGGAGGTGCATCTCCTAACCAGTGCTCTATCAAGCTGCCCAGAAAAATAGCAATAACTGACTTCTTTTGAATCTTTGAAACTTCAATTTTTACATAAAGCCTCATTTTGTAGTAGTTAAATTTGAAACAAGAATGGCTCATGTTTTGAACCAGTGCAATCAGACTGCTGCTTGTGGGCATGATATGGTTAAAGGCACTTGGAGTGTGACATTGGGGGTGGAGTGGCGGTGGTGGCGGCTAAGCACCATGACACAGAGACGTCGCGTCGTGATTGGTTCAGAGCGTCTGTTGTATCCAAGTGGAAGCACAGGAAAAAGGGAGAGGCTTTACACGTGCCGCTGGGTCACATGACTCATCACTCTCACTCTCTCTCTTCTTTCCTCATCCTCTTTTTCTTCTTCCTCGCCGGCGGCCAATAGGAAGCCTTCCTGAATTAGCATCCCCTGCTGCCTGAGAGAGGCTTTAAAACAATGTCAACAGAAAAGAGCACTATTGACCTTTGAATGATAAACAACATGCAAGTAGCATAAGGTCAATAGGCAGAGAGCCAAGGTTCAAAGGTCAGATCCAACCTGCCTTTACAGCACGTTCATATTGACACCAATCTAAAAATCTCTTGGGGATGTAATAAATTAATACTCAAATTATTTGAATATTTATTTATATGCGTTTAAATGTTTTAAACACAGACACATACTCACTGCATACAGTTATTATTTATAATTATTATCGGATTGATTTTACATTTACAACACTTATAACACAATACATAAAAAATCAAAAGTAAACATTTGATTTGTTTACATTTATATTGCTTGACCAATATTACTTGAAAAGAATGAAAAATACATTGGCTAAACACATTAACAGAAAACTTTAAAAACATTTGAAACATTTAAAAGCAATGTAAAGAAAAACAAGAAGAAACAAAATTAGGTATCTAAAACCACCAAAAGAAAAAAAAGATGTAACATGAAACAAACCTGTTGCCAAGTGCCTTCATCCTATATACAGTATAGAAATACCAAAACGTGAAAAAAGAACACATCCACTTAAAATATAAAGGTTATTCCCAAACTAGTGACGTTATCCTGTGTGTGTGCGTGTGTGTGCGTGTGTGTGTGTGTGTGTGTGTGTGTGTTAGCTTCCCATTAGCACTGCTATTGATCACGGGTGGCCATTACGTGTGCCAGTGTGTGTGTGTGTATGTGCATGTGTGCAAGTGTACGTCTGTGCGTGTGTTGTGCTGTGCTGTGTGTGTGTGTGTGTGTGTGTGTGTGTGTGTGTGTGTGTGTGTGTGTGTGTGTGTGTGTGTGTGTGTGTGTGTGAGAGAGAGAGCGAGAGCGATTGCTGCTTCCAAGGCCGTCTGAAGGCCGCCTCTCTTCTGGATCGATGATGTCACAGTCGCACAACGGGATGCGATGAGGAGAGGCCATCGTAGCTTAGCATAAATAATGGTCAAAGAATACCGACAGCAAAAGAAATGATCCGACCGGTAAAGGACATTTCACTTTGCTCTTACACACTTTACCCCCCCCCCCAATATACATACTTCACAAAAAAAAAAAAACTCTTACAGCTCATCACAACAAATAAAACACAAAACGTTTATCGAGTATACGCAGTACTAAAATAATAATGATCATATCTCACTGTAATCAGAAATGCATTTAGTGTATAATTGGGGCCAGTTAAATTCATTGTGTAATTATGTAATAATGACAAGTTCATTTTCAAGACCATGAGGGTGTTGTGATTGCCTTTGCTAGTTTTCCTCTTGAACGTGACACATGCACACACACTCGCAGCACTTACAAGTCTATTATGACAGTTGGCGTCGAGGAATTCAAAACAAGAAAGCCTCCAGTCTTCCCCACAAAACACACACATGCACATGACATGACATACATGTAACGGTCACACCGCTGTGTGACCGACTAATAACACACTCACACACACATATGTGCATACACACACACGTGCACACAAAAATATTGAGGCCCCCTCATTGTGTGTTTTCATAACGTGGTGTAAAGGTTAAGTCCTGGTGTGTTTGTTTAGTGTGAACACACAGAAACACACACTATGCTGCTCAAGTGGAAAAACAACGAAAGGGTCAAGCTCCCGGTAACCCCTGGCAGGTGTAGGCAGCGAGCACAATCTTTCGTAGTCCCCCCCAATATGAGGCGCTCACAGAAAAAAAAAAAAAAATAGCACAACTTCTTCATGTACTATATATGCGACACCCCTGGAAAGACAACTGTGGGTGTTCTGTTTCTTACTCAGTTGCTTCAACTTTTTCAACATGACGGTTTCAGCATACTATTAATATATAAAAAAAAAAAACAACAACGACGTACATGGACGACATCAGGTGCCCGTGGACCATATCGACCTGGAGACGCAGCAAATAAAAAGCCTCGTATATCTGTCACTCTCTCATGGACAAATGCCGGCTGATGGGAGAGCGTCCAATCTATTATTGAGCAGGACACCCATCATTCCGTGAGGCTGAAGGTCAGTGCCATCAATAACCCCCATGGTAACCCCACCCACAACACACACACACACACAAACACACTATATGTAAAGTTAATGGTAATCCATGACTATTAGTTTGAAGAGAGGTTGGTTGGAGATGATAAGATGAAGTTGACATGAAGCTCTGAGCTCTTCTTTTTTTAGGAGAAGAGGGAGAAAATGGATGAAGAATGACATGGGCAGCGGAGATAAAAGAAGGCCAGCAAGGTGAAGGATGAAAAGGAGAGCAAAGAGGAGTAGGGGCAGGTCAGACTGATTGCTAATGCTGTCAAGAAGTCAAAAAAAAATAATGTAGCGTACCGACGTGGTTGACTTCCAGGGTTTGTATAATATGTATCTGTGATGTACTATGTCATATATATGTTTAGCGTATCCATTAAATTGTAAGAAAGGTGACATGCTTTTTACTTCTGCCACATATTGTAGACAAAGACAGGCATGCACACTGGACAGATGTTTGGTGACAGATGTGCACCGACAGGGCTGCAGTACACAGGATTAATACACACATGTCACGCCGCATTAAACCTCAGCCACCCACCCACCCACCCCGCCGCCTGTGCAATTGCAGCGTCAGCCTGTTACCATTTTCTAGACACATTACAGTCTGGTGGCGCTATCAGCAGAAGGGGGCTCTTGGGAGCTTGGTGATGAGAAGAGGAAGACGTTGAGGGACGTTTTTATTTATTTATTTATTTATTTATTTATTTATTTATTTATTATTAAATATCTTTATTTCGAACATCCAAAACAAAAAGAAAATTAAACAAAACAGATAACACTTTGAAGTGCCATATATAAGTCCATACAACAGACAAACAAAAAAATAAACCAACAAACAGAAAGAATAATTATTTTAAATAAATAATAATAATACATAAATAAATAGATCAATAAAGAATGCTCGAAAAGGAGTAGGAGGAAGCATAGCTTTATGCAATTGTGGGTCCTTGAGGAAGAATAGTTGAGAAGCCCCAAGCTATTACCCTTTTTTTTTTTTTTTTTTTTTTAAAGAGTTTTGGACCTTTTTTTTTTCTCTGTCAATCACTCCGTTAGTTAGTTGTTGCAATGGCCATTCAGTGAATTATCCAGTTTGTCATTCAGCAATTTATTTGTAAGTTAGTCAGAACGAGTTTGTTATTAGGGCAGTTGGTTAGTTATTGACTTGCTTAGCTAGTTAGTTAATCATGTCAGTTGGTGAGCTACACACTTAAACAGTCCATGACTTGGTCCTAAATAGTTTTTTATTCAGTTAGTTTAGATTTTGTTTATTTTCGGACTTTGTACGTACATTGTGTTGTTGTTTTTTTTGATAGTTTTGGTATTAGTTTGTCTTTTTTAACCATATCAAGATTTAAAAAAAAGTGGAGTCTGTGTAATGAAGTACAGTACACTTCTCAAAGAACTATTTGACCTTCTTTCTTCCTTATCTTCATATGTACAGCAATAACAAAATCAATATATTTGAAATGAACTTCCCCGTACATACACTTACACACATCTACACACACACGCACACTTACACACATCTACACAACACACACAAACCATTGCATGCAGAGGCACAGATGGTTGGCTGTCACCCAGAGGCTTCCATTAGCAACATTTGGTTAACCGTTGTCTTTCTGCACGCAGACACAGGCACCGACACATTTGTAATACAAATGAACTTGTCACGATCACATGACCAAATGATTCAGGTGATTACTTGTCATCTTTGAAGATCATTCACCAAAGAATTCAATGACTGCGTTTCAAGATCAAGTCGGTGCACTTCTTTTGCGCTCCGCTAGAGAGCGGTTCTGAGAGAGCAATTCTATTTTTAGCCCGTGTTCAGCTGGAGGATAAGATATTTATAGAAAGAGATCTGTTACTGTTACACACGTGCAACTCTGCTGCATCAACACACACACAGGCGCACACTACATCTCCAGACAAGCAGCGGCCAGCAGATGCCTGAAGACATTTTGGAGCAAATGGCGATAGAAGGAACATATCCAAGCTGACACGTACACACGTAAAAAACACACAGGCAATTTAAGGGGCAACACAAACAGTTGTTGAACATGTTACAATCCCAGTTATCCATGATAGCTGAATCCTTGAACAACAGAAATAATCTCTCTGGACCAACAATATACATTAAGCCTTTACAAAGTGACACACCCACACACACACACACACACACACACACACACACGCACACAAACACACACACGTATAAATGCATGTTAAAACGAAATCATCCAAAGCAAATCAGTTGCTAAATTAATACAGCGTACACATTATATAGGACAAAAAAAATCAACAATTGGATCTATTAAGAGGGTGGACAGAAAAACAAGAGGTAAAAATGTATCTAATGTTTATCTTAATATTTTAATTTTTTTTACCAATTTGCAATTTTATTTTTCAAAAAATCATGCTAAAAATACATCATATAAATCAAACGATTTATATGTAATATAAAAGCATGTAAAATTGTTTATTTTACTGTTATTTTGTATTTATTGTAGTGGTTTTTTTTTTACAAATAATTATATTTTTTAATTCTTGTATTCATAATCAGCCAATTATTCAATCAAATGAAAACCATTATATAGTTTAGAGCTAATATTTCAGGTATGCAAAATGACTCACTTTGATAAATATTTTATTTATAATTAACTTGATATTTTATTCCAATCTTGTCCCAAGATTCTATATTTTTAAACTACAAACTTTACAACGGTTGCATTTTGTATTTCTTTCTAAGGGCATTCATTAGAAAACACAGGTTTTAAAATTATGAGCTTCTATCAAATGGTTGAAATGTCAAACCACGGGTGCTCAAGTCATCTGCAGTCCTTAAACTGATCATTGATTTTCTTAATACATATGTTCAACGATGGTATCAACTTAAGTGGATTTTTGTTATGGACAAAATGAAACAAACATTCCAGTCCAACGTATGTAAATGCTTGACAATATTATAATTCTGCATTTTGGAGTGTGACTTAGAGAATGATAGACAGAATTCTAAAGACAAAACGGAGTTGGATTTCATAACTTTATTGAAGTATCTTTACCATTGGCGTGCTGCTACATTCAACGAAATGGACACTTGCAATGTCTCCAATAAGTTAATAAAAGACACCCAAAAAAACAGTAATACACATATACAAATTTAGAGCACAAGCGTACACGTTTGTGTTAATACTGGCAACACACACACTGTGCAATGTTATTAATATTCCCCGCATGCGTCAGGGCGATAAAACTGAATAACATTTTTAGCTCTGTGTTTGCATTATTTGCAAAACTAAAACTAGTTTTAGATTATTTGATTATTATATTTATTGGATTATTTCAAGTTGTGTGTGTTTCCATTGTGCAAAGTGGGAATTATGAATTACCCAGGAAACGAGGAATATAAAGTGAGTCGTTCTGTATATGTGCCAGCCTGTGAGTATTGTCTGTCTACGCGTGTTGCTCTTCCGTTTGTGTTCATATATTGTTTGCATATCAATGGGATTGTGTATGGTTTGTTGTTAATAAGCGGAGTTATGCAGTTGTTTTAAATACACAGTGACCTGACATTGTATACATTTATTTAGTTTGACAGTAAGCTTCAACTGGGAGTGACAAATAGCTCAAAACATTTTAGTGATAAACTGTTTACATTTGGTAAACTAATGTTCCTTTCTCAAGTTTGTGCACACAGGTCTAAATTAAGTCTGACAACTTAAAAAGAATTTCAAGTCAGTCACTTAAGTACTTCAAGGCATCACTATATTTACAATTTCAGTCCTAACAAATCCTGACATGTCTTTAGTGCACGAATGTAATAACATAAAAAACAAAACAAAAACTATGATACAAAATGCACACAGAAGGCAAAAATCTGCAGCGTTTCCTTCATTTCACCGACCTCTCACTTTCAGCGTCTCTTCACCGTCATGTGAAAGGCATTGAGTGAGGTCACCTCCATAGCAAAAAACAGCATTAGGTCCTTCAGTGTCCATGCAGTGGCGCCACTGCAGTTGCTAGCAGGTTAACAACACACACAGCCCATCATCTCCAACAACTAACCACTGAGGATGGTTTAGGGGGTGAGCTTTTAACCACTGGTCGAATTTTAACAGAATCTCTCAGGACAGACAATCAAAAAACTAATTAAGCTTGTCATATATATATATATATATATATATATATATATATATATATATATAAAAGCTTCATATATATATGAATATATATATATATATATATATATATATATATATATATATATATATATATATATATATATATATATATATATATATATATAGTGAAGTCAAGTGTTCCGAGAAACAACAAGAAAAACAAGTCGCCCAGAACAGTTAACAGTTGAACCCAAGTCAAAAAGACTTGAGGAACAGTTATGTAAACATTTCAAGAATCAAAACCAAGAATTAGCCTAAAACAGTCAAAGATTAAGTTAAAAAAAAACAAAGACTTTGTTCAAAAAGGTAACCAAAAAACAGATAAGTAAAAAACCAAAAGTAAAAAAAACTGTGAAAAAGTCATGAATAGTCCAAAACAAAGTCAAAGAACCAATCAAAAGAATCCCCAAAAACAAGCAATCAATAGTCCAGTCCAATTCGAAAACCAAGGCAAGAACCAGTCGAGAGAAGTGAAGAAACAAATCAGAAATCATGACAGAACTTCTCTAAAAGACTCATAAAATGTCAAGAACAATATCTAAAACCAAGAAAACCTATTGACTTTTTTTGAACAGATTTTGACTACGTTTTTGAGTGTTTTTTTCGACTGGTTTTGACAGTTACTTATTTTTTTTTAACCTGGTTCTTGTCTGGATACATTCATTTGCATTTTGACTGCTAGACTTGGTTTTGCCTTTTCATTTTTTCCGTTAAAAATTTTCTTCCCCCTCCACCGTGGTTCGATGAGTTGCAACCAGTGTTTTGTTTAGTGTGTGCAGCCAGCCTTTAACACACATCTATTTCTTTATGGTTGATGATGTCAGCTAACCTTTTGCTAGCAGAATGGTTGGCAGGAGTTTAGCACGCCCGGGATGGGGGCCACGGCCAGGTAGTTGGAGGGCACATAGCCCCTCTGCCGACCTCGCACCTCCACCAGACTCCACTCACGGTTGCCCTGCTTGTCGTGAGGCTCTAGCACATGCACCGGGTCGCCTGCCGCCACAGAAACTTCGTGGTTCCCTCGTGCAGTGAAGCCATACATCGCAAACACCTATAGACACACCGAGCGGCAGTCAGTCGCTTGTGTGGCCTCAGCATGCAGGCGGAATAAAAAATATAGAAGACTACATTCGAAAAAACAGCCGCAAGGTTGCTGGACGTCGGCATAGAGAAGAAAAAATAATTTTCCACCTGGGTGAACTGACCGGCCACAACTTGGCCAATGGCCCGCTGAATTTCAATTGCACCCCACAAAAAAGGAAAGAATAACAATGAAGACGTAGTGGCCACAAGATGTCCATATTTTAGGAACTAGCAACTGGAGGAAAAAACAATTCTTGCCATGACAAATTAAAAAGAAAAGCAGCCCAATCAGAGTAAGGCTTATTTACATCTTGCATATTAGTGAGAAATGCAAGTAAGTGTCTTACATCCTACTACAGTTAAATGGCTGCTGAGCAAGCTTTGGAATTTTTTTTTTAGTTTATTCAATTATTTTTGGACAGTTTCTTTTTCTGGTTTTCAACTTCTGTGTTTATTCACAACATTGTTGTTTAAATAGTTTTTTTATTTATAGCGATATACTTATTTTATTTTATTTACTGTACATGCCGTTTGACTTGTTTATGCAGCGGTCATTATTTTCTCCCTGATAGTGACGACGGCATGTTGCCAGGAAGTTAAGTCTCACTCAAACATAAGGCATTTGGGGTTAAATGAATGGCCCTGTTTCCTGAAATGAACTCTTTGTTGTCATTATCACGGTCATGTGACCTCAAATTGTGCAAGTCTCTCATGAGAGAAGGCTCAGGGATGACTGGAGGAGGTCACCTGAGCCTTCAGTCAATTTGACAGGCAATAAGAAAGTGCACTGCATCATACACGCACGCACGAACGGTCGCACACACGCACGCATACGCACACGCACACATCACATCAATCAATCACACACAAATGCACACACTCAGTTGTCACATTGCTGGTGTTAGAATAATTTCAGATTGCACCATGTAAACACGATTATATAAAGTTATTATTGTCAATATTATAATTAAATGTCATTTCTGAAGTCATGCTTTATTTATGGATTGTAAGTAGCTCGGGGGGGTTTATTGACTCAAGTGCAGAGAGCCAGGCAACCGGCCGACTATTATAGGTCTTATAAGAGGGATTTATTTGGATGTACGCGTTTTATAATAATAACTATTATTGATATGGCTCTTGGCTTGTTTTTTTAGGGGGGGGGGACTGGTTTTACTATTTCAGACTTGTTACTGCTTTGGTTCTTGAAGACCCAGGAAAGTAAATGTTTTTTCCATAAGCAAAAATATGTAAGAATCATTACCATGAACCATTGTTATAATTTTTCACCAGTTCAGTCTTACAGATTTTTTAAGGAACGGCAAAAACGAAGCCTGAAGACACACTTTGGCATGAGGCAGGAGTTGCCCCTCCCTCAGAAATTGAGCACCTTCGTTCACCTCAGACCTGTTGACAGACTTCCGTCTTATTTCAGTACTTATTTGCTTTTGTGATGGGTGAGACCCAATACCAAATATCGGTATCAGTGCGGATACCAGCCTTAGTCCGTAGTATCGGTACTCGCAACAATGGTCGTTACCAGTATCGGCCCACCGCTTGTGGTTTTACAATCAGAAGCCAAGAAATGAGAAGAATAGAAAATGACCATTAATTTTAGACAAATTTAAATTGCTTTTTTGGGATATAAAGGTATTTAAAAAAAAAAAAAATACTGTGACTTTTGTGGGAACTTTTATGTATCAAAAGTACGAGTCACTAGTGCTTAGTGTCAGTATCGGTGACTATTCAAGTACTCATACTGGTATCAGCGCTTTCTATTTTTGATGATCCTATAAGATACTACAATGCTGCTCATCAGCTTTTTGTCCCAGACTACTTCATTTGCACTACTTTTGATTCCATCATGAAAAAGATGCCACTGGGAAGGTGACGAAGGTGGATTTTTGTGTTTTGTTTATTAATGCAGGGCAATAACGCACCCAGCAGCTCAAATATCGTCCTGGCCCGTAAACAGCCGTAACTGACATAAGGGTACAGTAACGGGCGTGTGAGGGTGAGTGTGGTCACCTGGAAGCATGGCTGGCTAAAAGTCAGCCCAGTGGCTGTTGCAGTCGTGTGTGGGAGCTCTGACGTGTACGAGTGTCTTCTGAAGCCAATGGTGACCTGCGGGAGGCTCAGATGAGGCGAGGGTGGTGGCTCCTCCTCGGCCTGGTGATAGCGGGTCAACTTGGAGGCTGGCGCATAGCCTCGTCTGTCTGCAGGGCACAAGCGCAACCACGCTTGTTAGGTTATTAGACACAACTTAATGCAACAGGGGTGGGAGGTTCTGGTTCTTCTACACTTGTTGTGGACTGATTCTCAATGTGGTATTACTCGGTTACTCAATTTTACTCGGTTCCTGATTTTGTATGGCTCTTGACATGCTATTTCTTGTCTTGGCTCTTCACTTGGGTTCTTGACTTTTTTTTGGACCGGTTCTTTACTTGTTTTTTGGTCCACTTTATTAAAAGACTGTTTTGTGACTTGGTTTTGGGCTAGTTCTTGATGTGTTTTTCTTGACCATGACTACTGTATGACCTTTTTGACTTGGTTTGACTAAAGCTACACTAGAGCTAAACAATTTTTGTCAGTATGCAACAGGTATCAGATTTTTCATGCAGCATGAACAGTACAATTCTGATGTTTTCAAATCTGACTTGGACCTCTTTCATATGTGAATATAAATTAGGTCTGCACTCTGCAGTATCAACGCTTATTGCGTTTATCCACAGGTGGAAAAGATTGCTCGGAAGACTTCTGACATCGTCCGTACATTTGACTCTAATTTAATGCTACTTCAAACATAAAGCAAAAAGTGGACACTTCCATGTCATATGACAAATGCTTTCCGTTCATGTTAAAAGTCAAATTTGTCCTCTTGTGTGAACATAGACTTTGTTGCTGAAGTGGCTTTTGACTTGTTTCCAATATTGCTCTCAAAGCAGTTCTTGACTTGCCTGCAATTTTTGACTCAGCCTCTGCCAGCTTCTGACTTTATTTCATTTTTTTTATCTTTTTTTTTTTTTATCCTGATTCCAGATGTGACTCTTTGTTGTTTTTTTTTAAAAATATATATTTTCCATTTTGACTATTTTGATGCAGTTCTTAAAATGATTAAGGACTTGTACTCATTCTGACCTTTTCCGGAAAGAAAAAGGTTGCTGCTAGTCCCAAGTGGTTGGTTTTGCAGTGGGAGGTGTTCCTAATCGATATGGGATCCTCACTAACTCGAGGACAATTTCCCTTTATTTTTGGTGACGTTATCAAATACAATGATAGTCCAATTTGAATTATTGCAAAAGGGTGGCCACTTCTACCCACAAGATGGCGCCAGTAACCTGCATTAGTGTGCTGCACTCAAATGAACTGCTTTGATGATCAGTTTCAGTTCAAGTCCAAAACAACTGTTATAAAGATGATACACACTAAATGGAACATTGAGAAAAAGTAAGATGTGAATATTTCTGGGGTGTACTTAATTAAGTGTCCGGTCAGCACCCAACCACTCACCTCCGGCATCCACGAGCCACCTGCGTTTGTCTCCCCGGGTGTCTGCCTGACTGATGACGGCCACTAGTTCTCCCTTGGTGAGGTTGAGGTCCAGGTCTCGGCTGCCCACCACAGTGCTCAGCACCTGGTATATCTTGTCGGAACTGTGCTTGTTCGTCAACTGCTGGAGTCGCTGCTGCGAGGACGAGTTTAATGGCTGACCAAAGCAGATGGGAAAGATGGGGAGAAAAATGTCATGTGATGTCATGCAGCTGATTACAGTTTATAGTATTCACACGTCCAACGACTAAAGTCTCCTACTTACTCGTACTTCTGAAGCCATTTTAATTGCTTTCAATCCATCAAGCTTGTTTTACATTTACATTTTGTCATATTACTTGTTCTTCATGTGGTTGCTGACTTGGTTCTTGGTGAGGTTTTTAACTTATTCCTTGACTAATTTTACTTGTCACTGACTTCAGTTGTTGACAGTTTTTAACTCTAAAAATTTTGACAAGCTTTACCATTTTAGGTTTTCTTTTGCCAAATTTCTAGAAATTTTGCTTGTTGATGACTTGGAATTTGATTTTTGTTTTAACATTGTTATTGAAGGTTTTTTTTTTTTTTTTACTTTACCTCTTGTTTTTGACCCGGGTTTGACTTTTTTGTTCATGGTTCTTAAAAATGTTTTGAACTTGAATTCTTCACGTTTTACTTGTGTTTGACTTTGTTTTTGACTTTATTCAAAATGTTCAGAGAATAAACAAAAGAATGTATGAACTAATTAATTGATATGACAATTTATCAAATCACTATATATGGAAATGTTTTTGAATATATTTTTTTTCGAACAAACTAGCACTTTTAAATTAAAAATTCCAAACATTTTGGCCTGTCAGCTGTAGATAACGGTTGACCACTTTCAAATTGTTGCCTATTGTCAAAACCACTCAAAAAGGAGAAGAGTAAGCAAGCTATCCTTGCTGGACTAAGAAAGTGAAATATATTTGTCATTGTGGTAAATAGCAAACAAATAATGAAGCAGGTAAAAAAATATGTTGAGGTGTGTACGGACCAGAGAGGAGGGCCGCAATAGCGTCTCTTCCACACTTTGACCCAAAGTATCCAGGCTCCTCGCCCCTTCGAGCACCGCCGTCTCAGCCCACTCCCAGAATGCAGCAGTGTTTAAAGAGCTGTGAGGAAGCTGGGTGGGAGATAAAAGGCATGGTAGGAACAAGAGAAAACAGCCATAAAAGGTAATGGCTCCAATATGGGAGCGGTACCTGTTGAGCGAAGCTCTGGAAGAGCTGCTGCAAGTCGGAGGCAAGGTCTTTGTGGAGGCAGCTGAACGTTCCCAACATGCTCCAGATCATCTGCAACGCCAAGCTGTTGAACTTGGGAAGCTCGTTGAGCAGCAACGTGTTCATTGTCCTGCATTAAGAGTACCAGAACATTCCTGTTAGGACCCACATTAGGTTTAGTTAGCAAGAAGAAATTTGCTAGGCATGTCAAAAAAGGTCTCAAGAATCCATGCCTGAAACGACGCGGGACGTCAGCAATTTTGCCTTGACAATGACATTTTGCCCAATTCCAGCATGTCCTTAAACGACTGACTCATCCTCACTAGTTGTCCTTAGTAAAATGAAATTTGGTCTATCTTTAGACAATCATGGGTCATTGAAACGCATAATGGAGGGGAGGAGAAAGGGAGAAAGGCCGTGATGTCATTTCTGTAACTAAATCCTGCTGGCTGCCGCCGTGCACTGAGCTTTGCCAGTTCTCACCTATATGTGTTGGCAATGGCCTGTTCGTCGTAGCTCAGGGAAGGCTTTGCCTCAATCACTTCATAGTCAAGTAGCTTGTGCAGCCTCTTACGGATCAAGTTCCTTGGGCCTGCCAGGAGGTCACGTAGTGCACACAAAGGTTTGTGGATCAACCTCCTCATCCTCTTTTCCTGCATGGCAAACAGTTATCAGTTATCAACGATATATTGACATGATTTTAGTTGACGCTGATTTATCACTCACAAATTCAGGCAGAATCCACTGTCTGAGTCCAGTGGTGATCTCCTTATAGCAAATGGGCACCTTCTCGCCATCCATGTCCAGGTCAAACTCCTCCGTTTTGCAGTTCAGGAAAGTCTGACCATCAAACAAAGAAGACAGCGATGATGTTCTTGCATGTCGACTTATTCCAATGCCAAGTTGGTCCAGGAAAGTGTAGCTACCTGGAGGTGATGGAGGTAGAGCTCCACATTGTCCAGTAGCTGCAAGATGCCATGCTCAAGCACATAAAAGAAGTCCTCAAGTGCATCAAACTCCTCATCAACAAGCTGCAACAGAACACAAACAGTACGTACCAAAGGCTATCACTATCAAATAGTTTGACAATCAATTTTTCTATTGATTATACCAGGGATTAATAGAATAATCAGAAGTTAAGTCAAGTTGCCCAGCGGTACTTGTAACATTTATGCGTGTGAACAAAAAAGTACCGGAATGTTCTTTAGAAGATTCTTAGACACCATTTTATCAAATTTTCATTCCCCAGCCCCGATGATGGACATTAAAAACGGAAAGTATTTTTGCCACACAGCCCATCCATCGGCTATAGTGCGTGTTTGGTGCATGAGCGTGTTACCTTGGGAACCATGCCTGTCTCATGTTTTATGAACTGCCCAATCCTGGCTGTTTTCTTAGCGATGCTGTGCGAATTCAAGCGATTGATCTTGTCCATGATGCTCAGCGTTTCACTCTTTTTGTACTTGTCGGCTATGAGGACGCCAGGAACAAACAAAGAGCTCAGACTCATCCCGTCGGCTGATCTCAGATGTGCTGAGAAGTTTGAAGAGCTTCTCACCGACTTCCCGGAAGCGCTTGTACTCGTTGATGTGACAGTTTATGGCGACGGAGGTGTGTGCCGTCTTTTCCAGCAGCGAGTACGCCGGGTGCTGTGTGTCCGTGTGCTTCTGGATTGTCTGCAGGAGGAGAGGGTAGCGGGCTATGCGCTGCACAGGCATCACCAGGAAGAAAGTCAGCGAGCTGGCGTTCACTTCAGGCCTGTGGAATCACGTAGGTGAGGACAGGGAGTCAGGAACCTTTGTCTTGTGAACGTTACAAAACCTACGCTGATGTCTTGATGACGTTGACAATCTGGTCCCACAGCGCCGCCTTCTGTTTATAGGAGTTCTCCACCATGGTGATGCGATTGTAGTTGGCTAGGTACTCCTTGTAGGCTGACTCGATATCAGAGGACAGGCTGAGGAACGCGTCACCTGTTGGAAAGTCAGACAAGGGGAATTTAGGGTGAGTTTGAGGTCCATGGATTGTTACAGTTAGAACTAAACTTTTCCATGGGAAAACCTACGGCCATGAATTCCTGGCCAGAGGATAAAGGGGTTTCTACTTACACAGTGCCTCGAGGAAGAGCGGCTCTCCGGGCTGGAGCTGCTTCTGGTCGAGTAGACTAAGCAGCCGATTGGACACGTCCATCACATCCTCCAAATCCAGGAACATGCTGTCTAAGTTAGCCAACGGAGGCTGTGACCAACACACAATACAGAAAGACACACACTGTGAAACAACAAAAGGCCCACTCATTCACAAGACATTTTGGTATTTATTGGTGTGGTTCACTAAATTGTTCTGCCAACACCAGTTGTCAGTAGCATAATGACACTTTTAGAGGATTACATGGCCTTACTGAGGGCTTCAGCCAAATCCAAACCGCAACAAATTTAGCAAGCACTTGTATGTCTTTCCAGGGTGTCATACTGGAACAAACTACTCCGAGATCATGAATCAGATGGACTGTACTGATTGTACAACACAAAATCTCTCAGTGGGCATCTTCCAATTTTTTACCGTACATTAGTTTCAATGTCATAAAGAAACAATGTCGGCCACAGCTGTTGAATCGGTCTGATGCGCAAACAGTTGGCCAGTGAGACAATGAACAATTTGTATCGTGCCCAGAAAACAAGCCCACAACTTGAGCATTTAACAATGCTGCACAATGGCAACATTGTCTAAATGAGGCCATTCTTCAACATTCACAATGTTTAGGACATTTCACTCCATCTTAATATTTTCTAAGCATAACGCTATCCATGTATACTCGCTTTAAATTCTGCATGTTACTTTCTGTTGGAGCAGCACCCAATTCCTTATCTAGATTTTTTTCTGACACGGTCGAATAGCATCTCTATCGTGTGTCATCATTTCCATAAAGCCACATTCCACAACATCTGTGATTAACAATCACACAGGTGGAGGAATCCAGCCAAGTGGCCGACGTGTTCTACTGGTTCGGATGTTTCCTACTTTTTTGTTACTATTTCTGCTCTGACCTTGTTTGTAGTTCCAATAATGTGTCCCAAAAGTCACTGTACACTTCCTTTTTTCTATTTTGTTTCGGGTATTATTGGGACCGACTGACATGAAGCTATGAGCACGTGACAACTTCGGTTTAGGCATATTATTGCCATGCCCATGGCTCACCAACTGACAGTAAAGCAGCTTTGCAAAAATGTTACCCGGCGAGAGGTTTCTGCATTTTTGCCAAGCTTTATGCGCATCACGTTGCACCAACACATTTTGGTATGCTGTACCTGTAATTTTTGCAGGTTGCTCCTGATGGTGAAGGTGCTGACCTGCAGCATTCTCAGGTAATTTCTCTCAGACTGCAACAGCTCCTGAATGGACATCAGCTGCCTCTGTGCAGCCCTCTCCTTTGCTGCCTTCTCTTCCTCCGCCATCTTGTCCACCTCCTCCACTGAGGTCACATCTGCACTCCTCTCCTCTTCATCCTCTCCAAATGCATCGTCCTCTAGATCATTCTCCTCCTGAATTTTTTCCTCTTCCGGTGTTGGCTTGCTCAGGGAGAGGTTCGTCATAGCGCCCGGAGACCGAGAGGGATTAAAAATTGTGCGGGGTAAGGGCACAGGTGGAGGCATCCTCGGCACCTCCATGATGGAGATCAATCTAATTGAGTACAATAAAATAACACGTTTATTGATTATGGTTGCACAGAGTACAAAGTCTGTTTAATTATAAACAGGTACAATTGTGTGGTGTGGCTTAGCTTTGATTAGCGCAAAGTGAGGGGCGGTCGGGAGCCACAGGTGACGAGGTTTTGTTGTTATTGTTGGATGCACAAAGGAAAGCGGCAGTCGCTAAGGTTTTGTCATGGAAGTGGGAAGCTAGAACGATTAGGAGCTTAACTCACCAGGAGTCCGAGCGAGACGTTGACAAAGCATCTGCGGACGCACCGCTGTGACAATTAATACTGCGACGACTGCGAAACGACGAGCACGGTGACTCGAATCTAATGCGTGAATGAATCATAAGACATTTTAGGAAATCACAATCATGTGAATCATTTTAAGCATTTATTAGCTCAACACTGTGATTTCTCATGATGACATGTCCCATAAGTCGCTGTTACTTTGGAATAACATTGATCAATTAGTCATCATAAGCAACCTTGTCGCTTTAATCAACAAGTTTTGAGCCAGCTTCCACAAGTAAAAGTTCATCTATCAATTCAGCCCTGGATTAGGCATTTCAAATAAAGCTTGGCAATTCAAATGAGGGTTCCAAGGCTGGGTTGCAGTTTAAAAGTGTGGTTTCATGCTAGCATCAAGTGTTTCAAATGACATTTTCAAGCCAGGGTGAGGGTTGACGGGCATTAGTTAAGGTTTCTAAGTAATTCTAGAAAGCTGATTCTGCTGGCAATGCTCAATCTTAAATTCCTTCCAAAAAGCTTGATCGTTCTCAGCAAACTAATAGTAATCTTATTTGTTTTTTAACACTAAATAATACAATAAGCAGTTCAAAATATGATGTGTTAATGTTGTAACATGAATTTAAAAAAATTGCTTCTCCAGCTAATAACAAAACTGAAACAGCAACAGTTTCACGCCGTATCAATTTGTCTGTATTATTTCCTGAGGGAAAACTTTGTCCATTTCGATCATGCGTATTAGTTGCATTCTATCTTATTCTTTTATTCTATCTTACTCTGTCAACCCAATGTGGCTTCAAGTGGAGGAGTCCAGCAAACATACAGTGAGTAAAGGGAGCTTTTACACCAACTAATTACAATGCAAAACTCAAAGCAACAATGACACAAACCTTATGAAGAAGACTTTTCAGCGTAGCTGTGATGATTCTCAATTCTGCTGCTGTATGGAAAACACAAGCACGCACAAGCTCATTTAAGTTTCTCCACTGACTCACACATAAAAATACACACTCACAGAATGGCTCTTCATGTGGCACAAGTGTGTGTGTTGATTCACCATAGTGTGTGTGTGCGGGGGGATGGGAGTGGAAAGCAGGGTGGGCCGGCTGTTTGGTAGAGGAAAACAGGAGGGACACCCCCCCACATACACACACACATTCATGCACAATAAGCTGATTGACTGCAGCAGCCAGCAGCAGGGAAGAGGAAGTGACACTCACCCTGACACAAACTCGATTCGCTGACAGCTCCTCAGGGCAGCTGAGGACCAATCAGAACGTCTGCCGTCCCACCCTCTCCACCGGAAGGCCGGCAAGGGCCTAATTAAACATCAGAGCGGCTAAAGAAGTCCCCTGGGGAAGACAAAAGCATGGCGGGACGTCCCATATTCTCCCAATTGGCCAGTCATGTTGTTCTGTCGAGAGACAATACCGATAAGATTTATGACAGCAGAAAAAATGTGTGTTGAAAAAAAAATAATCATCTGCTGGTAAGGTATTCTGATGTCAATTTTTGAGCCAATCATTCCATTAATCAATCTTCCATTAATAACTGGCAAGAGGAGTGATTGCACACATGCATTTTTTTTTTTTTTTTTTTTTACCCTAGGGCTTACAGCGCTGCCTTGAGATGAGAGTGACTTGACTTGTGAGTTATTTTAAGACACAAGCCATCTTCAGTTCGGTAGGGAAAGATGCTTTGGGTTAAAGATGTTGTGACCTGTGACAAATGAAGCTCATACCTCAAGGCACTACTCAAGGCATTTCAAGTAATTACCGTAATTTTCGGACTATAAGTCGAGTTTTTTTTCATAGTTTGGGTGGGGGGGGGGGCGACTTATACTCAGAGCGACTTGTATGTGTTTTTTTTTTTTCAAAAAAATTTACTTGATCATTAACACATTACTTACTAGTACAGTTGATCACCTCACATATTATTTTTAATACACTGAAAAAACAAATAAAGCAATTCACACTTTAAAGCACAATATTCAAGTTCAACAAATAAACAAAACAACTGAAAAAGAAATATAGTTATTTTCAAACTAAACTGAAGGAGGGTGATTTAAATTTCACCATTGGCCGTGACGCAACAACTGGGAGGGGAAAGCGCTGTTTTTTTGAGTTTTTAAAAAGCACAGGTCTGGTGAAGAGAATTTAGTGTGGTGATGTAAAAAAAAAAAAAAAAACAGTAGGGGCAGCAATGCAATTTAGGATGCAAGCTCTGCTTGTGATGGACAGCATGCAAGGTGCCCACGCATTCCGCATATGACATGTACTTAAATATGACATTGAGGGGTGCTGACAAGCCAACAGAGGCACACTAATGTTAACTTGTGCATTTGTTTTTCTCATTTGTCACTGTGAACGTCACAAAAACAATGATGAATGCACTCAACAGGCGAGCTAGGAATGAGCAGCGACTGGCTTGGAAGCAGGAAATAAACCATTGTACCTAGAATAATAGTTCATGGGTGGTATTGCTACTTGGTAGAAAGTGGTTATTGTCAGTCGAGTCAAGTTGTTTCAGAGAGAAAGGGACATATCTATTTGGTCAATGCCATATTGCCTGATAAAAATCATGGTCTTGAGACAAGGAAGGAATTAGTAATTGTGCCGGAGAACTCAAAATGCTGCAGGACGACATTCCTAAAGCTGACAACTTGTCAGTGCTGATTTTAGCTGAGTTAAACGCCCTTAAGACAAAAACTTTAGCATTACTTGACAACTCACTACCATATATTCAACTTTGCTTCCGTTAACTGTACATTCAGGAAGTGTTTAGCGTTCACATCAATAAGTAGTTTTTTTTAAACGACAATGTGTCCAGTAATTTTATGAAAATTAAATATTAATATATGAGAAAAAAAGGAGAACTATATTGAGAATAAACTTTAGATTTTTAGTAATATTAAAGTTGTGAATAATGCCAAATGAAAAAAACCATACAATATAAATTGTAACTTTTAATATTAAAATATAAAGGATAAAGTTGCAAATGCAATAATATTAAAGAATGAAGTGCACGTCTAAACTGCAAGAAAAAGTCAGATGACTATCCTGAAAAGTATGAATATTGCATGATGAGCTTTGAAAGAAAAAGGTTTTCTCAAGTACAAATATTATGAGACTAAAATTTTAATGTGGGAACAAAAATTCATAGCAGTATGCGCCCTATGTGTGGCTTAAGTACAGAACAGCTCCCGCAATCGAGTCTGCGCCTTATAACCCAAAGCATCTTATGGTGCAAAAAAATACGGTATATATAACAAGAAAAACATATCTAAATATTGGGAGAAGTCATAATTTTATAAGATTTTTTTTTAAAAAGATATAGTTCCAAGGAAACTGTTGACCTTTAAGACAAGCAAGTTTTAGTATGAGGAATGTTAGCAGGACTAAATTGTAAGAGTAATTAGTAATTATTACCACTTTTTTTCATGTAGAATTATTTACCAGCAGTATATACTTTTTTCCTGTAACATCATTTTTCAGGGAAAACCAAAAACCTTATTTGTGTAACGTGGCAACTTTTTCTGATAATAGCAATTTTTTTTCGCATAACATTACAACTTTGTGACTGCTTATATAATGAATTAGTTCTCATAGCCTTCTCCATTGTTTCCACAAAAAAATATATAATATCATGACATTATGACCTTTTTATTGTCTTAACACTTCAAGTTTATTGTATCAGATACCTGTCAACTTAAAGGGTTCTTCTCTCAAATGGTTTCTCCTGAGGAAGAATGACGGCAGCTCCGGCTGTAGAAAAAAAAAGAAAACAAAACACATTTGTTTTTTTGCAAACGCAACCATATTGTCATTGCAATCGTTGAAAACACTATTGGAGTTAAATGTCATTAGAATTTGGGAGTTGCGCGTAGATTCTACGCTTTAGAATGACTAACAACAAGGAACAGGTGGACAACACAACAGATCACTCAAGTGTCAACTACAAGAAACAACACGATACAGCGTACTGGGGTTTAAAAAAAATATATATTTTTTTTAAACCATAAAATAGTGAGATGTATTAACAATGACTGACATGTTTCTATTTCTATTTTTAAAAAAAATCAACGCAAGCAAATCCTGTTAGCTCGAGTACCGAAAGCAGCGTCGTTTGTCTATTAAATTGTGCGAAAAGAGCGTTTATGTCAAAGAATAAAACCATTCTCGTTACCTCGTCTCGGTTATTCTCTCCACAAACAAAATCCACTGCTCTTGTCACTGAAGTCGCTCGCAGTCGCGCACCTCAGCGTCAATCACGCAGCACGCCTGTCAAACTCGCGAGACTACCTGACAAACGGGATGTCTGGCCAATAAAACCACTGACTAAAATGTGTTCAATAACATTTCAATTTTATTTTTTTAATTATTATTATTATTAATAAACGTCTCCAATACCATTTTCGCGATCCCCCCATGTAAATTGAATATTTTTATTGATGTTCTCATTTGTCCACCAAGACTGTAGGAGGCGATATGGAGCTGAATCATACATAGTGACGTAGAGTTGAAAGGTTACGAATTTGACGTCCCCGCATGTGAGTAGCTGATGTTACTCTCCAACTACAACAAACCATAACAAACGGCTCTTGTGGGTGAGTTTCAAGGATTTTTGGGGGGAATCACAAATGAATCTGCATCAATTTGGTTATCGAACGCAGACTAGTTGTCAGTAATTAGCATCAAAGTTTCATTTTTGGACAGTCGCACTGGCCAGTTGATGAAAACCTAACTGTAAATAACTTCAATCATGCTACCTCGTTTGTCTTATTGGTTAATTTCCCCATACTATAGGATATTCGCCCATTGACAGAGATTTAATTGTCGTTTTGTGAATAATTACGGCGGTGCAAGGTCTCTCCTTCCATTTGCGCATAGATGCAGTGACAGGCGATTAAAATTAATCGACCCTGCCACAGCTTGACTTTAGCTCCAGGTATTTCTACTCGATCAGCATCCAAGCTACACATCCTCAGCTCGTTTACCTGCTTGAGTAGAAACAGCTATGAGCCAAAGCCAAACTGTGGCAGGGTTTTTACTTTGTGGACCTGAATTTACAACCTCTGGTGCTTTGCATCTTGACTTCCATCAGAGGTCAAATTGAGGCAGTCAAAATTTGATTTAGATTTCAAAGTCTTGTATAAAGTCATTCATTTAAGTTTCATTTGTTATTTCACAGTTGGGTTTTCATTCAATAGTGAATGGCCAACAGATGCGGTCTCCCCAAAATCGACATTATTTTCTTACTTTGAATGCATGTCCATTGGGCAGGTGCCGTGTCCTGAGTTGCAATGAGGAACTTGAAGCTACTGAAGAGCCTGAAGAGTTCGGAGCTTCAGGGCCCGGGCTCTCCGCAGTGTTTGGCGGTACGCAGCGACACCGGGACGCTACTGATCGCCTCTCAATACTCAATTGCAGAGTTCAACCCTCAAACTGGACAGGTAAAGTGGGGTATATATACTTTACTGTACACACTTTGGAAATGTGTGCACACTGCTCTGAGAGTATTGGTTGTAATGGCCACTTCAAAATGAGTACAAGTTACAACTTGCATGAAGGGGGGAAAAAAAAAAAAAAAAGATTTTTGGCCATAATTGCCCTGCACTCTCTGATTGGCAATGTTCTGTTTGTTTGTTTGTTTGTTTGTTTGTTTGTTTGTTTGTTTGTTTGTGTCTTTTTTTATGCTTGATGCATGTTTTTTCCCCCACTTTTTGGTTGTAGGTGACAAGTGAGGCCTCGCTGACAGCAGATGGCTACCTCCCAGCAGACGGCAGTGGCTGCGTGGTTGGGCTGCAAGACCTGCCAGAGACTGAGTCAGCATGTTTGGCCTTGTCTAGCGGGGATGTCGTCGTCTTTGACTTTAACACCAGCCAGGTACGTTGCATTGTACGTGTCTTCTTGAGTGCACTGCGTTAAACGCACGAGTAACTAGTCTGGTCCTAACAGTTTGAGTGCGTCGGCAGTGTGGACAGCGGGCTGACCTCCATGAGTTGGAGTCCTGATGAAGAACTCGTCATTCTCACGACCGGTCAGCTGTTAAATTAATCTAAATCCAGCATTCCCCTGCTCTATTGTGGATTTTGAAGTAATATTTTTTTGCAATTTTTTTTTTTTTTTTTTTTTTAGTGTGCAATGGTGCCCTGCTCGTAACCCAAAACATAGTAATCTCAAATCATCACTCCACATTCAAAAGAATGGGAATGACAGGAATCCCCCCCCCCCCCCCCCCACACACACACACACACCTATAAAACACTAAGAAATTAACACATTTTTTCCTAGAAAAATAACACTTGTACTACTTACACATAGACTGTAATTAAACATTACTCATTTTGATTAATCGATTGTACGGCTTCTTCTCGTGTGCACATCTTAGCCACCTGAGAGCAGTATAACTAATACATACAGAAGGGTTCACTGTTGTATTAGAAAAGTGTCAGTGTTTCATATTTGCCGCTTGCAGGTCAGGAAACCATTATCATGATGACCAAAACGTTTGAGCCGATTACCGAGATTGGAATTCACCAGGATGATTTTGGCGAAGGTACGACTTATTTGTGGATTTATGATAAACGTAGTCATAAATACTCTTGAGTAACATGGTGTCCTACTTGACAGGGAAATTCATCACAGTGGGTTGGGGCAAGAAGGAGACACAGTTTCATGGCTCAGAAGGCAAACAGGCCGCACAGAAGAAGGCTCAGGTTTGTCTGTGTGTTGGGGGTGACAGCCTGCAAAATATCTTTACTGTATTACATTACTCAAGCCAACGGTTCCCTTTGGAAACACTCTGAAAACATCAGCACATATCTGGTGTATGTTCTCACTCGTTTTTGTGGAATCCTATGTGGTCACCTGACATTTTTGCCTTTAAGGACTTAGTCTAGAAATCAATAGTGGCACAGAATCTTAACGTTTGCTGACATTATTGGAGCAAGGCAGTGAGCCACACACAGTAAGACCATAACAGTTGAATGCATTTTGAAAGATCACTTATTATATCATTTTTAAGGGAAAAAAATCATCCCATTTATGAATATGGCTATACATGTGGAAAAGTGAAACAATATGATGCACTCTACATACTTTATAAAGGACTGTGGTCAATGTGCTTGCAGGACGTGAAGCCGACAGCAGAGTGGGACGACAGATGCCCAAGAGTGACATGGCGAGGGGATGGGCAGCTTTTTGCTGTCAGTGCCGTCTGCCCGAGTACAGGAGCCCGGAAGGTCCGGGTGTGGAACAGGGAAGGCGTCCTGCAGGCCACCAGTGAGGCTGTCAATGGCCTGGAGCAGGCGCTGTCCTGGAAGTAAGAAGTTTTCAATAACAGTTCCAAAAGCTGACAATTAGCATCTATGTAGCTTTGTTACAACACTTAAAACAATGATTATAGAAACTCAAATTAGTGTGCTATTTTGTACCTGTTAAAAAACGCATTGCAATTTTGTTTGGTTTAAGGGGAAGCTCCAACAGTCTGATGGCTGTTCCATTCATTTCATTGGGGAGAGATTATTTCAGATACAAGTGTTTTGAGTATAGTCTAAGAACAAGTTAAACCCTCCTCTCGAGGCACAACTGTAAACAAAATGCCTAGACTTATTTCACAGCAAAAAATATTCATGGCATGCACGGGCATGTCACATGATTAATGCAAAAAAAAAAACTGTGTTTAAGACCTTCCGGCAGCGTGTTGGCGAGCACCCAGCGCCATCCCAACAAGCACTGTGTGGTCTTCATGGAGAAGAACGGCCTGCTGCATGGAGACTTCACCCTGCCCTTCAGAAAAGACCAGGCTAAGGCACATCCATGCTTCTCTAGCCCGCTGTCGTATGCTTCTGGGACTAAAGTTTTCCTTTCAGGTGAAGAAGCTTCTGTGGAACAACGACTCCACGGTTCTGGCTGTCTGGTTGGAGGATTTAACACCGGGCGAGGACGGACGCATGAACACTTGGGGTGAGTTCAGTCCCCTTGTTTGTGTTGCATACACTCTGCATACATGAATGTTGTCCCATCTTCTACATGCAGTGCAACTGTGGACGGTGGCAAACTACCACTGGTACCTGAAACAGAGCCTGGATTTCGGCACAGACCCAAGCCAGGCTCCCGAGTGCGTGTGCTGGGACCCTGAGCGGGCTCTGCGTCTGCACCTGGTCACCCGCGGCTGGAGCTGCCTGGTTTACGACTGGGGCTGGACGACTGAGAGGAGCCCGGGGACGGATGCCTCGGACTACGCCAACGTAGCTGTGATTGACGGAGGTCAGGCCCAATTGGATAAGAGGAATGTTGTTGATTAATATGATCAAAATTCAATAATAACTCCCCCCACCCTCCAGATAAGATCCTGGTGACCACCTTCAGGCAGGGCATTGTTCCTCCACCCATGTGTTCCTTTGACCTCCAGCTCAGCTCACCTGTCAATCAGGTTACCTTCCTCTGCCAGCCTCAGAGGACCAATCAGCTAGCGGCACTTACCGCAAATGGAAACATAACCATCTACAACCAAGGTGGGTCTCCACAGTTAGTACTCCGCTATTTTACCTAAATGATTAGTTCCAGCATATTCTGTATTAAAGGTAGAAGTCAAGTCCGTAATTTTTACATTTATCTTGTTCTTTGCTCCCCCCGCTAGTCCAAAGACGGCATTCTGCTTAATATTGTGTGCTTCAAATCTGAAGCAGCAAAATCCACTTGTTTTCATCCACAAAAAAAGTGAGATACGTGCTTTAACGACAGGGAATTTGGCACCAAGTTGAATTTGCCACTACTCTCTGTACATCAAGTTTACCATTAGCATATTTTCATTGAGCAGATTCTGGAGGCGAACCTAACAAAGCTGCAAATGAATTTAAGACTGTGATTCGTCCCTTGGTCTTCAAGGAAACTTTCAGGTAACAAAACTACAGTCACAAACGTGTAAAAGCAGTCATCCATCTTAAAATGTTGATCTGTTGCTTTTGCAGCATCGCCATGCATCAGGAGGCCCCGCTATGTCTGCGACATCTGCTGTGGCTTCAGGACAATCTCTTTGTGGCTGTGAGCACAGGTCTGGTGCCCACCTCCTCCGCCCTGATACTGCTGTGCCCCAGCCAGGACACGCTCTCCGTCAGGTGCCGAATGAGACGAACCCTGCTGTGGCATTGACGGCAGACTGAATTATTTTTAATGATTTGTTTTTCCCTGTTCTTTTTGTTGTTGTTTTTTATCCACTCTAGATGTCGGCTAGAAGTGGACGGCGTCGTGATCAGCATGGTCCAATGTTGTAGCACGCGCTCGGTTGCCCTACAGCTGGAGGATGGGCGCATTAAAAAGTTGCTCTGGGGTCAGTCGAGTCAGCAATACTCAGGCACAATTGGTCATACATGTGCATACAAGTACTCTGTTATCACTCGTTGCCAGTCATTCATCCTAACTGCCTTACACAATAGAAATACACAGAAACACTCGAGAAAAAAAATCTACAGTTCCAAGTTCATGAGACACATGAACAAACGTACTGTACATGCGATTCATGCTCCTCTCAACACTTATTCCTGGAATCTGCCATTTTGCACAGTATAGGAACAAACAGAATAATAACATACAGCATCATTTAAAAGTCGTATTTTTGTGCAGATTGTGCCGATCCTTCGGTGGAGGAGTGGCGCGACTCCAGTGGGTGTAGCGTTAACTTCCCCGTGCCCTGTACTCAAATGGCTCTCTGCAGCGTGGATGGCCAGGTAAAACCAAACGGAATAGTTCAGACTTCAACTGATTCAGTGGTACATTGACTTACAAGTGCCCTGCGTGTCCATGTATGTACTTTGTCATCGCTTCAACTTCTAGATTTGAAGAGTCTCGATCATCTTTTCTCACTTTTGTAATAGTCTGTAGATTTAGCATGACTAACACTCACAAACTGCTCGTAACGGTCGAATTTCAAGAGATCTGCAATGTTCACAAGCAATCCACATTGTTTTGATTGTCAAACAACCTGTAAGGTAAAGGTACCACTGCAGGTGATAAGTTGTACTTTAAAGCCAACACTAACTTTGCCAGGAGTGTGTGCTGGGCCTGACAGACAGATCTCACCTGTACGCTGCTGATGTGGAGGTAGGTGGCCATTTTGGAACACTGGCTGATACTGGCATCCCTGCTGAACTTGTCCACTTCCTTCCCCTTAGCTCGCCTCCAACGTGTCATCCTTTGCCGTCTGTGACGACTTCCTGGTGGTCACCACGCACTCGCACACGTGCCGCTGCCTCAGACTGAGCACACTCGACCTTAAAGGTACATGACTATCATTTTGGCCCTCTCGAGACACGATAGAAATAATTACCACAGCGAACAATAGACCGTAATATTTTTTTTTTTTTTTAATCCTCTTGTAAATAATTATTTAGAAGTGAAGTGATTTGATGTCAATTGATTATCAAATTAAACAATCACTATTTTGATAACTGATTATAGGGTGCTAGTTCAATTTAATGTTATCCAAATCCTTAGAATGTCATCCTCGTAACTGCAAATATCCTCAGATTTCTGTCGTCCTGTTTGAAAGCAGACTTGTGCTCGAATTAAAATGAAACATTTTAAAACAGTTATCAAGTTTTTTTTTCCTTACGTTATAGACCAAACTAGTAACTGACTCTTAATTTATGTTTATGCATATTTTTGCACCGTCAATTTGAAATATTGTTTTCAAATATAGGAATGGAAATTGAGACATTTTTTAATTCATTGAATAATTTTTTGATGAATCCCTTATAAAAAAAAAATTGTTAGTTACAACCGTAATGTTAATTTATATTCATGATAACCGCCACATTGCACAATAGCATTTTTTCCGAATACAATAGGCAACTATTCAAAGAAAACAACCAGCGACTTCAATTCCTGCGAAGAAACATCAATATGAGCAGAATCACATGCACATTTTTTGTTGCGTGACAAGAAATACACTTTGAAAACTCCCACAGCGCTGCAAGCAGCCTTGGCCCAGGACGGGGGGCAGAACGACGAGACCTTGCGGCGAGTGGAGCGGGGGTCCCGTGTGGTCACAGTGGTGCCACGAGACACACGGGTGGTCTTGCAAGTGAGCCCCAAACACTCTCTGCCTCTCAAGACCACTCACAGGGAGATGTTTACCGAGTTTGTGTGTGCAGATGCCGCGTGGGAATTTAGAGACTGTCCACCATCGGGCTCTGGTGCTGGCGCAGCTCAGGCAGTGGCTGGACGAGTGAGTAGACGAGTGTAGACCTCCGCCACGGCCCAACAGTCCTGTATGTATGATGTAGAGGAGGTCATGCAGTCACTGTTGTGTTTTGTTTCCCAGTTTGAGGTTTAGGGAAGCTTTCGAGTGTATGAGGAAGCTGCGCATCAACCTCAACCTCATCTATGACCACAATCCAAAGGTACATGTAAAGCTTTGTTGTTATCATAGATTATTACTCTGAAGTATTATTTGGCTAAGTTTAGAGATCATGTTAAAACAAAGTTTGAGTCATTGTGAGAA
Organism: Syngnathus leptorhynchus; assembly: GCF_054491065.1. NCBI lineage: Eukaryota > Metazoa > Chordata > Actinopteri > Syngnathiformes > Syngnathidae > Syngnathus > Syngnathus leptorhynchus. Next base: position 18,309,206 of record NC_141196.1, on the reverse strand, counting down.
AGAAGGATTTAGTGTCATAAAAATCTACAATAGAAAGATTTAAAAAGTCACCAATCTGCTCACTACTTAAGGTGTTCTTGGAGAACACGCACACATTCCTGAAGCAGTTGGACTCCATCAGCAACATCAACCTGTTCCTCACAGAGCTCAGGTCAGCCCATCGTTGTCATGTGAGAATTGGCCACCGTGAGTTCTTTTTCAGCTTTTAACATTGCCCCAGCCCTATCGCCATCAGGGAGGAGGACACCACCATGAGCATGTATCCTCGCCCCGGGGGATGCCCGCAGCTACAGCGGCCGCCGCACGCCCCCGGATCTAAGAAGGTGGATGTCGTTTGTGATGCTCTACGCAGAACCATGGAGGACACACATCCCAACAAGTCAGTGACAACTTTCAATAGGAATTAATTGAAAAACATTATATTGTTGGAAATTTTTTATCATGATTATTCAATAAGATTTTAAAATGATGTTTGTAGTTATTAAGTCATCTATCTTGTCCCCTCCACACACACGTTATCATTTTAATCTATATTCATTATCCCCCCCCCTTTTTTATTATTTTAATCTTTATTCATTTGAAAACAATTGGATTATTTTTTTAATAAAAAACCAATTCCCGCTGGTTTAGGTTTTGTCTGTCTATACTAACGACACATGTGAAGAAGTCAACTCCTGAGCTGGAGATCGCCCTGCAGAAAGTCCATGAGCTTCGAGGTGAGCAAGATGCTTTGGGACGCTCTGATGTCATGCACTGCTTTGGCACAATAAACACAGTTTGCTTTACAAGCCAAATATTAGAAACTGCTCTGAGTGCAATCGCTTTTGCAGTGAACCCTCCTGAAGGAGACGGTGGCGTGAACGCTGAGGAGGCACTGAAGTATCTCCTCTTCCTCGTCAATGTCAACGACTTGTACGAACACTCGCTGGGGACGTACGACTTTGACCTGGTGCTCATGGTGGCCGAGAAATCACAGAAGGTACTAAAAAAAAAAAGTCTGAATGTGAGAGTGCCTGTTTGTTTATATATACCACGCCTCAACAAATGATAAGCAATAGGCAATAATTGATGAGGTGAATTGAGGTCAAATGCTGCGTGTGCACAGGACCCCAAAGAGTACCTCCCCTTCCTGAACATGCTGAAGAGCATGGAGGTCAACTACCAACGCTACACCATTGACAAACACCTGAAACGTTATGGCAAGGCGCTGATGCACCTCAGGAAGTCTGGTAGGCCTCCATTTTGTCTCTCACAGGAAGCCACTTTTGCACAGAGGTGGGTAGTAACATGTAGACTCGGTTCAGCTGATATTTTACTCTTTTATGGACACAAAATTGTATTGTTTATGTACTTGGCGAAATAAATCAAAAACTCAAAATCGACACAATGTTCTTCAAATGTCAGAGACAGTGACAATTCAAACAGCAAGGAGGAGTTACGACTCATACGTTCACAATTTAGGTTCTTCATTCCAATACTATCTTTGAAGAAGTTCCACCTTGCATATTCAGTTTTGAAAGCAGCTCACACCTCTCAACATGCACGACTGAATCAAATGAAACTCAAAGTCTTAATGTCTTGGATTTTTTATTTTTTAGGAGATGAGCATTTCCCAGAGGTTTTACAGCTGGTGAAGGAGCAGAAACTTTACAGCCAAGCTCTGCGTCTTTACTCAGCTGACAGCGCTCACTACAAGGTACTTCCACATTCAGCACCTTCCTGCTCAGCTTCCTATCATAATCGCGTCCAACTTCTCCCAAGGCACTGAGCCGTGCCTACGCCAAGCACCTACTAGATCAGCAGGAAGCTGAGCAGGCCGGCCTGATGCTGTGGCGATGCGGTGAGCTCGACGGAGCCTTGCAGGCCTTCACCACCGGCGCCAGCTGGAGAAACGCCATTTGTGTGGCGCAGCAGATTCCGCTGCCCAGCGACCGGCTTGCCCTGCTAGCCCGAGACCTCGCAGGTAACCACGGCGGTAACGTCAATAGAGGAAGTCTCAATAAACGCCGTGTCTCAGTGTCTTACGTTCTTTTTGGTGCCATTTTCTAAATATTTGTGTGCAAGAGAGCAACACCCAAGAATCCCTAAAGCTGTACGTTGTGGCTTTATGAAGTCAAGTCCATTCAAAATTGCTGACATGAACTTTGCAACATCCAATATGGCTGCCATGTTGCAGCCATGGCTATTTGGCTCAAATTGGGGTCTGTGTGTGCTTGTTAATGCAAAACAATGACATTTTTTAAATCTGCTTTCTCTCAGGTAGGCTGAGCGGACAGCGACGCTACACGGAAGCAGCTGTGCTGCTGGACCAGTATGCCAAAGTAGGTTGTTAACACAAAACCAACCGTTTGTAAATAATGACTATCATTGTTGATTGTGGTTTTGTCCTCATGCAGGACTGTGAGGAGGCCATTTCGATGCTGATCTCCGGTGCGGCCTGGGAGGAGGCACTACGGCTGGTTGGTGCAAAAGATTAATGCGTACAAATCCACGTTGTGATCCAGTGACTGTCAAAATTTTAAATTTCTTCCACGGTGCATACATAAATATTAGAAAGGCCTTTTAAGCGCTGCCTCACACCTTGGGCCATGTGTCTAGGCATGGCCCCATATTTAGATTCTGACTCTATAATCATGAACAAAAATAGCACAGCATCAACATATTGAAATTTTTACCTCTTAAATGTCATTCTTGGAAATATTTGGGTCAATTAGTACCGTATGTTGCTTTTGCCCTCTGAGATTGATGTTATGCAATCAAACAAGGTTGCCTTAAAAATTACCTGCTTACTTAATTCAAGCATTGAATGGAAAACAGCATTGACCTGCTAATGGTTAGCATTGCTAGTTGCGTTTTTAGAAGCAAAAGCTATATAAGCACAAATGGTGGAGCACATACAGGAAAGATAACTTACATTACAGCCTGCACAAATAATACTTGGTTTTATTTGTCTGTAGGACTATTCACTGGCTCCAGGTGGCCAAAGAGGGCAAACCAAAATAATTAATTAGATTGCAGCATTAAATCACGATTCACAAACTTTTCGAAATTCTTTTGGTTCTTAATCTTTTTGTATGAAGTACAATATTTCAAAGTGCCAACTTGTTTTTGTTATAATTTTGAGTTACGGGTGTGGACACGGAAAAAAAAAATCATTTCATTTCTTATCACCTATCGCCTCACATTTTGTTTTGTCAACTTGTAAACTTCAATATTAGCCTGGGATGTTGTCTGTTCTTTGAGTCAACTGAATATTGAGCTGAATAAGCGCTGCTTCCAACGACTGCTTCACGTTTGTGTTGCAAGTAGGTACAAAATGTGCAGTACATATGTTGATCGTACTTCAGTTTACTTCCATTGTCAGTTAAATTGTGTGTTTCTTTTTATGCTTGAGATTCACATGCACAACAGAGCTGACATCACAGAGACAGACCTGAAACCCGCTCTGGATGAAGGTAGCTTTTAGGAGCCAATTTTTTTTTCCTCTTAAGTGGAATCTTCCATCTTTTAATTTTGTTTCCCCCCTCACGGCAGCGGCATCAGCACAGATTTTCCTGGTGGAGACGCAGCTGGCCGCCTTCTCGCGCCACCGCGCACGTCTGACGCTGGTGCGGCAGCAGAAAGAGGACAAAGCCCGAACGAGCATGCTGGGTGAGGACGGGAAACTGTGACGTGATAGGTTGCCATGGTAACATCATCCAAACAAAACATCTTGTCTCTTCGCAGATGAGGATGGTCCCGACTGTGCGGACGCAGAACTTTACTCCGAGGCCAGCAGCGTCACAAACGCGTCAAAGTACTCCCACAGCAACTCGCGCGTCTCCTCGTAAGGCACATGCACACACATTATTGTTATCATCATTATGACTAAAATATGATGCACTAAATTAAAAAAATACACATTCGGAATCATTTTTTTATTTATTTATTTTTAAGTGGACATTTGTTGGCCAATGTAATAATTATAATGATCATAATAACAAAAGCTCTTTTTTTTTATTGATTAAAAAAAAAATAGCAGCGGCAAGAGGATACTTTAGATAAATATGTAATAGACTAAATCTTTTTGAGTTTTAGCTTTGAACTCAGGTGAGTTGAAAGCGTTGAGCGACAAATCTGTCACAACAATGCCAAAATCAAATTTGCACGTATTACGATGAAGCGGTTGAGTGGATGGGTACTCGCATACCTTTGCCGTTGAAAGGTTACTGCATGCGATGTCAACCTAAGATCAGTTTGAACAATGTTATGGTTAAAATTGTGGGCAAAAGTACAGTCTTTAAATCAAATATGAACTTCTGACTTTTTAAATTGTCCACCAGATGGCACAAGTTCTCACCACTGAAACATGTCGATCAAGGGTGTACAATTTCATGATAGAGGTGGCCCAATATACATACATACAGTAGAGTAAAATATTTTTAATGCTCGAGTGTGTGTTTTAAAAATCTGCTCCTCGACTCCAAAATTCACTGAGTGTATAAGATGCTTTCGAGTTCATCTGATAGACTATCTTCTTGACCTCATTTTTTTGTCACTGCTTTTTGACGGAAATGTTGTTTTTGGGTGTAAATATGTACCCAAGTGATGTTAAATGTTCAAGCGATATGATGTGATGCAGGAGGTCTTCAAAAAACCGCCGCAAAGCTGAGAGGAAGAAGCTGAGTCTGAAGGAAGGAAATCCCCAGGAGGAAAAAGCGCTCATGTACGCCCTGGGAGAAATGGTTGCCAGCGTGGACAAAATGAGAGGTGAATGTGTACACTTGAGCTTTTGGAAAGCACGTTACGCGTTGTGGGGATTCATGATTTTTGTCTGGCTGTTCTGCAGAGGAGATTCAGGCGCTGCTCAAGGCTCTCGTGCTCTTCCGCTTCGACAGGCAAGCCGATGAACTCCAACTCGTTTTTCAGCAAGCTCTGCACGCCATGGAAGAGGCCGTCCCGGAAGTATGGCCTCAGGACATGCAGAGCAGCCACCTACCGGTAATCCATTTTCAATTCAAAGTATTTTTTTTTAATGGTAAACCACCGTTGCGTGTCAAATTTGAATGTCGTCTGCTTGTTGTGTCTCAGCTGACGGGACCCAACTCAACAGCAAACAGTATCATGGCTTCCTTCCAGCAGCAGCAGACGCAAACGCAGCTAACGTCACAAGGTCTGCAGGATGTGCTCATCTTTTTGTCATATTCACACACACACACACACAAACCATTCATTCATTCACCCAGTCAATGCGTTTGTGCTTTCCTTGCTGTGATGTCTATTCAACTCCCGCCTCCCTGCAATGCCATTGGCTGGCGATCCAAATGCCCGTTGTCAGTAGTTGGGTTTAGTTTAGAAGCAGGCTTTTTTGCCATTTGTCAGTTAAATGAATCAGATAGGGTGACCACCTCCAGACTGACAAAATGTGGGAAATGTCGAATGCGTGACAATGTGGGACAGACATAACGTACGACAGGATAGGCCTATACAAGACAAAAGACTCATTTTGAAACATCTGGCCTTTATTGAGGCTATCAAATATGTCAAAAGTGCAAAAGACCAGGAATTATACAGCAAAATATACTTTCAGTGAATCAAATTAAAAGAAATGGGGGAAAAAAGATTTAAAAAAAAAAAAATAATAACTGATGCTTTGCATGTTTCCCATCACCAGATATTGAGATCTCTACTCCGCCAACGATGAGAAGTGGAGTCAAGTGGAATTTGGACTTTTGAACGAAACTTATTTTTGTTTAAATGGATTAAAGAATAATTAAATGAATAATTGAATCACTTCTTCATCCAGACACCACCTTGTCTGTGCAAATGTTAATAAAGTGGTCATCGTCCTATGGTTTTCAGTGGCGGCTGGCCGAAACAGCTGCAACTGCGTTTCCCCTAAGGAAGTGCGAGGACGGGAGTTTTTTTTATTTTATTTTATTTATTTATTTATTTATTTATTTATTTTCAGTTCAACCTTTTACTCAAACACAATAGGTATAATAACATCATAATAACAACAAGCTGACAAAAACAAAATAAGACATCCCAATACCAAAAAAAAAAAACACAAAACAAACAAACTAAAGCACACACAAAAAAATGAAAAAAGTGAAAAACACATTTCAGGGCAACTCCATCTTGTATACAAAGAATATACAGCCAGGACAAATATCTTAGAGACAGCCTTTCAATAAATAAGGTTCATTTTACAGCATTCTTGGTGTTAATACGCTTTAATGAATTGTTGTAGGACTTCAGATCATTCTTCCAATGCAGAATGGTTTTGTTTTAAAGTGTATGTATTGTTTGGCCAACAAAATAATATTTACTATTATGAAAGAAGCCATATTTAACATCAGAGATAGTAAGAGAAATAAAGAGCAACTTTTTTGAACAAGCCTATTGTTGAAAGTCAAGCCAAAACCTTTGTACAAACTCACACCAAAAGAAAAGATGGTCTAAATCTTCAATTTCACCTTCCCTACATTCACCTTAAATTTCATCTTCCAAAGTTTCTTGGTTGGGTAAATATTGATCATTTTAAATTGAAGTTCCTTTGTTTTTGGTGGGACTGGAAATTTCAAATACTTGCATCTAATCTTTTTTTTTTTTATCTCCTGAGATGAAGTCTTTCAAAATATAACCACGTTTCAAAGTACCAGAAACACAGTTTTCCAAAAAAATAGCCTCTAATAAATTTGTTGTTACATTCATCATCCCAAAAATCAATCTCGTTATCATGTAGCAGCCTTAAACATGGAGTTTGAATTTTTGAATACATTTGATCTTGTTAAACCATGTTAATCAGGGATAGTGTGAATGTTTTCACCATTTGTTTGTAGTTTTTTTGAGTAGAAAAAATCTTAAATCAATCACAAAAATCAGAATGATGCAAGATTCCTCCCTCCTCATCCATGAAGTCAGATATAGCCCATATTCACGAGGACAGGAAGTAGCTTCCGACTAGATCTTTCATTTGATTAAGACTCAACAGGTTGATTGCCTCAACAAACTGCTGCACAATTGAATTTTTGGAACAGGACTTATGAAGGAATTCCTCACCCATCTGTACTTGTCAGTCATTGTGGCTCATCTAGTGCCAAATCTCTCACACTGAGGGGATGTGGTGTGAATTCAATTTAGGCCCCCACCTAACTAGTTTGCTGATTGGACAAATGACTTGTTACCCATGAGCAACTCTTTCTGTTATGTAATTCTGAATGTTCCAAATCTGTCCAGTGCAAGTTTGTACAATAAGCTGATAGTAGCTGTTTTGACCCTGGGCGATCTCCAGACACCGCTTCGTCTTTCTGTTCCGGATCGATGATCCCTGGAAAGCAGTCAGTAGTTTTGTTTTTTTCCCCATTTTGCTCAGAACTGCGAGATATGCACACATCATCGCTGCCACCCACCTGCTTAAAGTCCCAAAACATGTTGAAATTCTTCTGCGCAGCTACGTTACACTCATAGAGGGCCGGGTAGATGCCACTGCCAGGGTCCACCAGGCAGCGGTTGTTGTTATACTTGTGGGATTTGATGCCACCCACGTAGAGGTGTCCATTGGTCCGGTAGTAGCAATGCTGTGGCAAAGAGAAAGGGTCGCTGTGAATTGATGAATTTGGAAGCTTTCTGCAGTGAAAATAATCATTTCATTTGGAGGAGGGGTCAAAAAACAAACACATAAACTAAACAACAAAAATTTAGAACAACAACAAATAAAAAAAAAACACTTATTGCTGCAGGAAAAACTGATTGGCTGTGCCTCTCATTCAAAAAATAAGTCAGATTTCCTGAGAATAGGACAATGGCCTTATGCCTGAGGCTCCCTATACATGTACAATTACAAAATGAACTCTATGCCTTCAGACGTGATGAATTTAAAAAGCTCTGAGGCGTATCGATGCAGACACAGTAATAACGTTGGTTGCGTTTTATTAAGATGGGGGGCTTAATTTGCTTCAAGCGGCCGTATCTGTTTGCAGCCACTTCTCTAACGCTAACCACATGATCACTGCTCAATGTCATTCAAAGTTGATGTGAAGCTTTTCAATGTGTTTTGATCTGGCACAAAATGTAAATGTTGTCTTTCAAACTGCGCTGCAAAACCACTTATTTCGACCTTTGCTAGTGAGGCAAAACTCCATGCCAAAAGTTGTCCTACTAGGATAAAGAGTGTACAAGTATATGGACTTTAAGATGGAGATCAAGGGTATCAAATAAATGCTTTCCATCTCGCTTGAGTCCGTACCTGCGGGGAAAAGTAGTGGCAAGAGTAGAGAATGGGTATGCTGCCCGGAACCGGACCCTGGTCGATGCACAGATCCGGCTTTAGCTGGTTTATTAACTGTAAAACAGAGCGGAGCAAATTTGATGCCGTCATTGCAAAGTAAGGAGTAGGCCACTAAATAATATGTGGTTGACTTATAGTTAATCTAATCATGCCCGTTTCAATAATTTTGCTCACTTGAAGAGTGGATGGCTTCAAACAAAAGACGCTCTGTCCTGTAGTTAACACATCTTGATGTACATAAATACCACGAAATAAGATATATAATAATAATCTTGTATTGATATTTTGATCAGAAAACCAAATGTCTTCCATAGGCAATTAAAAACCAAGGAATTAACCTTGCCATTTAAATATTTTTGGAGGGGACTAATAATTTCAACTTGTGTACAAAAAGACAAATGTGCAAAGCGTGCAGTATTACTGATCAGAATGAATTACATGATGCAAAAAACGCAGCATGGCAGAGGTAAATGCTAGTGAGGCTAATCACCGTTCTTATTCGTCACAAGATAATCAAGAATTGGATTGAAGACTGGAAAAAAAATATGCCAATTGGTCCATTTCTAGCACGAAAGGTTAAGGCAGAGTAGGAGAGTCCACTAATTGGCTTTTGTGCTCACCGCCCCATAGGCGACAAGGTCTTTGAGAGGGTCCAGCATGGGGTAAATGTTATCCAAGTACCACTTGAAGGGCTTGCACTTGAGCCGCTCCCTCAGCGCCTTGCGTTCCGATACGTCACCGATGTCCACGCCGTGATCCTGAGTGGAAAAGGTGCACAAAATGCCCACCGTGCTGGCTTTTTCTGGATTTCAGTGTTTGGACAATTGGAATTCTTTGACAAAGTGTTACTGTCATTTGCATGTACCTGAAAAGGAAGGTTCCAAGCGATGTTGACGTTGTACTTGTACTCATCCATCCACACCTCGGCCACCCGTAGGGCGTTTCGTTTCATGGTGACCCTGAGGTCCTCCAGGTAGGGCTTCTTGGCGCGCTCAATGTGGGCGATCTTGGAACAGGGGATGACCTCCACGCTGCCGCCACACAGCCACACCTAAAGGCTCAAACACAAACGCTGGATCACACTGTTTCGCTTTTGTTTAGAACTTGGACTGCACCGGAATCTTACCCGAATGCCCAGCTCCACGTTCTCACCACCGTATATTTTCATTCCTCCGTCCAAGCTGCCGATCTCGCCAAAGAACTTGCGATCTGCAACAAGTATCCCCATGATAGCTGGGCTCCTTTTGTGACGGAAAACACGGACAAAGTTTATCAATACAACTTAGACTTTTAAGAAATGGTAGTCGCAATATAAAATGAGAACTATAGGAAATATTCCAATTATATCCACTATAATTAATGTTGTGTTATACATTTTATTTTATTTGGAATTAGTCAGTCTTGGCGGATTTGCTGTTTTTATTATCGATTTCAATATTATTTGCACTTATAGTTATTTATTTTTTCGTGGAGCAGTTTTTGAAGACTTTGGGGTGTTAAAAAGTGATACATAGGCTATATTTATTTATTTATTTATTTATTTATATTATTTAATTCACCGGTGCATTTCAATGGCCGTCAATTATACGTAAAGTTCACAGGCTGGCTAAGACAGTTTGCCACTGTATTAAAAAAAAAAAACTTTGAAAACTTCAAAATTGAAATGGACTTTAGGATTATTCCAAACCGAAACCGAGGAGAGCGGGTGTAAAACCTGCGACTCACTTGGCAGGCAGCGTCTCGTCCTTGAGCTCGTACCACTCGGGCCTGAAGGACTCGTACAGGCACCACAGGGCCCAGTTGAAGGCATCGGCGGCCGGGTCATAGTGGGTCACGATCAAGTCGTCGTAATTGACCCGATCGAAGACAGGCGTCAGGATGACCCTGCGGTCCTCCTTGATGCGAGCCAGCAGCGGCTCTGCCCTGAATGCACAAGCGACTGTCAATGATGCGAGGTAACAAAGGCGTACGTATTCTTTTCCTTGTGCTTATATATTTTTTTTACATGTCCTGTACACAGTATAGTCTAAACCAGACTTGGACATTATCGGGTTTAAACCTTATATGAGCGGTTTTGGGATGCAAGAAGAAAAATCCTAGCTAGGCCTGTCTCACCTCTGACCTTGGCAAACATGGAAATGGCAAGAGGTCATTTAAGACACCAACCATTGCACATGGACTTCAATATGGGCGTCCAGGATGGCCACCACATCACCAGTGGCTACCTTCCATCCAGTCAGTCTGGCCTGGGTGAGGCCAAGCTGCTCCTTGTGCACGACCCGCTTCAGCAGTCCCGGACGCTCCTCGTGGATGACCCCGATGTAGTCTTCCAGCTTCTCCATCAGGTCCTCTGTGGACAAACGGTCAAGGTGAACAACTTATTCTCATTTCTTACTTCCTTGTTTGCCACCTACTCAAATTGTGACAATATTTCCATTCACACAACCCGTATATAGAAAGGTTCTTTTTTCTGGCATCCGTTAGATAAATATTTTCTAGTAGTTACTATTAGTATTGCAATCTTGGATACTAATAGAAATGGGGTGAAGGATTCCCTACCGAACTTAACTATTGCTGGTTCAGACCACGTTCCTGAGTGGAATTTAATTGTTATTTTCATAAAGTGAAACTGTATAATGTTTTTCTCCTTAAAAGCACGAAAGAAATAACAATGTATTGTATAGTATATCAGCATGCTTATATAGACACTTGAAAGATGTTCCAGAGAATGCTAAATATTGTGTTTTGTTCCTAAGCAACTACCTCCACATAGCAGAAAAGAAAAATTGTTGTGTAATTCTGTCTAATTATGTCATTACTGTGCGTATTTGCAAAGGCATTTATGAAGCACTAAAATAATAATGACAAATTACTTTTTACACTTACTCAACTATTTTGTTTATAACCTTACCTTCCGTAATTTCTGGAACACAAGCCACACCAACTAAAATTAAGGAAAAATCCAGTTTTGTTCATATATAAGCCGCATCGGGCTCCGTGGGGTTCAAAACTACGTCCAGAAATTAACCCATTGGTTTTACCCCATTGGAAAATGTACATTTAATGATCGTCAAAGAGATTATGGAATTTGGACTGCCTTCTCTTCATGTACCATTTGTGCTGTGGTCGTCCACCAGTATTATCTCTCTGAGCAGACTGGCAGGGGTCTTGTCCAAGATGCTGCGGATCGCCCGCTTGATAATAGATAGAGCTTCGTTAAGGTATATCAACACCACGCTCAGGCTGGGGAGATCAGCAGGGTACTTTTTCTGTGTGCATCTTTATAGAAGAAAGAGCAAAACAAAACAGGTCACGTCATTGCAAATGATGTCTCATGCATAGCTGATGTTCAGCAGGTCACATAAAGCATACTTAACTATATTCTATGCAAGTCATAATTAACATCTTACTACACATCATTTCATATTCAAAAGGACGCCAGGCTTTTTTGTGGCATCATACTTCATGTCACATGATGCGTTCAAATGTGTTCTATTCAGGGAATCTAATAGAAAATAGAATACAATACAACTATATTCCTCTTTCCGTTGCAGTTGGACTAAAATAATTATTTCAAACATACATCTTCAAAACATTTACAACTATGCATCCGATACAGACCGATACAGAGTTGTCTGTCTGTTGATCTCATGTTGTTTGTGATAAAAGAACCAGTGAAAACAAAATGAATTTAGTCCAACATGTAGCCATTATGTTCAAACATGTGTTCGAGTGATCTCGTGCCATGTTTGTTTGGGTGTGGCTACCTGGCGTGCCGTGTGTCGGGAATCTCCCTGTTGAGCGGCAGCCTGTCACTGAGGAAAGCGTTGTAGCCATACTGGGTGAACAAGGCCTCGGCCTCCTTCTGCTCCTCCTCACTCAAACCTTCTCCCCACTTCTTGAACAGGGCCGAGTTGGGGAACAGTTTCCTCACCACCTTCTTGTCCTTGAGCTCCTTTTCTGCCTTGTCCTCGGCTTTCGCCATCACCGCCACTGGCTGTGCATTGTTTACAACTTTGACTGTAAAAATGGAAAGTCGTTTCATTTTACATTAGATATATTATATTGAATATATTAGATGAGATATTATATTTTACATGAGATATTATATTATTACATTCTAGGTTAGATTATAAATTAGATTATAGATTAGATTATAGATTAAATTTGAAAAATAATTCACAAATTAAGAATACAAAAAATAAATAAATAGGAATCATTTGAGACGAATGCAAAATCAATTCAACAAATAAAAGATCACATCAAAAAAATTGTGATTTTACTATTATTCTAGACAATAAATTAGGGAAATTACATTTTAGCCACCCAAATTTAGGGAGAGAAGTGGCAAAATAAATACAACAAACCTTCAATACAACCTAAAAATATTTCATGGAATTACTTTTTTATGTTGTACTAATATTTTTATTTAACTTAAACAAGTAATTTAACTACTTATGTAAAATAATACATTAATAAAGTATTAATAATTAACTGTCCAAACAAATGCAATAAATATTGGTGGACTCTTAATTAAAAAGTCTCTGCTGTACATTGCCCATTCTAACACTGGATGGAACAGGTGGTTGACTTTATGGGGGATGAAATTTACCCCCCCCCCCCACCACCAAAAAAAAATGAACTTACGCAGTCTGTCAATGCTAGCTTCCATCTTATCCAGCCTCTTGAAAATCCCCTGTTCGTGAATTGAGTCGTTGTAGCTAACCCTGTGCAGATGCTCCGAGTGGCTTTTCACATCCCTCCGAATGGAGCCCAGGTACAGCAAGGTGGAGGCCACAAAGATGACCAGCAGGACACCTCTGAGCCAGCCAGGCCTCATGTCGACCACACCTGACAAAAAAACACAAGGGAGGAGAATACTCATCCTGGGGCCCAAGTCATGGGCCCATCTTAACCCTCCCTCCTCTTCCTCTTTCCAGCCACTCAGTGTAGACATTCTCACTGTACATGTTCATGTCCACCCATACATTTTTCTAAACCGCTTTTCCCTACAAGGGTCACAGGCACATGACCATTACAGTCCAAAGTTCTTGCCTTCATGGACTCCATTTAACAGACTCTGGATTTAACAGACAGAATGTAGTGTGCAATTAATGAACCCCAGATATATTTCAGATGTTCTAGTTGGCTTTTCTTGCCCCACCCCCCCATCCTTTCCAGCTGAAGACCAAAGGTTTTGTGCTCACACTGACTGCAATTGAACTCAGGTCTATAGATTGTGTTGGCAGCCTGATATCAGAGCTCTGTGTTAACCTAATTGTATTTTTCTTTCTTTATTATGTTATGTCTTTTGCATTCCATCACGGCCTTAACCAGTCCCTCTTCCACGCCCGACTTCCTTAGGGCCCACCTCACCACCTCCCTTGGCACCCTGTCGAACCCTTTTTCCAGGTCAACAAAAGCGAAGTACAACCTCTTCCTCTTCTCCTGGTGTTTCTCTTGCATCTGTCGGGTGACAAAAATTGCGTGTGTTGTACCTTTACCAGGCATGAAGCCATACTTGCATCTCGTCCACCTCTACCCGTGACCTCACCCTCCTTTCCAACACCTTCTCTAACAGCTTCATTCCATGCTCCAGCAGCTTTATTGCCCTGTATGACCCGCATGCGAGTGGGTCCCCCTTCCTCTTTGAATAGAGGCACCAGGACGCTTTTTGTCCAGTCCTCCGGTGGTGTGTTTGACTTCATAAGACCAAGTCGGGTTGTCGTGATGCGTCTAGTGTGTTGGTGGAGTGCCCAGTGCATGTCACTTCTCACTGTCAACCCTCATGCCCTGGTGCCCATGAACCAGCCCCCAACTATGGGTTAAATACTTTTTTGGGGGGTTCTTTTATCACAAACAATTTTAATTTTAGTTTATATTACCTGACATGTTTCGGCTGTTTTGAGATTTCTGACATGTTTTGAGATCCGAAAACGAAGCCCGAGGATCATCAACAGGGACGAGGGAGTCTACATGCTCTCTACCACCTGGAGCAGCATTTTGGGGAGGTGAAGGGCGTGACTCATCTGTCAAATCTGACAGGTGAGTCACGCCTTCATTCATTCATTCATCCATCAGCTGATAAAGACGCGTCACAGCAGTGACACTATGATAAAGGCGGAAGTACACGCCGAAACATCTCAGGTGATCAAACCTAAAATTAAAATTGTTATAAAAGAACAACAAAAAAAGTGATTGACAAGGGAAACAAAATGAACTTAGTACAACTATGGGTTAAATAGTACCACTGGCTCAGGAGAGGAATGGGTTAAGGGAGTCAACCCCTACAGAAAATCAATTTCCCCTTGGGTTGGTGTCAGGAAGGGCATCCGACTGTAAAAAGTTTTGCTCCAAAATATTCTCAGTATGGCTAGACAAACACAAGAACTGAAATGCACAATGTATACAAATGTAAAGGTCAATATAGTTATATAAAACATACCTCGCTCCGCTTTCCAAGAATTGCAAGTACTTCAGCCTTGACCAAAATTTCAATGTGTCCGTGGTGACTGCAACTTGAAGGTCCATTCAATTTTGCGCGGCGTGCAGGTACGTGCACGCCACTCGGAGTTCAACTGTGTTGTAGTTGAAGATGCCAGTAGACAAGAGCGGATTAAGGAGGAGCAGACGCCCCCCAGTGGACAATTGACATTACAACAATAATTGAATGTTACTTTCTTTTGCATAAATTTGCATGATCATCGTTTCTATTGAGGGGAACTGTTCGAACGTAGCTTTTTCTCAGCCTCAAAACATTAGATTTTTGCAAATAAATGGGCAGCCCCTTAATGTTTAGCGAAAATGTCGCTTCTGTTGGGCGGTCTGTCAGGATGGATGGATGAATGGATGGAGGGATGAATAAAGTGGAGTTCAGAATTCCCTCAGTCTTTTTCATGTATTTTCACTAAATATTTTGAACATAAAGTCACTATGAACTAACATAACTAACGTAACTTTGAACTACATAGTTCTCAGTCTTTGCAGGTTTTTAGCGACGATCTTCAATTTAGACACACATTGATGCATTCACGTGACATTATTTGGGTATTTTCATGAAAGCGTACATTTAAATGGCTATTCATGCTGACTTTTCAGGTAGTGGTTAACACTATCATGTTTGCTTTTGTGCTAGTAGAAGGTGCTTATACAAACAGGAGCTTGCATCCTTGTGCGCCATAGCTACCATCTGTCAAGCAAGATGCAAAACACTCCAACTGGAATCAAATTGGAACCTATTGAATGAATGGAGGTGGCAATGAAGGCGTGGCAAACTTTCCGTCTGTTCTAAAGACAATAAGAGCTTTGAAAGTCATATTTGCCCTTAGATTATGATGTGTATCATGTTTTTTTTGTTTTGTTTTAATTACTCCCAGCAAGGACTTCATCCTGGATGAAGGTGTTTGCCAATCATGCACATTACATGATACGATAAGCAATGTTTTTGAAACATGAATTTAGATTTTATTTTCATTTGATGAACACATGCAACAATAGGGAAACCAAAATAGATTTTTTGTAAACTCACCACAAGAATTCAATTTGCAAGCAAGGTTAGATCACCACAGCAGCTACTACATACCAATTTGAATATTATTCTGATGCTTGACTGATTTCACAGTGCTTGTACCACATGTAATATATCAAATCTTCATTAAGCTATCTGTATTTACACATTATAATCAAGTACTTCAAAATACTTCACTTTAATTTGTCCACATTTTCAACTGAGTCTAACGAATTCCTCATTATTGGACAGCACTAACTCACAAATTGAATGCACAAAATAAATAAATAGGATGTTGAATGTGCTTAATTCTATTGTTTTAGACTTTTTCTTTTTGACTTTTCGTATTTGTGGCAGATGCTTGTCGATGTCAACTGAGAAGCAGACACAACGTTGTCAGCTTGCTTGAGTGGCAATTAGCGTTGTTCGTTTACTCCGCTGCGAATTAGGTGTCCAGTGGCCAGAGATCATCCAGCCACTGAAGACCCATGGTCCAATTACATGTCCTCCTGTCACTTTTTCCACTTTATATTTCTCATTGTTTATCATTTTTATAGGCACGAGCTTTTGGTTTTAATCGTTGTTTGTAAAGAGACACACAATGACAGCACAGCTGCTTTTAAATGTATTCATTTATTAAATTGTAAAAAAAAAAAAAAAACAACGGAAAAACCTGAAGTTGAATATATACTTCATTTTTCTATTTTTATGATTAAATAGCATTACAAAATTACAAAAATTACAAAATAAAGAAGTTGCTTGAAAGAATTATGCTTGTCATATTTTTTCCTTCTTTTTCAACCAACTCTGTGTTTGGCTATCTTAAATGTAAGGGACAATAGAAATAATGAAACAAAGATATACTTCCACCAACATTTGGAGTTGATGAAGTGGTCATCCTCACATGGTCTTTACGCGCCTGCCAGCCAGCTGCAGTTTGCGCAGTCGACGCAGGCGCAGGCGGAGACGCATTTCCCTGGTGAGCTGGCCACCTTTATTTAGCTTTTCCATCTTGATCCTCAGCCGAGGCTCCTTGGCCAGGCGGAAGTCGCAGGTGGTGGGGAAGTAGTCGTACATGACCTGGCAGGTGCGTGAGGATGGCAGGTAGCCGCTGGCGCTGGCTGTCACACGGTACTCGCCGGGATTCAGCAGGCGCCAGTAGTCTCCGCCGGCAGCTATGCGGGAACAACACAAATGGAAGCTGGTGGAAATCTAGTCCATAAATATAAAACAATGTAGGACGCACTGAAATTTCAAAGTACCTGTCTTGCAACCCACCAAGGTGACAGTCATCACCCTAGAACACGTGTCCCAATACTTTTGTTGTATGAATGTTTAAATTGATTGATATTACCTGATCGGATGTGGTGGTCGATGTCTTCTACTTGAATGACGGCGTCTGAGATTCCCGCTTCCGTGTCTTTGTCGCGGATCACGCCTTTGATGCCTCTGTGCACCTGGAACACGTCAACCGTTCTTAGTTCAGCAAAAAGCTGCCTGTGCCGTGGACATTCTAGACCTTGTGGATTATTTCTCGTCATTCTGTTCATTTGTGCGACGTATCGGTTAAAAATTCTTTTTTGGACCTTTTTAACTGTGGATGAAGTTGCGTACTAGCACCTGCTCCATGTAGACCAGCAGAGACTCTCGGTTGTTCTCCCACTCGATGGGAAGCTCGCTGGCGTGCGGGAACTTGTCACAGGACAATTCCACCGTTACCTCGAAGCAGTTTGTGTGCAGGTAGCTGAAGTCATTCATGCCTTCACACACACACACACACACACACACACACACACACACACACACACACACACACACACACACACACACACACACATGAAATGAAATAATCTGTAAAAACGTTACGGCTAAAAATATGTTCATACTTCCAGGTACGTTGTGCCAGTCAGCACCATTGATGATGTTGTTGTAGCGGACAAAGTCCTTATTGTGGCACGGCCGTCGCTCAGGGTTGGACATCACCTGCAATATTAGAGAGCAAAGAGGCTTTGTTTGTTTGTTTGTTAGCAACCATAAGAGAAATGTATTCAGGCCTGACGAGTCATCTGCCAAAACTGGTGGCTGCAGGCATTTAACCAGAAAGTAAAAAAGAAACAAGATAAGCAAGTAAAGTGTTATGCAAACCAGCCAGCCATGAGAACATGAAATTCAGGTAGGATCAGCTGTCATAATGAATAATGAAATCAAACTGGGAACTAACAAGAAAACAAGCAAATTATAACAAACAATTTCCTTTTTGGCAACTAACCAGTAGAGCCTTCCATTTATTTAGGTAACAATAGGTCATATTGTTAAAGTATCAAGCCTTTACAGAAGCTTGGGAATAAATAAAAAAAGGACAGGAGGAGCCTGATATTGTTGCGTGACGAATAAGGTATTTTGCCAATTTAGGCAATGGAGGCACAATTCACTTCTTGGCATTCATCAGAGAAGGCCGAAATTAATTCGGACTCGACGAGTCAGCACTCAGCAGCCTTATAATCCTGTTGTAAAAAAAAATAAATAATAATAATAATATATGGTGGAGCATGAAATCAACTGACAGTCAAATGGAGGCATTTGTTGCTTCTTGTTCAGTACCAGAGGAGGACGCAATTAATTCAGGCCCAGATAGTCAGCTTCTTAAATCAGAGAATCAGAGAAAGAACAGGAAGCAAGCAAATCATGTAAGGGGAGCCGTAACAACCAATCACGGCTCATGCAAGCTACACCGTGATTGCCCTGAGCACCAGATGACAAGTGGCAAAATGTGTTTTTAAAGGTACTAATAGTACATAAAAAGTTATCACGTTATTTTTATACAAACTATGACCTTTTTACTGGCGACGATGGTTAAAAGTATCCCTTTAAAAACACAGAAATTGGTAGTCTTGTCTTTCATGAGGAGACCCACAGAAAAAGTCATGCCTGGAAGACACAGATAGTCGGCCATTTTGAAGAGTCACCTGATTGGTGCTGGCGTAGGCTGCGGCCAGCCATCGGAAGAAGCTTTCGTCCGGGGTGGGTGTGTGCTCTCGCGGTGCCCAGTCACGGGTCATATCAAACGGGTACGTGACCACCAACTCTCCGCCGTGAAGGTTAGCGCCAAGAACAAACGGGATCTCGTGCATCCAGTTGATCACGGCTCTGGTCTCAGATGCTACCTGCCGGGCGGACGGATATAGAAAGAAGGCAAGGTGACGGCGAGGGGGGCTACGTACAAAAGCGTCCTCCGAGGTGTACTGCTCGGGAATGGGGAAGTAATGGTTGATGAGTTTGGAGCGGTTCGTCTCCAGCTCCAAGGCGGTCCACATGACTGAGTTGAGGTCAGCAAAGTTGTGGTTCATGTCGATGCCTTCGTAGCTGTACCGGCCCAGAGTCCACCCAGACAGTTCCGAGCCCTGCGGGGGGGACCACTCGTTGATATTGGTGGGCAAACGACAGGTGTTAGTATTTTTAAGAATGATCTAACCAATCCAACTGTAGTATTCTTATCAAATGGCTCCACCAGACAGGCCAGAAGGGACAAACCTTTTTGAAGGCCATCTCGTATCCGTCGGGGTTCATGGAGGGCAACAGGTGGATGCGAGTCTCTTGGACCAGGTGGACGACCCGCTGGTTTCCGAGCTTATATTCGCGACACAAGAACTGCATCAGGTTGAGAAGGAGCTCGCGACCCAACACCTCGTTCCCGTGCATCCCTGCCACGTAGCGGAACTCCGGTTCTCCTGCACAGCACAAAATTCAGTGGCGAAATCCCACTTCATTCTCACACATTACACCTTAACAATGATGTTTTTCCCTTGAAATTTTAAGGCTGTGCTGCTGCCATTTTGCATGAAAGAGGCCTAGCGTCACGCACAAACATGCGCGTTAGCGTACGTTTGTCAAATACTCAAGTATGGAATGCATGCCTTTTCCACGTGGTAGTGTCAAATATTTCTTGAGGAGCAACATTCCAATATAATTTCCTTGGAGGTTTTTCTAGCCACCCTATGTGTGGAAGTCTTGTTGCACTCAGTTATGGGGGGAAAAAATTAAATGGACGGATACTCCCATGATGCCTTTCGCAGCTAAGGCGGGAAATGGTATGGGATGTCGGCGAAGCTGAAGAGGCCAACGATAACATTTGTGCAAGAGGAGAGTAAACTAGACAAAGTTTCATTCAGAGGCAACTTATTTGACCATGCCCTGCAAAATCCACACAGGGAGATTTTGAAAATGAGTTACCTGAAAACAAAGTGGCTTCTGTCCCTCATAACACACCTTCAAATGCATCAGGGGCAACTTCAGATGCAACTTCTAGCATAAAGCAATGCCTCAGAAATTTGACAAATCATGGAAATATAATACATCTATTTCTATTCAAGAAAAAAAAAAGAGACTTCCTTACCGTATAATTAAAATGAAAAAAAAGGAATATTTTAATCTTTATAATTTCCACATAAAAAAAAACAATTCAGCATGATTTGTTTTTAAAGAAATAAAATCACATTTTTAATAAAGTTTTAATCTCCGGTGCAGGGGAGACTCTGAGGAAGGCGGTAATGCCTATAAAATCCAGAATACTCTGGCGATTGTTTTCATATTTTCAGAGGTTGACGTGTGCATAGGTAGAGATGTAGATGTTAATTTTGAGAACGATTTTCTGACATTAAGCCAGGTTGAGCTGTATTACATTGTGTTTCATTTTGACGGCTTTGGCAATGAGGCCATCATCTGAAATGATTATTGTTGAGTAGCTATTTATTAAAGGTATTGTGATAAATGGATACTACCTTGAACCGTTTTGCCCGTGTGGCCTCTCTTCAGTGGGGGGAGGCTGCTCTTACTCGTACTCGACTTAGCATTATCAAGATGTTGAAACATTAGCTGTAATGCTTCCTCTAATGCTTTGTTTTTAATTGACCATGATGATTTTTGGCAAAAAATCAATGCCATCGATGAAAAGTGATTGCTAGTGCAAGAATAATGACTCAAATATTTTTACGTTTTCTAATCCGGTAAAATGGCATTATAGGAATAATATACAAACAGACAAAGGGAAAGTTGAAAGGCCAGGGATACAAACAAACTAAAACACACCAATGCTTGGGAACTGTCAATCTGATTTAACAGCTCTGGGAGTTCTAGTGTTAACAGACGGCGCCCTCGTGGGGTTGACAACTGCATTATTACATCAGCAGGACTAAAATGCCAAGAACAAACTTTGGTGCTATCTGTAAATAGAAATGTATCTCTGTTCACAACCAACTGCCTTCACTGCACCGTGAAGATCCTGGTTGGCTGGGCAGGGAAACAGCAGTGATAGCTCAACGTCTCTCCTCTTTGTTGTTTTGACAAATAGACGCAACCACACACGTGCAAAGATTGACTAAAGCTAACCCCAAACTTGGACAATCGATATAAATTCTCAAGAGTAAAGCTGCTTTCAAAAGAAGTGATTTTACCAGAAATAAGTCACCACGTAAGCTACTATAAGGCCACATTACTGTATTTTTCTTTTTTGTTGGATTACTTAGTAGCAATACAATTTTAACCTCATTAAATCTGTTTTTTTTTTTTTAAATAGCTTTCATTAAATTGCTTTTTTAAGATCTCTGAATATCATGACTTCTCCACTAAATAAAAAAGTACAACTTTAGTCTTAATTGCTTTGTGGAAAAATGACAACTTTCAACCCTCCCCCAAAAAAAAAAAAATGTACAACTTCAACTATTTATTTCAAAAACGTACAACCTTAATCGCATACCATTAACGTCAAGTTAACACTCACCCAGTTCGTGCGTGCCCGGGTTGTCTGAAATCTCCATGACGAGCAGCTGTAGCCCAGTGTAGCTCTTCCCGATGCTGTACAGGCGGGTGATGTGGGGGCACGCTTCATTCACCGCCTTCATCAACTGCAAACACCAGGAAGTCAATTTAAGAAAAGAATATGATAAGATACGATTCCCATTTGGAGGAAATTGTGCTGTGTCGTGGACACAGTTGGGCAGCTTGAAACCTGCGTCAAAGAGGAGGACAAAACAATCTTCGCTCCATCTTAGACCAGATTCTACAGCAAGAATGGCCAACTGGCGGCCTTGATATAGTTTATTTTTTAAACTGTACTTGCAAAACTGTTCACACATGCTTTAAAACTAGATAATTTTCCCATAAAATGAGTCAGTACCATCAAAGTTGTGAAAATCGTTCTCAATTAATTTGTCTCATTGTTTTGTACTTTTGCCCAAAACAATCCGGATGATTAGGCCCAACACCGATGATGACTTGCAAAACAGTTTACCCATGAGTCAAAACTATTGTCTAATAATCACTAAGTGACAGTATTAATTGGAGTTGAAATCATTTTGTTTGTCTGTGGTCTGATCTCAGGATCCAGGCCAGCAGAGTGTGAATGTTTGCTTTGTGGCCACCGCTCGTGCGCTGCCGCACTCAAAAAACACCTCACAATATTTATTTTGTGGTTGGACGGCAACAGGAGCGCATGGTGTGCCACCGACTCCCACCCCTTCTTCATCTTTCCTCACCTTCCTCATCTCTTTGTAATTGTGGTGCCTGAAGTCCAGTTTGTCCCGGGTGACTTCCGTCTGCCATGGGTACGCTATGTTAGGATCTGGAACACAAACAGAGTGACGTGCAGAGGTGACGGGCAAACTTGGGTGGCTTAAGGGATCACCTTTGACTTTTTAAAGTGGACCGATGGGTTAGGTCATACGGAGAGATGAGATTTAAAAAAAAACAAAAACACAACTTTAAATGTGCTAATAAAATGCTTGATTAGGGTGTTTGTTCTGGACAGTCAGTCCCGTGCACAGATGTTTATTACCAGAATACCATTATGTAAATGTGTTTATTATATTAATAATTGTATCTTATTATTTTTTTTATTTGAATTAAACACTCAATGTGTATGTACATTTTGTATATTATTTGCAATAAATTTAATCAAACATCTATGCATGTAGTCAAATTATTTGACATGTTATTTGTATCAATTATTTCAGAAAAATACTGTTGATTTAATAATATTTTATTAATGGATTATAACAATTATTTAATTAAATAAAGGAAAACTTTGTTTTTACAAAGCTTGCAATGTTTTACCAACTTTTTGAATTTGATCATGATTTATATAGTAATGAAATAATCAACCAATAATTTAATAAAATGAGGTACTTAATTACTACCCTGCGTAAAACAGTACATCTATGATGTGCTTCATTTGATTATTTATCAATTTTATTATTGATCAATTATTTACTAAAATAATTCAAAACAAGTTTAAATAACAAAGTAAAATGTTTATTTGACTCATTTTTTGTTGAATCATTTTTATTGTATAATTTTTAATAACCTAAAAACTTTAGTACCTGGTAGCGTACATCCCAGCACCTCAGCCCTGAGGCAGATGTTTCCCTGAGTCCCGTTCTGGTACCACGTCTGAGGGTTGATCCGGATGTAACGCGCCACCGTGGACGTGTTGAAGACTGCCAGCACCGGTGTCTCCGGGTCACGGTTGCCTTGGAAAATCTACACGTCCACACACGCACATAGGAACAGAGATGCGGTGGAGGGATGTGTAAAAGGGTTACGGCGGAGGGTTACACTTACAGCTTCTTGAGTCCCGTTCATGCATGGTGTCCACAGTTGGGAGTCATTACTGAACTGCACCTTATACGTGTAAACCACATCCCAACTGCACAACAAGCAAGCATTGTCGTCAGAATTCTTGAAAAGCCCCAAAATTATACCTATTCTCTTTTAATCCCAAAGATTTTTTTTAACTTGGAAAAACACCACATTACTATTCTCATTTTTTTTCTTGAAATAACAACTGATCTCATGAAACTGTAACTTTATGTTGTTTCATTGTGATAAAATTATGACTTTTTGAATAGAATTTTCCCATAAAATATTTTCACCCTAAAAAAACATGTAAAAAAAATGTTTCCTAAAAAAGAGTAAAGTACAACTTTATTTTTTTGTTTACTTTAATCATGCAAAATAACTTTTTTTTCAAAAAAAATTACTTATTTAAAATATTGGGAATATTGTTCTATAAAATAAAGAAAATAATAAATAATAATAATTTTAAAAAAATCCAGAAAGTGTTTGATCATTTGTGACATTACATTGACTATTTTCTATAAATGAGGATTTTTCTTTTTAGATAATGAGTTATTCTTAAAAAAAATACAAATGAGTCAATAAGAAAACCAATAGACACTGTTTGACAGGGGACAATGTAGACAACTTTGCTATTTCGCAGCGCTCCCTAGTTTTCTTCCCTTAGTACCGACCTCCAAATGGAACTGCGCCCCTGCAGGATGACACCAGTGAAGCGCGTCAGTCTCAGAGCGTCCACCTCAAGCCACTGCTTAGTGTTGCGCTCATGGGCGCACCAGGCTCCGTCGTAAATGTCCCCATCCTCGATCCCCGACTGCCAGGTGGGGGTGAGGGAAAAAACATGTCTCCACCACATTTTTGCCGTCACAGCAAAAGGTTTGCGCTCACCTGGATGTTGAGTCGGCCGCGGTGGGGACCCAGGCCTCGCCGCTTGTAGGATGACGCCCTCAGCTGGGTGTCTTTTACTTTGAGGGACTCCAGACCCAGCGGAGGACATTCTGAAGATGACGCCCACGCCATTTGATTGGTACAGAAGAAAAGTCTTAACGAGGTCCAGGGGTAGACACACTTTCAGACTAATGTTGATTGATGAAAGGTGACATTTATCATGAATAACTGGCGAAAGAAATGATCTCACTAATTATGGGTGAGGACTTTGCATGTCAAAGTCAAAGTCCGCTTTATTGTCAATTTCAATGCCCTTCGCATTTGTGGATCATTTCAAGGTGGTGCATTTATTTCTACAGTTCTTATAGTAAGTGATGATTAGCTTCTTCCAGTGTGAGTGTTTTTTTTTGGGGGGGTGTGTGTGCATGTGTGTCAAACTGTAGCGTAGATTTAGAAATGTTCAGGGTGCTCTGTGTAATCTTGTGGTCCTGCAGGATCTGGGAATAGGAAAGCAATTAGCACTGATAGACAGTTTGACACAGAAATATTTGGACAGCAAATAGCCCATTCATACATCACCACAACGGATTTGATTGTTCCGGAAGAGGGGTCCTGCAGGAGACTTTGCATGAAGGGAGTATCACAGAGTTCAACTTATGGACAAAAGTATTAGGCTACCTCCCAGAGTTATGAGCACAATCTGTTCTCAATGTCAAAACAATAATGTGGCAGGAGTATATTAAAAATTCTGACAGTGTCTCTGAAATGGCCAAATCTAACTAAAACAGCAGACTTTGTGTCTTTAAAGTAATGGCTTTGAGAGTGTTGGAGTGCTCAGACATGCCAAAGACATTGCTAGGTAAAAGAAGGTGGATTTTAGAATTCGCGTGAGTAGCCAAATAGAAAGGGCTGCATCAAAATAAAATGGTGGATTTGCTGAGTCTTTTCAGGCATGGTGTCTTGAGGCTTTTGGTGTGTCTGTGCGTACACTACTAAGATCTTTCTAAGTGGGAGTGGAATTTTAAAAAAAATCTGAGAAATGTGACAGAGGGAGAAAACAATTCCAGTTGTAATACATTGCATAGGCATCGGTGTGCCAATACTTTTGTCCATCCAGTGAGTAGTGTGTGGATTACATGCCATACAGCACTTAATTGTCACATACACGCAAAGTCATCTCATTGAGTTCACGCCATACATACGTGTCACCGTCTCCTTGGGGACCACCGGGCTGGCCTTGGATTTCTTAACAACCTTTGGCTTCTCAGAGGCTACTTTTACTTTCTTGAGGACACTTTTGGGCTTCTTTGTAATCTTCACGCTCTTGATTGGCTTCCTCTCTACAAAAAGGTGTGTGACATGCATTTGTCAAAATACTCCAGGGATCAAGAATTGGAGACATTTTTTTCCACTGCATATTTCTTGCCCTAATAAAATCGGATCAATTTAGGGGCAGTACTGTCTTGTGCACTGTGCCAGCCCTCATCCCACTTTTTTTTTTTCTGCAGTTTTTTTTATTTTCCTGCAGTCATGCGCTATTTAAGCTCATATCTTGTGCATCACATAGGGACAATAAGCCTGTAATGTCCAGAAAAATAAGTTTCGCTCCGGGCTGGTAATGTTAATTGTACATTAGCCCCACTGTGATGTCACAATCTGGCGAAATTTCAAAATGCTCACTCGCATACATATTTTGAAAAACACGCACATAACTAAAGATTAACGCGGTAATTTAATTTCACGCTTGATGAGCAGGGAGGCATTTGGGAAACCCTACTATTAAAAGCAAATTCCCATAATATAAAGTGAAATGACAGCAGAATGGTTACATAAAACAGTAAACATAACAAAAAGCAAAATAAAAAAAAAGGTTTTACCTATGTGTAGAGGAGTTTCTGGCACCTTAATCGGAGTTTTTCCACTGTTGGACTTCGCAGCCCGGCTGCTGTCAGCGGGCGCTGCTGGAAAAGAGCCCGTCTCGATGGAGGTTCCTTTGGGCCGTGCCGTGCGAGTGTACCTGGCAGCGGCGGTTGCCCGGCAAGAGATGAGCACCGGAGAAATACAAAGGAAGAACAAAAACAGAGTCAAGTGCTGACTCAAAGTTGGCAAGGTCATTTTTCTTCTTTTTTTTATTTTTATTTTTTTATAAGAAGTTGCACCGCTGTACTGCTCCGTGTCCGTCAAGTTAGAAGTGGTGGGCAGATATTTCCGGTGAATCTAAGAAATAAAAGTATTTCTAAGACAACAGAAAAGTAGTGCAATTTAGGCCGGAGTGAAAATATAGAGCCGCTTCTAGGAACATGGTGTTTTGTTATGAAAAGAAACTTTTGGCCTGTGATTAGGTACACCGAATGGACACTTCAATAGGTACACTACACGAGGTAAAAAAAAAAAAAAAGAATAAATAAATAAATAAGAAGGTGTAGCAAATGATTCAGTGAAAGATTCTTTTGAACAAATCTTGAACTGGAATGCACATCACTAGTACAAAAGAGTGCAGGCGACCCAATGTGTCGGGTCAAATTAGCCGATTGGTTAGTGACATGCGTTCTCGCTCGGTAAGAACTTGGTTCGATCCCAGGAATGAGCATTAATTCATTTTTTATTTAATTTTTTACCTCGTGTAGTGTACTTATTGAAGTGTCCATTAAGTGACGTCACTCGGACACTCCATTAGGTACACCGCCATTTTTAGGTGTACCTAATCACAGGCGACTTGATTAGGGAAAAATCATGGTCAAAGCTTAACTGAAAGTGAAAAGTGCCACACCCGCCCTCACCCCCACTTTCCGATTGGCTGTATATCTGTGACGTCACTTGGACACCCTATTAGGTACACCGTCATTTTCAGGTGTACCTAATAACAGGCCAATTCATTAGGGAAAAATCATGGTCAAAGCTTCACGGAAAGTGAAAAGTGCCACACCCGCCCTCACCCCCACTTTCTGATTGGCTGTTTGATCTGTGACGTCAATTGGACACTCCATTAGGTACACCGCCATTTTCAGATGTTCCTAATAACAGGCCAATTCATTAGGGAAAAATCATGGTCGAAGCTCAAAGGAAAGTGAAAAGTGCCACACCCGCCCTCACCCCCACTTTCTGATTGGCTGTTTGATCTGTGACGTCACTCGGACACTCCATTAGGTATACCGCCATGTTAAGTGTTCCTAATAACAGGCCAATTCATTAGGGAAAAATCATGGTCGAAGCTTAAATGAAAGTGAAAAGTGCCACACCTGCCCTCACCCCCACTTTCTGATTGGCTGTTTGATCTGTGACGTCACTTGGACACTCCATTAGGTACACCGCCATTTTCAGATGTTCCTAATAACAGGCCAATTAATTAGGGAAAAATCATGGTCGAAGCTTAAATGAAAGTGAAAAGTGCCACACCTGCCCTCACCCCCACTTTCTGATTGGCTGTTTGATCTGTGACGTCACTTGGATACTTCATTAGGTACACCGCCATTTTCAGATGTTCCTAATAACAGGCCAATTCATTAGGGAAAATTCATGGTCAAAGCTTAAATGAAATTGAAAAGTGCCACACCCGCCCTCACCCCCACTTTTTGATTGGCTGTTTGATCTGTGACGTCATAAGGACACTCACTGAATGAGTGCAGACAGCATTGCTGCCATGCCATTGCCAGGCGACACACGTTAGGCCGACATTGATGTTTTAATTTTGTATTTGTTGGCTTGTTGTTTGATGGTGTTATTATACCGAATGTGTTTGTGTTTGAATAAAAGGTTGAAGAAAAAAAAACGTTATGCCGACATTTGTTATTTTGAGGGACACCAACTCATATAACAACGTAAAACACAGTCATATAAAGCAGTTAACCAAATGTCTGATTTTTATGTTTTAATTGGCGAATATAAAAACAAGGAATAAAACAACAGACAAGTTTTAACCAATATGTTTATTTAAAAAAATAATATTAAAAGTAAATTTCAAACCAGCAATATAATGTGAAATTGCAGTAGATATATTGGATAACAATATTTAAGCATATACATGCATACACGTTATTTAAAAACTACTATAAGTAAATCGTAAATCTACACTAGGAGACGTAACACGTTCACTGACTGATCCGTTGATGCACGGGAAGGCAGTTCACCCATTGACCTTTCAGTGAACAATAGTGAACGAATCACTTCCTAAAGTGATTTGTTTTTTCAGTTCATATGATTTCAACCAGTACGTGTGTGATTTACAGTAAAAGCTTATTAGCATTAGCACAACTAGTGGCACGGTGTCCGCCCTGAGACTGGAAGGTTGTGGTTTCAAACCCCAGGCGGGTCATACCAAAGACTATGAAAATGGGACCCATTGCCTCCCTGCTTGGCACTCACCATTAAGGGTTCGAATTGGAGGTTAGATCACCAAATGATTCCCGAGCGCGGCACCGCTGCAGCTCACTGCTCCCCTTTCCCCCAGGGGATGGATCAAAATCACACTGGGATGGGTTAAATGCGGAGGACAAATTTCACCACACCCAGATGTGTGTGACGACGATCATTGGGACTTTAACTTTAAGTTGAACACAATAGCACACTGCTTAATCAGCTTTAATAAAACAGTTAAGGTGAAAAGACAATGGAATAAACTGCCTGGTCCAGAACTGAGATGGTGATTGTTGTTTCTAACATGGATTAGAATAATCCCATTGAAATTGTTTGTCACTGATACTTCAGGGGGAAAAAGCATAAAAACTCCTATAAAAATATTTACAGAGTAAGAAAAAATGCAGTTGATAACAAAAAATTCCACCCACGAACACAAAATCTTCTAAACTCCCATGGGAATCCACCAACAAGTGATGCGTTCCTTGCTTCTTCGGATTTTCTCCAGGGGTTCGACAATGCTGGTGGTCTTGCCACATGCAAACAAGCAAGACCGAAGAGTTCACATCTGGGATCTTTCAGGGCTTCCAGAGTTTCAGGAGGCCGTCTTCGCCGTAGGTGGCGATGAGGTTCTGGTGGGGGTGATGGGCAATGCCGATCACGTCCTTCTCGTGGACCTGAGAGTAAGGATGGGGAAAGTGTGGTGATGAGCACTTTCTTTTCCCCAAAAAAAATACTTGGCCGCTCGTGCTTCGTACCGTCAATGTTCTCTCCAGCTTGCCGGTGACGGTGCTGAAACAGTAGAGCACGAAGTCTTCGCCCACGCAATAGATCCACTCGCCACGTGGTGACAGTGTGCAGCACACAAAATCACCTCCTTCCCTCTTACCTGAACTGAAACTCCTCACGATCTGCAATGCATCCAAAGTGATGACATTTTATACATACATAAAAAGCCCCACTCAGTTTGTGCTGATGAGAAAGCTTTGTGTTCTACGATACGCAACAATGACATCTAGTGAATCTTTCCGGCACAACACCCACTGACTTGCTCAGTCAAGTCGGCTGAGTGCAGTTGAGTGAAAATTGGATGTGCGTGCACGCGTGTGTGTGTGTGTCTACCTGTCCCTGCATGTTCATGATGACCACAGTGTTGGAGCGGTTGCACACCACAAAGTGTTCTGGGTTCTTGGGCAGCAGGAGGACGTTGTTAACGGTAATGTCGGTGCCGGCCGACGAGCCGAGCGGCTTGAAGGTGCTGCTGCATTCTGTTGTCTTCACATTCCACACCTGAGGTACATAAGGATTCAGGTTAAAAAAACACACAAAAAACCCAAAACAAAAAAAACGATATGCGGCGGGCACACCTTGACTGTTCCGTCGGAGGAGGCGCTGATGATGTGGTGGCCGTCAGGGGTGAACGTGGCCTCATTGACGAACGACGAGTGACCTCGGAACTCCTTCAGGGACTTGCCTGACTTTAGCCCATGGATCCTGACAAGAAAAAAAAATTAAAAAATAGTTATCACAACTATAGTATTTTGTCACTTGTATTTTTTTTTTTAGGAGTAGCAATGTTGCGATTATTCATATTAATTTATTAATTACATTTATTATTTAGCATTTAGGATACAAAATTAGCACTGAATATGATGCACATCTGGTACATTAGCATATGCATTAAAATCAACAAATGTGAGGTAAATACTAGAGCTGTGCACAAATGGACGTTAATTTGTTCACTCATGAGTTGGTAGGCAAATTAATAATCAAATCATAATTTGCGAACTTGGTTGAAATGACGTGACGTCAACAGATCTGTCGTTTTACTTGCACGTCCATTGAATTCCTTTGGGAATTCAGATTTGGACTACGCTACGAGTCCAGGCATTAGTAAATTTGGAACATTGTGTAAATATAGATCGTTAAATGTGACATCAGTAATGCTAGATTAGAGGTGCATACACACATATACTGTCAAATGGCACAATAAAGCGCAATATAAATATGATCTTTATTCTTCTTACAGGATTCAAATATGGCACATTGGAGGTGTCCAGACAGTAAACAGAATGTAAGATACATTAAGTGCATAGAACATGACATTACATTTATGTTACAGTGAAGGTTCAGTCTGACTGAGGAGGCTGGCAGAGGAATCTTCTTACCTGATTGTCTGGTCAAAGGAGGCGCTAAGGATCTGGCTGCTGTCCTTGCAAAAAGTGAGGCAGGTGACTCCTTTACTATGCGCGCGTTCGAACCTCCTTAAACACTGTCCGCTCTGGATCTTCCACACCTGCCGTCACATTGGATGCACAGAGAATGTCAGCCATTGAGAGGTGTGCATGCACACACACACACATATATACAAAGGCAAACAAAACACACCTTAATCTTTCCGTCTTGGGCGCCGGTGGCCAACATCTCCGTGTCACGACTGAAGCTCATGCATAACACGGCATCGTCCATCATCATCATGTTATCCTGAGCCTGGTACTTGAGATCCTTAAAGACACAAGACAGTACTGGCAAATGAGGTGAACATTTCTTACAACACACATCCCACTTTTAAACACCTCGAGCGCTCTTTTCATTTACCTTTCTGATTTTGCCCGTGGTGAAGTTCCACACCTCGATGAAGCCGTCCACAGAGCCAGTCACCAAGTACTGCCCGTCAGGAGAGAACCTGGAACATTCCACGTGGGATTTTTGGCCAAACTGTAAAAGAAATTTGATGTTGTGAGCCTTGCATAGAAATAATCCAAGAGGACACTGGGTAGTCAAAAATCCGGTGCTACCTTGATGAGCTTGCTGAGTTGCGTGGGGAAACGCTCTTCTTCGACATCTTTTACGGCTGCTTTGCCCCTGAACAAGTCGATGGTCATCCCAGGGGGAAGAAGACCCTGATGCTGCTGCCACTTGAGTGACTGCTCACAAAAACAGCAAAACAGTAAAAACTACGACTATAGTAAAAAGTATGGCTGAATGATTCAGGAAGATAATTTGATTGCAATTTTTGTCAATATTACAACCGCTATTCCTTTTATTTTCTCAACAAACAAGCTATAAATCAATCTGTATAATAATGAACACGAAAAGAGCTATTATAATTTCACCAGTTGGAGACATTAGATTAATCAAAAGTCACAAAGCAATCTTCCAAATTAAATCTTAATAAGGGTTTTCCTTAATTTACACGCATCAAAATATATGCACTCAGCGACTGCAGCAGCACAACACACTCAGGTGCAAAATGAGTGGGACAAGCTCAGACAGAAAGACTCTTGAGACTACTTCTGTTGAATCTCGGTAAACAGTCCTCCAATATATAGAACAAATAAGTTACTTAACAAGACATATTGCTCTATCTTGTGATTGAATCTTTTATTTCCCCAACTCTGTCTTTCCTCTTGGCTGGTGCTTAATGAATCATGAGTCTGTATCAACATTAGTCCCTGTGGACAATGACCACAAAAAAATCCCAAACAATAGCGAATAACATGGGACAAATGAACAGATCTCGTTGGGAATTACTGAGTGCCGGATGTCATCGTCATCACAAGTTTGTTAAGCTATCACGTGCACCAGAAGATGTGATGGAAATGGATCACCTGGCCCAGCAGAGCCATCAGACGGGATGGCGGCACCACGCTGACCTCTCCTGCCAAGGCCTGAGCGATAGCCGCCCGACGTTTCTCCTTGCTGCTGCCATCTGGATATGCCTGCAAACCAACTCATTAGGATCATGCTTAATGAGCCCCGAATAAGATGATTAATAGAATGATGACAAAATGAGACTTCCTCACCTCACGGGGATCAAAGTAGGAGCGAGCCAGCAGGTTCTCCAGGTGGATGTACCTCTCCGGCTGGGTCTGCTTCAACATGATCATTGGGTCCGTTTGCCTGAGGAGGGAACGTGCCGCACCCAACTCTCTCAGCTCTATGAGCTCCAGCACAACCTGTACACAATACACAGGAACAAATGTCAATGCCATGCTCAGGCCGCGGACGAGAGAGAGAAAGAGACAGAGAGTGAGGCATAGAAAAGGAAGTGAGCTGACCTGCTCGTAAAGGTCTACGAGAGTCTTGTCGGGAAGCTTGAGGGACTGGATGGCCTGGAGGACAGTGTCCCAGTGACCGCTGTTGATGTCGGCCACAAAGCTCTCAATGCTGTCCACTGTGTTGAGCGACACGGTGGTCTCCTCTTGGAGGGTTGCCAGCGACCTGTGCAGGTTGTTCTCCTTCAGGTACTGCATGATGAGTCGGACCACGCTGAAAGTGACACAAGTCAGGGTGGTCAATTTTACAGCGAATAAAGTATAGTGGATTTTGCTTTTTTAAAATGGACAGAGGCGCACAGGTCACTCGCAGAAGTAAAAAAAAAAAAGGTTAAATATACGATTAATGTATGTAGAATTATTTAATTTTATTAAAAAGCACACTTTTATTTTACACTTACAGTGGGTCTTGACTCAATTCACTTAGTTCAAAACAGTCATATAGTAAACAATGTATCATGTTCTAATGATTGGAAACGCTTGGAAACGCCATTAATCTGTTCCAGCATCCGAACAGACATCACCAAAATTGTTTGTGATGGGTTTTAATGAGGAAAAAAAATTTACCCTACATGAATGTACTTTGGATAAAAAAAAAAATCCATCCATCATCCAACCACCCACCCAATAAAAGTAAAGATAATGTAATAATACCCTGGATGTGGGCAAGGAGAGCCCCACTTAGCCGTCTATAACATTGATTTGACATAAAAGTAACGTGGTCACGGAACAAACTCCTGTCCTTGTTATTACTGTAATTGGCAGTAATATGAGATTTCCCCAGTAATTCTATTTCTGCCAGAATAGGTTTTAAACAAGTACTTTGGTACACAGCTTGGGGAGTACCTACGTCACCGCTGGTTATCGAGCCCTCATTTTTTCCATTTTGGACGTTTGTTTGCATCCCGAGCACTTGACTTCACGGTAGCAAATAGCACTAATCTGGCCCACGATGAAAACAAGTTCGGAAAGACTGCTCTAAAATATACTAGCAGATGCGAAATAGTTTTTTTTACGCCTACTTTAAGTTGCTTCAGCTTAGCCTCGGACCGCTCACGCTAGCGTCGCCAGAGACCGGCCTCGCATGCCAGGACAACTGACTGCAAGTAAATGCGAACAGTAAGCAAAAGGAAGGAGGGGGAATATTCCGTGCACTACACATGCCAAATGTCAAGGCTTTGTTTACTCACTCTGCCGATTCAATCTCCAGAGACATATTTCGTTTTGTAATGAACAAATACAACAAGAAACAACCCGCTAACCAGTAGCTGGTAACCCGGAAGTGGACTAAGAAGCGCTTCTCCTCTTGGTGGTTAATGGCCGTTTGCAAATAGGGTGCTGCCATCTATTGGTCGGTTTTGGTAGTGAAGCAATTTTATTCTAAGAGTAAGGGTGAATTTATTTATTTATTTATTTATTTATTTATTTATTTATTTATTTATTTATTTATTTATTTATTTATTTATTTAAATTAGAAAACAGAAACAACCAACAAAGATCAGGATCATTTGGAGAAATAAACTAAATGAGCTATCACGTCATGGATAATGTTTATCGTATTTAATGAGATCAGGGATAAGCAACTTAAATGATGGAGAGGGCTACAATTTTTCATCAACACTTCTCGGGGGCCATACAGAACCACACACTTCCTAACCAGCTGTATGACAAGATTGTATTTTAAATATGGACAAAATACATGCATGTTTGTTCTTTTGGTGAACCAATGCGCATTATGTTACCTTAATATATTGTATTTCATGTTTTCTCAAAGGATGTATAAAAGATACATCTGTGACATTTTCTATGTGAGTTGTCAATGTCGACAAATACTATATAAAAGCAGGACTAGTGTTCTCATACTGATAAAGACAAGTTCTCATACTACTGCATGACTTTTTTGATAGATTGTGTGTAGTTCTTGATGAAGTGGTGGTGGGACAGAGGTGTCAAAAGCATTGCGCTCATAAGCTGTACTTAAGGAGGATTCCAGATGCATGTGTAAAAAAAGACTTATTCAAGTACAAGTCGTGATTCAACTGCACAATAAAAGTATCCTGTAAAATGTTTTCAATCCGTTTTCATAATTTAAACATAACTGTTGTCATCATTTACATATCACTAGAATCTCTGTCGCAATCACGATTATCATTATAATTATTCAAGTGCACCAAAACAATCCCCAATGTCCATAACAACAACAACAACTCACATTACCATGCATATCTTGAAGCTCACTCACCAGAATTAGTAAATAAATAATTTATTGTGATGTGAATCACGATAAGCCATTTACATACGTATGTCAGTAGACCAATCACCGGCCACAGCACAATAATTCATCACACCATAATAATAATTAAAATCACCATGAAAATGATCTTCTTGTCACCAAATACAGATTTCATAGTAGGATAAAAATCTCCAGTCATGATAACAATGACATAATCATAACAATCAACAGTTACAATAACAATTATTCACATCACCAGAAGAATTGTTGACTTTGTACGTGTCACCAGAACAATCATTCATATCATATCAACAGTGTGGTAATGTAGTAATTAATGTACGTACGCTGAACCATCAGTTCATCACTGTTGTCGTTGACATGTGCATGCAGCAGGGGGCGCTGCGTGCACACATCCTCCCTCTCTTCTCTGAAGGTCTTTCAAGGTTAACGTGTTTTGATGCTCGGAGGTGGGTAATGGTGACATCATCCGCAGTTTGGGTGAAGAAGAAGAAGAGGCGGTAGCGGGATGGCTTCAGGTTTGATTTCACCATCTCCCAGCAGGACAAAACATTGAGGGGCTGCCAGGAGAATGATGGTGGTGGGATAAAAGCGAGAGCTTGAGGGGAAGAGGAAACAAAGGCAAAGGCCCGCAGAGAATTTCATCAGGGGTGGGCAAATAGTTCAAATTTAGAGTTCAAGGGCCACATTAAAATTTTAAAACAGACAGATTGGCCAGGTTATATGTACTAGATGGTGTTAATTGAACCAATTAATGTCTATTTTAGTAAACTCATGTTTATTGTATACGAGACTTACGAATTCATTGTGTTGCAATAACGTCAGGAGCACAAACCTTCATTTTATTTCCTGTGGACGAAATGTGATAAAGCTCTCCACCATAGAATAAAAGAATCATCCATTATGTGTTTCAGTGTCACCATCACAGCAGATTTGAATCTTTCATATTGAAAGGTTTTGGGAAAAGTCAGCCTCTGAAGCCAATTTCATTTGGCAATGTGAAATATAGACCGCATGCTGATCAGGTGTAGAAAAAGTCTCAAAGCAAGCATACAGGCAAGCATCGAAATACAATTTCTCCGATTTTAAACTTAATAAAAACATTGTTATGGTATTGTGACTGAATTAATATTTTTCGGCCTATTCCTCCGCATCGACTGCAGCCAAAAGATCTGGCTTGGGCATCTGTTTGGATACCTCTTGGACGTTTTCTTGGGGTGTTCTGAGCACATTCCACCGCCTTGTGGATGAGCCAAGACATGCTGGTGAGGAACTGTCTACGTTGCTGAACCATTACTGTCATTTCAAAGGTCTACTTTATGCGTCATGTTTCAAGCAGTATTAAATGACATTCAAACATACAGTAAACTCCATTACTCAAAACAACTTTGCAGATTCACGGACAATCAAAAAAAGCAATCTGACTTATCCGACCCGGACATTCGGACAGCGGTCGTATTGGAAAAAATCCAATACGTATTTGATCTAGGACCACAAATGAAAGTGGCCCAAGTCAGATTTGAAAAAAAAAAATCAGAATTGAGCCCTTCAGACTATCTTAAAAAACAGATACAGGTCGCATAAAAAAATCGAAATTGAGCTGTAGTATGACTGTAGCCAAAGTGTCTGGGGAGAGGGAGGTCTTGGCTTCCCTGATTAGGTTTGCGGCCTTCTAAACCCCGAATCAGTGAAAGAAAATGGATAGATGAGTGATTTAAATCAAATGGTGAGTGACAGAACTCTGAGGGGATAAAGCTTGGGAGGTCGCTAATGGTATTGATCCCATAAAAAGGAGGGCGTCCCGAGCTAATGCGCTGATATTTATTAGCCTCTCGACAGCCTGGATGAGGCAAACACGCAGCAGCGTTCAAACAGACATCCCATGAGCTCGCCGGCTCGAAAGCAAAATGAGGGGTGGGCATAAAGCACTGTGTCGAGTACTCGGAACACGGCGAGCTATTTCCTTTTATTTCTCCATCCACTCGGGTATGCGGCGCAAACACAAGCGCTGGGCGCTTTGGCAAACGCTAGCGAGGAGGCTTGTGGGCAGATAAACATCGAGCATTGCACACCCACACACAGACTACGTCACCTTTAGATAAAAACAAGACAAGGTGTCATGGGTTCATTCAAATGGGATCATATCTTGCCAGTTATTCATTATAACTGCCATCGTTCACAAAAAAACAGAACAAGTAGAAGCGATCCACGGAGAAAAACAGTACACTCTGGAACAGACGGATAGATGCACATAACATACAAGGCATGCCATACGATTACTTTTACTGTTGCCAGTTACTAATCACGACCACTCCATGACTAGAAAAATTCCACTAACGTAAAAAAGCATAGTCCGTAACAAATTAACACATGCCCTCACAACATGTTATCCCATTACTGCAATACAGTTTTTCCTTGCCAATAACCTTGTGCATGGAAATAAACAAAATGCTGGTAAAAAATGTTTTGCAATTCTTTTTAATCATACTTTGCTCCCCGAGTTTATTTATTTATTTATTTATTTATTTATTTATTTATTTATTTAGCTGGGACTCCAAAGCTGACTGTTTTTTCTGTAGCACATGATGATAATGATAATGATAATGATAATGATAATAATAATAATAATAATAATAATAATAATAATAATGATAATGATAATGATAATAATTTACTCAAATTCATAGATTACAGGTTACATGGATTTTTCTTCATGAGAGCACACGGTGAAATCCATATTGTGCAAGCTTTTATTGGTCAAACTCAAAAACAAAACCTGGAAAATATCTCAAAAACCTAATGTGCTAGAAGAAAAACAAATTCTTAAAGACGCACCAAAACTACTCTAAATGACATATTAAGTCCGCTGTGGTTAAAATGAGCTGTTGACCAAAGAAGAAATGTGAAAATGTGAAAATAGTGAAATGTGATTGTTCCTTAACAGTTATACACCATCTTGCACAATCTAAATAAACACTATGACTGGAAGTAAAGACATATGAAAAAGCCATATGAAAAAAAAACCTAACCTTGCCAGTTTCACAAAGTAACACGAAATCTAATTGGACAATCTATGATGATGAGTAGATCCACAAAGAGAAGGCAAATACTCAGGAAGTTGGCCATTTTGGTTTGAAGCAACCATTTGGGCGTCCTTCGTTCAAAGTATTTGTACTTGCACCTCCCTTTTCTGGAGCATGGAGAGTGTGTCAGCCTGCAGTGAGGCTGTTAGGTAGAATACAGGAAGAATGCAAAAAAGTCATTTGGAGCTAATCAACACTGTTTGATAGTCTGCAGGGATGTGGGACATGATTGCTTTTCTTTGTTGTCCACCAGGTTTTAAGCATGGACTCGCGGGAGACTAATTGATTCCCAGAGTAGGGCTCGTTGGCATGCACAAGCACAATAATAAGTAAATCTATCTTCTGTCAGGAGCCTCGGTGGGAAACCCCATCGCAAGGGAGGCCAAAAGAGAAATTCAACTTCATCTTTACTGTCTTTTGGAATCGATTCTCGCTTTTACATCCTGTGGTTAACGTCACCCAACTGCCTAACACACAAACATTAAAATTAGTAGTACTGTAATTGGACAATCACTTCTCAAATGAGTTGAACCTCTAAAGAACCTTGTAAATGGCCAAATGAAAGAGAAATGGTTAATGCCGTGTGCCTTTTCAACTATGTCTTCCTCGGACTTTTCTTTGGAGTCTGACTGTCGGGCTTCTAGGGCTAAAATTAGCAAAAATTTATTCTGAGCGCTTTCTGAGTCACCGACCTTTGTCACCACGCTCTGCCCACATTCGATGGCAACTTGGACATATGGTCACATTCACACAAAATCTCAAGAACAACCAAAATGGAAGACTTCTTGTTCATTTTATAGCAAGGCTTCTCGAGACCTTTTTCTAGATCTGCTTACGGTAGACATGCCTACCAAATTTTAGGTTGCAATGGGAAGCTGGCTGAATTTTCCCCAAATCATTACAAGGTTTGATGTGTCATAATGAGTCATTACACCTGGTTGCCATGTTCCATAACCAAAACTTTCCGCTTTTGAACATCACACATTTCTCTACCTCAAATGAGGTAAAACTCAAACAAAATCTGTCGGCCAAGTTGGTTTCTGAAGGATATAAATAATCAAATGACTACTTTGAAGCAAAATGGCAGACGTCTCAGACATAACTTTTGCGAGTTTACTCATTATAGACATTGCTATTAAATTTCATGACTACTAAATGTTATATTGGTAAGAAAAATAGCATTCAGGTTGATTAAAAATCCATGAGCCCATGGAAATGATACTTTCCTCAATTTTGAATCACTAATCTGTCAAGTATGTGAGGTTCAAATTCATTAGCTGTTAGACAAAATTCCTAAGGCTCAGCCTTTGAGAAACCCCAGGGAATTCTCAAAGTGACCCCCAAATTATTGCTTCAAACCAAAAAGGCTGACGTGTTTTTCTCACGCATGGGTTCTTTAGTTTTTCGTGATTCCACTCACGCCTACCAAATTTCAGGTGACTTTAAGGGCTGAATTTTTTCATTCTTAATGAAAGTTAAAATGAGAATTGGCTAAAAAGAGCAGAAGATGACTGCTATATACAATATGGCAGACTTCTTTCTTATCAGGCATGGCTTCTTTTTCGGTGATCTAGTTTTGTGTCTACTCATGGCAGACATACCTACTAAATTCAACGCAGCCAAGAGAAACTGACTTTTTGTCTTTTATTTGATAGCAATCTGACAAACTCTGGCCCTACAAAGTCATTGGAAATGGCCAACGTCAGCTTAAAATGTCTGCCACTGATTGTTAGACTAAGTCAACCAATGGTGGAAAGTCAAATAATGACGTCCTTCCACATTGACACATCCCAACAGGTCATAATGACCTGTCATCATCATCACAGATCAAGCACGCCTGCTTCATTCTCTCATCACTGAGTCAATTCACTCTTGGCTTT
Source organism: Syngnathus leptorhynchus (assembly GCF_054491065.1). Taxonomy (NCBI): domain Eukaryota; kingdom Metazoa; phylum Chordata; class Actinopteri; order Syngnathiformes; family Syngnathidae; genus Syngnathus; species Syngnathus leptorhynchus. The sequence goes on along the minus strand of NC_141196.1, from coordinate 18,269,285 downwards.
TTCCAGCAATGGTATCATACATCTGAAATGTCAGTCCCCTAGGTGCTCCTCGAACCTTCCCTAATTGTTCTAGGTGGTGTTTCTATGACACAGAGGAAACGCTGAAGGTGTTCATTCGTATGGAAAAATTGTCTGATTAGGGATTTGAAGGGACTGTGGTACCTTGATTTACCGGTTTAATCTGCACCATGGCCAAGATTGTAACTAAATCTGCTCAGAGAGTAATTCAATTTTCCCCACTGGAATCAACTGAAATGCTCCCCCAAAGCTACCACGATATTTTTGCTACTTGTTGTTGATTAAAAAAAAAACAACAACAACACTTTAGTATACCTAATATATATCGTTGCCCACCGACAGAAAATATACTACCAAAATAATGTTAAACTGTTAATTTAATATGCAAAAAATGGATATACTTTGTTACGCTGTCATTGATGAAAAATAATACTAAGTCATCCAGTTGCCAGTCACTTGCATTGAGTGGCCACGAGCTGCCACCAGCTAATATTTTTTTAACATATACCGATGCCAACTAAAAAAATGTAGTAGGATTGAAGCTAACAAACCACATGGCTGAACATTAGTTACTTTTTTACATGCTGCACAACTACATTCCACCAAGCTCCCTTCACACCTTCTCGTCAGCTAGTTGTAGGGCTCTCTCCTATCGTGCCCCTTATGGAATCGTCTCTCACTGGATGTTCGAGAAGCCAACTCCACTACAGTTTTAAAATGCCATCTTAAAACCTTTTTACTCAATAGTATTTTTTTATTATTAATATTCCTTTTGAGTTTTATTGTTATTTTTAATTGCTCTGGGGTTATTTTCCACTTTATTTGATATGGCATATCCAAAGTGATGACTCATAACTCAAAAATGTGTAAATTGGAGTTATCGTGGCCAAGGCACCAGTATATTATCAAATGAGCAGTTGTAGTGATCCTGTCATTGTGTTTCCACGTAAAGACAACAAAATGGAAATGGTTTCCATCACGCTATTGCAACTGTGCGTTGAATTATGGATGGAAATAAATTAAATACTCGGAGCTAAAGGTGGTACTAATCATTCATTCCCCCCCACCTTTTTCATTATCTTTTTATGGTTTATATGAATAATTGACAATGTAATAATGCCACTGTCACTGAGAACACGATCACATCACTACTTATTCACTCTAAATAAAAATGTTTTAATCAGCTGGCCCACTTTCTGGTCTACATTAGCCTGGTGTTGAACCAGATTCTTAATTTTGTTCTAAATTATTGTTATGTTTGCATCATCCATAATGATGCAACCTCATACAAATGCATTGATTTTATGCTTTCATGTTATGGTGCTTAACGTGCATTATAAATAAATGATGCAGGCATGTTGTATTTATATGAAAAAAAATGCAAATGTATGTGTTTGTATAAACTGCTCATGATAACTTATTGTTGCACGTCTTTAGTGACGCCCTACAAAAGCACTGTTGAACTTATCAACATACAAAATGTACAGCTAATCGGGGAGGGAGGTTTTGTGTTTCATTATATGAATGCTTATTATTTGGGAAATCTTTGAATTTTGGGCATCATGAGAAAAGAAATGATAGCATGGCATAGTATCTCCAGAAGCCATACTTAACAAGACAAAACAAGTCTGCCATTTTGGGTTGAAGCATCCATTTCTAGGTCATTTGGCTTTGTGACGCCCAACAGGAATAAAATATTTCGGTAGGCGAAGCACTTTGCTCTAAAAAGGTCTTTAAAAACAAATTTGACTTGACTAAAATTAATAAATCAGCCCCCAAAGTCAGTTTTACTCAACAACCAGAATTTTGGTCGACCTACATAAATGTCTCAGGAAAAGAAAAGACAGGAAATCCAGTATTTTAGTTTGACGCTCAACTCAACTTTATATCTAACTTCAAAAACAATGGCAGCTGTAACAAAGTGCTGTATATAAAACATAACAAACAATACTGTAGTAAATCAAATAAAAATAATAATGTTACAGCTGGCACGGTGTGACGCACTGGTGAGCACGTCCGCCTCACAATTAGGAGGGTGCGTGTTCGATTCCACCTCCAGCTCTCCCTGTGTGAAGTTTGCATGTTCTCCCCGTGCCTGTGTGGGTTTTCTCTGGGCACTCTGGTTTCCTGCCACATTCCAAAAACATGTTTTGTAGGCCGATTGAACACCCCAAATTGTCCCTAGGTGTGAGTGCGAGTGCGGATGGTTGTTCGTCTCTGTGTGCCCTGCGATTGGCTGGCAAATGGTTCAGGGTGTCCCCCGCCTACTGCCCTATGACGGCTGGGATAGGCTCCAGCATGCTCATGACCCCCGTGGGGACAAGTGGTACAGATCATGGATGGATGGATAATGTTACAATCAAATAACTAAATGGACTTTTTTTCCATTGGAGTATGTAAAGCAGCTATTTTGGGGTCATTTAGGTCTTTTCCAGGGGTCTTTCAAAGGTATTGTTATTTGGGAGAATTTTTCTGATTGTTATCAAATTTCAACCTTGTATACTCGACAGATGGGTGAAGTGCGATAGTCAACAACATACATCAGGGCGGTGCTGCACAGTGCACACCCACTGCTTGACGTGGGATAACGCTCAAAAGGATTTTCCCGTTAAGAGTCACACACACACACACACACACACACACACACACACACACACACACACACACACACACACACACACACACACACACACACACACGCCCTTTTCAAGCACTCCAGTGCACAGCTAAATAATTGATTGAGCGTTTTTTCCTGCGGGAAGCGAAGTAGGCCAACATGTCTGCTGGTGCGTTCAAAGACCTCCTCCTTTCTGTCTGCCAGCACATCTGGATTTTACCAGCAAAAGTGGCTACTATTTGGTCATTGTAACCTTTTAGGATAAATTGCTAGAAATAAAATTAAACGCAAGCTGTGATGTGTGAAAAGTATTTACACGGGAATACGAGAAGTCGATCTATGAATTAAGCCTCTTTCTTGCTGGCGATCATCAACAACAAAAACAACAGTGTAACTGGAGGGGGAGAAACCAAGTCAAACGTTTCAGAAGCTCCTGGCTTGGATCAAATGTGATCAATGTGTCAGTAGCTTGCTGCTAATTGTCCCATCAGCGAGTGACAAGATGGCAGCCGTCAGCCATCAATGTGGGACATTGGAGAATGAGGACGGGTTTTGGAGGGAGGGGGTTTCCATCTTGAGGGTGTATGACAGAAAGCATTCATGCTTCGTCCTCACATCTGGACTTGTGTCGGCTGAGTGGATTTCCCTTTATTTCCGTTAATCAAGCCACTCACATTTGTTCATTCAGTTCTGTGGTGCATTCAGGTGCAATCAAGGGAATTCAAAGAGGACGTTTGATGAGAAAAATTTAATTGGTGCTACGTGTCTCGTTTGTGTTTCCATAGTGGGCCTTTTTTGTATGCGTTCTGAATGCAACTCTAGAAGCGGCAATTGAAGAGGTGAGAAAAAAAAAAAGTTAACTTTGTTGTTGAATGTCTCCGCAGGCGGAAAGCACAGTTGGGAGTGCGGAGGCTGAAATGCCTGCCGTGATGAACACAAGTACGAGAACCACACAAGACACAAGTGGGAGGAGCTGGAAGAGTTAGCAGAGACACAACGTGAAGAAAAGTGCAGCAAAGACTCCTAGTTGGCTCCCATTTTAGAAATGGCGACCACCTCTTGCAATCTTTTCTGTACATCAATGAATGACACTAACTCTATACTATAGAGGCTGGTGCAACCCCAAACACGCGTTTGTGTTATCACTTCAGTCAGGTCAGAGTTCAGGTCATTTATTGTGTCATAATGAATGCTCTTGCAGATCTCACCAGTGATTTATTAGAAAGGTTTGATACCACCATTTTTGGGGAATCCACGGGAGAGTAAAATTCAAGTTGATATTGAGGATATGATACTGATCTGATATTTTGTGTAAAATATACCAAATGTGTCTGGTAAAGTTGGAAAAAAAAGCTTTATTTCTCATCAAGGCTTCATACAAAACATCAGAGGAATTATTCATTTTGAACTTGGAAGTATATTGAAGGAGTAGTCACGTTAGACCATTTTACTTTTATATACTCAGTGACTTCAATTGAAATTGCCTGAAATTATATATGAAATAAATGCCACAATTTTAGTTCATCTGTCTATATTTTATAATACTCATTTAACTGTGTAAATTAGAGCATATAAATCTGGTATCGGAGGTGCAGATATTTTAGTTTTGATTCACACATCACTTTTATTATTCACGTTAACAGACATTTTAAACAATAGAGTAACAAAATAATCCACAACACGTTCGGTCATATGCGTGCACCCATTGTACGTATGGTCGTTGTTTATCTCACCAGTTAGATAACTGCCACCCTCCACAATGGAAACAAACAGTTTGACTGAACTAGTATTTAGCATAAATATGTAAGGCAGCATTTCATTACAAGCTGATGATTAATTTGATCCTATTACTGGTGCCAATGAATATTGATGAGTCTTAAAAATAGACCTAATCACGGAAGATTCATGGAAACATGTGAAGGAAGTATTGGATGGGGATTAAATGAGCGGAATGATAGATTACCATCTTCACCGTGGAAATGGTACGAACCCACCGCAATTAAATGTGCCGTAAGGTGATTGGACCACTGCAACCATGTGACATGCATTACATATACATGTTAATTATCCTCATTAATTTGTTAAAAACAGCATTTACTGAAAGGTAATGTTTTTTCACTCAATTAAAAGAGGATTTCATTTGATGGTTTTAGTTTATAGCCTTTTACTGACTAATGGCAAGAGGTTGTGAGTTGGGATTTAAAAACACAGTCCTGAATTAAATACATTTTTAACGAATAATTGTGAGATACAATCACATCTATTTGAAATTAAGAAAACAAATTTAGAACACACAATGGTACTTTCAATATTGATATTATCACAGAAACATCGAATAGATGGGTGAACAACCAAAAGTTGTTTTAAAAAGACACCACAAAGTATACCAATGTGTGTTTTATAAAATTGTGTTTTTCCTTGTTTTCCCAAAATATTGAAATTCTGCTTCCTGTCCATAATATGAAATGATAACATGACTTTTTTTTTTAATTATTCATTCAATGGTGATTTTGGGCCCGCTTGATTGTCCTGATCATTTTAAGATTATCATTAAAATTATTTTCTGGTGTGATTATTCTTTTTTTTAATATTTAAATTGCAGATAATTACACTGGTCAACAGTACATTTTAATCAAAGAAGGCTATTTTTTATGCCGATTTTCATAATGTTTCAAAATAAAAAAATTTCTCCACATCCTCGTCTGCTAGTATGCTCTCTCCCCTCTTACTGAAGAGCTGGCATCCTTTGATGAGTTTTTGAGATGTTCCTGGTGTGTGAGAGAGGAGTGTTTATCTGGCGACCTCCCACCAGGAACCTTTTGCGTATTTATAGCTGAGCAAAACATCCCGTTGACTCATGTGTGATCCCGATGCAGGAACATCAAGAATTCATATTTCCCTTGCCCCATTGCGCTATTCATATACATAAATCATGTAGAAGCATATATTATGCAGTTTGCACTGATGATGAAGACGACAATTCCACTCACTGAAATCAAATCACATATTTGTTGTGTTACAGTCACAAGACCAACTTTCTCCTTTTTACTTATTCTCATGCTACAATGATTGACAGTTGTTGAAAATGATAAATATTTTGGAGTGTGTAGCAATTAACAACAACGAGCCAATCTGAGTGTTCCTGTGAATTCGGGTACTCATCTTTGATTAGCTTCATCAACATTAGCACAATAGTGGAACAACATTTAGCCCAACAACTAAACAAGCACAATATGTATGCGTACTTTACTTCACGACCATGTAGAGAAGTGTTTCCAATTATGGAATATTAACGTGGTGTCACGTTGACAACATCATGTTTTGATTCACTCAACATTAGACCAAATACAGTGGTGTCTTAAGATACGAGTGACTTGACTTGTGAGTTTTGAGTAGGAAGCTGTTGTTTGGCTGACTTTTCGCTTTGACTTACGAGCAGAGACTTGCTGTTGTGGTGGTGGGTAGGAACTCATCTTAATATTCATGAAGAATATATCCGTCTAGCTGCTTGTCTTATTCTGTCCCCAGTTGGCCAGGCCAACAACACAAGAAAGAGTGGTTTTGTCATTACTGTATGTTTTTATAATGTACAATATTATGGAGTGCAAATTTTCATCATGATATGTTACAACAATTATTTATTATTTCAAAGGCTGATTATAGGCATTTCCATTCATTTGTGTGAAACGGTGATTAGGGGCTACGAGTGTTTTGCGTTAAGGGCATGGGCATGGAACAAATTAAGTTTGTGTCTCTTTACTATTGATTTTAGAGCCACACTGAAAATGTTTTGTTGAATTTACTCAATTTCATTTTATTCCTAAAATAATCTAGATCCAGAATAATTTCTTAATTACAGTACTCATCTATCTGAATCAAGTCCAGTGTCTTCAAAACTGAACAAAAAATGAACCAATGAAAGACATTTTTGAAAAGAATGTTAAGCCATATTTTTATTTGCTTATTTATTAGTCAGCGCATCACTTCATGGTGTATAACGGTTGTTGATTATGTCGGCCACTTTGTCATTTTATTGTATCCTTGCCTCTGCATACAAAGTATCTCTGTTCTCTGTTAACATTTTGCCATACTCTGTGGCACAATTGACTGGATTGTAAAATAGATAAAACAAGTGATATGAACTGAGCATGATTATATAGACATAAATGTTAAGTGCAGCTCGAGTATTGTAGGGCGTGTGAAAGATACCCCGGGTTGGTGGAAGGCTCTCTCGGCTTGGCGTACTAACGGCGTTGATTTAAACCTCTATTTCCTGCTGGCAGACTCAAGTGTGCTCGACAAGCAGGAGTGGGCATCAAAAAGCTCCACAGTGGAATCCGTTAGGACTCATTGACACTAAAACAACTTGCCAACTCTCACAACAAATTGCGCCTGTGGTTGAGGCACGCTAAAGAAAAATGCTAGCGACAACAGCAATCCGCTTCTTTCAATGATAGTCACTTTCTGTTGTGACTCATCGTTTCTTGATGTATCAGTTGTTATAAAGTTGTTGATCCTTTATGCTTTGTCTTTTTGTTATAAGTTCATTGTGTCCTAAGCCTGATTCCAGAATGCAGTGGTTGTCAACCGGTGGTCCACGGCTCTCTAGTGATCCGTGGCGGTATTGCAGATGGTCAGCAAATTTGGAAATGGAAAATAATTGCAACATTTTTTAAAATGTATTTATTAATGAAACTTATTTTCCAGCTAATTTGGTGAACAATCAACTGACTTTTTCTGTGTCTTCCTGGGGGTGTTTTCACTGAGTGTAGCAAATTTGAACAGGTTCCCCCTCCCCAAGCAAAGTTACAGGGGGTACTAAATCTAACAGCAACCCTACCTGTGAGAATACATAAGTACCCCCTCCCATTTTGAGATTCCTAGCCATCAACGTTTTTTAGCCAACGGCGATTCCTGACCATCTAATGACTTTTTCACATGGCTCAATTGTAGAGTGATAGTCTCCAAATTTGTAGATGCTGGGTTCAATCCTCAAGCCTGGTGATCATGTCAAAGTGTCCTTGAATGAGGCAATTTATATTTTGAAATCAAACTGCAAATGAGTTTTTCTTAGGTGGAATCACCCACCAGTCTGGAAAGGGTCATGACCACAGAGAGCATAGAAATCATTCAATGTATTTTGAGAATCAGTTTCCCCTGACACACTGGTCATTTACAGTAAGATACTTTTCTAATGCACTTATTTTCATGACCATCTGTTGTCTGTGTAATTCCCCCTCCTCTCAATGAACATGACACCATGCCCGTCATTGCATCTGATGAGGAAACCTGCTTCATTGGGCACATTTGGAATCATTTCCGGCCTTCATGGACTTCCTGTTCAAATTTCAGGGATGGGTTCTTCTGAATTTCTTGTGGATTCTGTTATGATCGACATGTTTGGGCTTTGAATTTTATTTTCACTGAAATGATCATGAAACATTTTCAATGGTGAATTATCTTAAAGTGAACAGTTTGTAGATTTGTTTTGCCATCTCATGGTGAACTAATGAATGCAACAATCTAAGCCTAACCCCCGTGGGGACAAGCGGTGCAGAAAATGGATGGATGAGTAGAAATGTTCTGCATTGGGTTCACTCATAGTACAGATATGTTTTAAAAAATATTTTACTTAATCCCAAATGAAAGCATACCACAAAAAAATATACAGAATGACAAAATTATCATTATTGTTTTTTTGTTAGTTTGGGGAAGTGCTACTGAGTGAGTTTTGACGAGTCATGTTAGCGACCAAACATTTTAACCACCAAAATCAGCCATGCACCGAAAGACAGCACAACAATGCAAAAAGGTTGTATGAAATCACTTTATTCTCAGAGTTTGCAGTGGTTCCACATTTTTCTTATCTTTTATTTTTGCATGGTTTCCAGACTAAAATATCTGTCTTTAGAGGGCATGCAGGTAAGGCTAACACAGCGACGCTTTGGGGATGGCGGGTAAACACACATAACAGGACACATCAAAAACGCTTTATAGTCGCACCATCACACACCACAGAGCATGCAGATGTCCATAAAGAAGAGGGAAGAGGGTGAGAAAACTTTGCAGTAGAAAAGTCTTAAAATATGCACTTAAAATATACTTGTTTAAAATATGAAAATAAAAACAATCACCAGCTACCAAGAGGACAGGAACAGGACCAGCTAGAGACAACACAAAAGATTAGCACGCTAAGTTTAGCATCCGCAAGTACAGACGACAGAAAAGTACAAACATTGGACGTTTACATTCAAGTTACATCAAAGACTAGTTTTAGTATCAAGTGGCTGCTTTTTACTATTAGGCCTACTTATCATGATGTTTACTGAGCGGAAAAAAAATAGTTTTGTTGAGTGGCAGTGGTCTGTTAGCCATGGAAAGCATGAACATTTTATCAAACGAGATGAGAGCGTGGCAGCTCAGTAACTCCTACAAATTGGTTAGGGGCAGTATTCATAGCTTGGAAGAATTCGGCTGGAGCTGTAAACGACGACTATGTAGGATTTCAAGGCCCTTGGAGATGTTAGTGAGCTAGGCTAATGAGGCTAGTCAAAGAAGGCTAGCCAAGGTACAAGCGACAACACCTGAGATATGCAGGAAAAAAGTAAAACAGAATGCTGTGTAGGCTACTACTGCTATCTACTACTATAAGCGTCGTTCTTTGGTTTGACATGATAACATCATTTGCGAATGTGCAGTTCTGGTAGCTAATTTTGCTGCTAGCACTCTGAACAGAGCCTAACGGGCAGTTTACCAGCATGGAGAACTTACTGGGTGCTACTACAATATTCAATTTTGACATGCTTTGGTGATTTTAGCTCACTGAAACTAGCATGAATATGCAAAATTCAAGGTATACCTGAAACACTTATCTTCTAACGTCTACAATTTGTCACACAAAAGCCGAAATGTTGCTTAGATTCAATGCAAAAGTAATGGCACAAAGTTAGTCAAATTCTGGGATTGCTTTTTTGTGGCAAACTGCAGGGTAGCTTTTGACGTACGAGGATAAGTTAGTGGAATGTCTGAAAGAGCTGGAATGTTTTAGAAAGACTGGAAATGATAGAAGTAAAAAAAAAGTTCCGACATTGATCCAGCTTCGTGTGCCATGTTTACACTTTTCAATGGAAACAGTGTTTTTTTTCTCTTCTTTTTTGTGGATAACAAACTTAGCACACTTGTCTAAAATAGCTGGAATGTTTCCGAAAGTCATGGAATGATGGAAATAAAGAAAAATTTTGTCCACATCTGACACCCCACCAACTTGTGCAGCATTTTTCCAGATCAACAATAAATGTAAATGCCAAGACGGCTTTACACTTATGAATGGGTGAATGTTTTAATGTTCTCATTCAAAAACACATCATAGCTATCTTAGCAGTATTGTCTGGAATATTCCAGAAAGACTTTATGGAATGGACATAAAATACATCAGATGACTCTGAAGCTTTTTGTGCCATTTTTGTTTTCCACTGAACAAAAGCATTTTGATACAAACACGATTATGGGGGTATGAATAAAAAAAATGTGAGTTGTTACATTTTTATTTGACGATAAAGAAGAAGCCTAGGTCTTCAAGCTACACGCAGACATGGCAACACACAAAAGCGAACTATAATGGCCAGTTACAGGGGTGAGGTATTTGATGACTGCACACTATTTTTCCATTATTTAAAAACCTTATACCCGCTTCAAACAACTCACGTGTGATGTTAACTTTGCAAAATCAGAGGAGTCCGCATCTTCAACCAAACACACAACATTGACGATTGTCTGTCTTTGCAGATTAGACTTGGGACGAGTTGGTGGTGAGTGATATATTCGGCAACTGCCCGCTTTTTTTTTTTTTTAACCATCTTCAATTATTGATTTCTTCAGTCGTGGAACAAAAGCAAAACATTAGCAAAAACTCTGGACCCACGGACCGTCAATAGTTGTTTACTGCTAAAAGAGAAATTTGAGGAATTTCTTGAAGTCATGAACATTTGACACAGACTCAATGATCCGGATTAAACAAACAAACAGAAAAAGCAGTTATTGCCTCAAATATTTCCCTTCACGACGACAACCACGTCACGTTACATCTCACTACATGCCAAAAAGAAAAAACAAAAGAATAAACCAATCACTTCTTTGATTATGTCACAGGGACGATCTGTTGTTTTCCCATATTTGCATCAAATATTAACATAAACGAACAAAAAAGGGATTTGTAAATTGTTTTCAAAATTGAAAATATGGCTTGTACTTATCTACCCATCTTGATATATGTCATATACATATTTTATATATATATATATATATAGAATTATTTGCCGCATAATGCCAGGCTATTTACAAATCAAAGTTGGCATGAAAGTTGTGATTATGTCTATTTTTATTGATTAATAAGTGGCGGACATTAAATGAGCCATTTTGTGACCAACATAACGTCACGTGGCAGCAGTGGAAGAAGAGTAGAGTGTGAGGAGGGAGGGAGGGAGGGCAGAGGAGCTGGTCATATGTGAAACGGCGTTACTTCTTGTTGAACATATCCATGAGAGGTGTCGGGATGAACTTCATCACCGTGTCCATGATGCTCTCCTCCTCCTCCTCCTCACCACAGCCGGTGGGCACTGCCTTCTTGGGGCGTGTCAGGCTGCCCTCCGAGGCCTGCTCCATGGCGGCGGCCGCCTCCGCCTCCTTCTCCTCCTTCTTCTTTATACCGTACTGCATGGGGACAAGCAGCGAGCAGCAGTGAATGGGCCCTCGTAAATAATTTTCACAGGAAAACCTCGAGATGATTAAATGCCCACATTAGATGGCGCAGTCCAAAAAAGCTGGACAATTTACCACCACCCGTATGCCTTGGTTGTCTGCTTTAGATCGGGGCTTTTTGGGACAAGTAAGGAGATGAAAGTAATGTCATAGAGATGCTTCAAAACAAAGTGTCTGACTACCCGTTCGATTTTTGGCATGGGCCCTGAAGACTTTTGCGTCGTCTTACAATCTACGTAGCCGCCAAATTTGATGTGGAACATTAAACTGGTGTTGGTCGCTAACTATTCAAAGTCAAAGGAAATGGCCAAATTGACCTTAAAATGGTAAATTACAAAACTGACTGACGGGAATATGTCTTTGAAATGCCTCTGTGCATTCTGGTATGATATGCATTTTTTTTTAAAATTCATCTTCATACATTTCCCCAGAAGTAACTGAAATTAAGAAAAAACATATACACATACAAACCTAATGTCAATATAAGTTCAATTAAATGACCAAATAACTAGCCCCACTGCTTTCGCAACTGTGCTGCAAGTGGAAGCGGTGCACATCAGCAGAGATGCACATTGAACTGTAGAAGTCGCTAAAAAAATAGTCCTGACCCCTAAAAATTGATTAATGGCTCAGCCCGAGCGCCATGTCAACATAATGGGAACCATCTCACTGCATGCCTCAAACTGTTCTCCACGTTGTTATCTGTGTTGTTCCTTTAATATGTTTTTTTTTGCAGATGGCGCCAGACTAATGAATGCGGTGGGCCATTCAGAAGGAGTGCATCGCAGAAGGCCAGTTGGTCAACGGGCGACACGACGAATGATCTCGAGGCAGAGATGCGGAAAATGGGATGAACTCCTCCGTGACCTCGTTGCCGCTTCCCTGTAATGGGATTCCTTGGCCAATAAATATCCTTGAGGAAGACCACCAGAGCGGCGTTCTACTGCGTAGATGAGCGCTGGCGCATTTTGTTTGTGTTTTTACAGATGGACCTCAGGGTCGTCCCGGGATCGCTTAGACTAAAATCATTGCCGGTGAAAACAGCTCGTCAGCTTTTCTTTGCCATTTGCTCGCATTTCATTGGAGATCCCCCAAGGCAACTCTGGACAATCTCACAGCAATGCGGTGTATAAATATGCTTTTTTTTTTCCCCTTTGGTACATGGACTTTAAATTACATCACTAATAGGTTGGCGGACTCATAAAATCCCTACTTATTTGTATTTTATGACATGTCCTCCCTGGTTATTGTATTTAATGATATGTTAACACGACTAGGACCTTGTTAGTGATGTTCTCTGACAACGTTTGCCAACAAAGGCACATATTGGACTTATTTCACATATTCTCTATTGGAGTCACGTGTCTTAAGGGCATGCAAACAGCAAATCCCACTTTGGACACAAATGCCACAGTTGTGGACATTCCATCAATACGGAGACAATTTTTGGTATTCTAATGCGAAAATGTACCATTGGACTGCTTTTCCAGCTACTTTTCTGTATTTTTCTTTTGGGGGCAGATAGGCAAATACAGATCTCGAATTTACACGTATGACACGTATGACGCAGTTGATTGCCTTTTTAATCATCTAGGAAATCTGTGCTTTTCTTCATAGAACACAAACAGCAAATCTTACTTCTGATGATTGACTTGACATTCAATTGTTTCAATGTCTTTAGGCTGTATTTTGACAGACAGGTCCATGTGCACTTGGCGTAAAAATGATTGCATCCCCATTTACGTGCTGGGAACCCGGGCAACTTTAGGTCATCCGCAAGTGGAGGTCTGCTTGAAGTTTTTCCTCGGCTGCGTTCACTCCCACAACAGAGCAGACGGCCCTATCCAACTGTGCCCGTCTATTAAAATACAAAAATAAAGAAAACTCTACCATTTGTGGACAATTAGACTGCATTTCGCATTTGATTTGTGCTGGGCATTAAAAGGGGATTTTCTATTCCCTTTACGATTTCCCCATCAGAGTCAAGAATCTTTCTTAAGGGAACACTAATGGCGAATCTGACACCAATGTCAGACTTGACATTTCACTTGTCCAGATGCCAATCTTTGAGTTCCCTGTGGCAAAGGAAGGATTTTACTTTAGGGCGCTCAGTGTCCAGAGATGACTCTTTGTGTTTTGTCTTTTTTTTAAGTGTGCACAAAGAGTGAATCGGACATTTGACACCAATGTCACAGTTATTGACTTTCTATTGTTTCAACGGCAAATTGATTTCTATCCTGTAAATTACCCATCTGACTATTTTCAAACTAATCAGTATTTTTCCAGCGAATCCCACTTCTGATGCCAAAGTGGTATGTGGCCCTGCATGAACATGACAAAGCAGAAGGCCTTCATAAAGCCCCATTGCAATGAATCCATTTCCAACATTTGTCTTAGTCACATATGGTGGTTAAAATACTTCCAAAGCCTTGAGGATGAACTAGTGTTGTTGTTGACACGGTAGTCAGTTAACTTCTAATGTCTTAACACATTTCCTTCATGTTTATTTATCTTTTTTCGTCCAGCACTACTTCATGCATGTTTGTTAGAACCATCAAAAGCAGCAGTACTGAATTTCCATCTTTTTTGGGCAGTGTACATTAAAAATGTTCCTCATACGTCTGTAAAGTCATTTCTAATGGTAAACGTTTTACCCCCAAAAAGTCTCTTAAGAAGCAATGGTGACTTTGAGGATTCTCTGATGCGTATCAGCTCGTCTGCCTTCTGCCTCCATGTTTGCGCTCTTTGGTGCCCGCCATCTGTGTCGCTCGGCTGCCTTTCAGAGTTATTCAAAGAGCAACAAAAAGCCTGAAGAGACGATAGCTACGCTCAGTTGAGCCCCAAACGTTGTATGGGGCTGTCGTTTTCTCTCGCCTCCAACAAAACTCAACAAGGGGAACAAGTGTGACTCCGCAGAGTGACAAAAAGTCTGCACAAAGTCAAGTGTTGGCTATATTGAAACCACTGTGTATTATTCATATGTTTGACTTTTTTTTAAGCCGTTTTCACACCACCTTCATGGCAAACTGGTATTAAGGGATACAGTCGCCATTTATTTTATTTGCTGAAGCAAGGAAAAATGAGCATTCGCAAAGCTGTCGCAGCTTCATGCATTCAGTTTATCGAGCCCGGGTGTGAAACTCACTCTTTTTAATCACAGGCAGTGCTCTGCCTCTATTGCTCTTTTGTAAAAGGGGGATCAGAACATTACCATTAGAACCTATTCATTCCCATCAGTATTGGCTTATTGTCAGAGAATTTTCAAACAGAAATGATGTTTTCTCTTAAAAATCTAGCTAACTGGCTTCTTTTCTGTTATGACTCCAGTTTCGTCTTTGGTAATCCTGAACAATGCCACATCTTGCTTAAAAGAGAAGGACAGTGGACCCCCCACATACTTGCGGTTTGGCACCCACATATTACCAAATTTCATATTCAATACTTTTTTGTCATTTGATATTTCTATCACTGCAGCCTCATTTCCCCATTTTTTTGGGTGGAAAACATGGTGTTGCGTTTTATCAGCATTTTTTTCTTTTTTGGTTTTATAATTTTACATTTTTGTTTTGTTTTATAATTGAATTTTACACATTATGTCACAATTGTGATAAAAATTCAAAATAACGTCTTTCTTTTTTTTTTACCTGTCATTTGAATAGGGCTGTGTAGACTTTTTATATCCAGGCAGAAACCTTGGAAAAGCTTTATATTGTGTTTTTTAGTTGATCCTTTTTGAATTTTTACACGTGATTGTGGTGCGGGTGTTGCATTTCATACCTTATCCCTGATGCCTTGTCGGATGTTTTCCCTCTCTGCCTCCATTTTGGCGTACTTGGCCTTCCGTTCCTCCTCTTGCTGCCTCAGTGCCTCTTGCCTCTCCTCCTCTTTCTTCTGGGCATCGGGGTCTTTTTCCTCCTCGCCGCCCAGCATCTTGCCCATGTCTTTGGTGGCCCCTGAAACATGTGTGAGAGAGACAAAAGCTCAACTGTGTATAATTTTACTCTGAGACGATGTCAGATTTTACTACCATTGTTCATGGGGTACAGATAAATAAATACTCACTCACTCACTCATAACCGCCCTTGGAAGGTTTCATACATTTGCATCAACGCAGCTCAAATGTTTCCTCAAAAAGGAAAAAGGTTGACACAAAGTGGCAGCATAGAGCCTAGATGGTTAAACATCCTTAGAGTCAAACACAAACTCCGTCACTCGAAACCAAAGCTTAAGTGCCCGACAGCAGAGGTGAGCTGCTCAGATGAAAGTGGCTGCGCTAAATTATTACTCGTTCTCTTGATCGTCTTTGTATCTCCCGGAGGGGATTAGCATCTCTTCATGCAAAGCGGCCACTCGGACCTCAGGTTAGGACTCGAGGACAAAGAGCCTGTCAGCGACTCTGATAATTGGGACGATGAGACCAAATTGTAAGGCTTGTCGCATAGTCTCATCTCCATTTTGAGCTCTTTATATGTGCTAAACATGGGATCATATTGTTTAGCAGTGACATCACACATGAACTAGTTGCCACCATAATGATGTTGGGGTCATAGTTTTTAATTAAGTCCTCCAATTGGCATACACGGAACTATAGATTTCCAGTATTATGCCGTGAAAGATGCTAGAGTTAATAAATGAAGGCAATGCAGCCACTCAAAACATCATCCATTGCAGTCCTGGAAGGAGGATCCTCCCATCTGAGCGCCCTTCTCAAGATTTGGAGTTTTTCCTTGCCCACCTCGGGGTTACGATCTGAGGATGCCGTTAATATTTGTCAACTATGGGCACGTGAAGCCTTTGAGACGTTTCTGTTATTAAGAACTGTATAAATAAATTTGACTTGAATTCAGTAGATCAAAGCATTCAATGTGTGAATCGGAGTTGCCCACTCATTGTCTTTTTGTTTTGCGATCCATTCGGAGCGGGTCGGACTGTGTTGCGCGATGCGTGGCAGTATAAAGAAATGTGATGGTGCCGCAACAAACATACTACATAGCGAGATGATATAACACTTCTCACGGACATGTGTGCCTTCCACTCGGTGGAAAAAAAGCTAGATTATTGCAGTTTTGCTGTGACGTTTGTGTCTCTTCGTGAAATCGGATTGTTTTATCTGTACGCGCACACCACCCGGGCTCCCTTGGAGGCCAGGGTGCGGAAAATGAAAGCAGCATTATTAGCAGTCTTACATTTGAAAGGAACTTATTCCATCGTCAAACGTTTGTATTTTTCAACAACATTTGACTGCATGTTCTAAAAATGAGTGATTAAAAATGATTGCTTTTTAACGGCAAATCCTCGAAATGATCAAACTGCAATTTTCCCTAAGTAGCTGCTCCAAACAAAGGCAGCAAATTTTCTGCTCAATTTCAACCATCCTTGAGACATTTGCGCGTTATCCTGCCATTACAGACATATCCATCAAAATCTGTGCCAATTAGTAAAGATAGTAATTGTTTCAAATTTTCTTGAAGGCCCTTACTGATACTAATATAGGATTTTATTTTAACAGTCCACTCAAGACACATGACCATTTCATGTCATCAGTTTTGAACCAAGAACCTTTGATTCGGAAGCAGGCATGTCATCCATGTGTCAGCTTTGTGAAAGGACAATAACTGTTCAATTGCAGCTGTCAGAAGCGCTTAGAAACAACATTTGCTGGAAAATAAAGCTAAATGTTGAAATCTCACAGCAGGGAGCGGTATGCGGACCTTTTTTTCCTCAGACTAATCCAGATGGTCAGCATGTGTGTTCTCGCATGTGTACGCTGTCACTGCGGTTCTCCTTTCCAGTCCAGCGCTTCCACAGCGGCAACTCGCCAAACATCCACCTGCACTCTGTGTTCACTTTCAACGCACCGGAAACAAATTGATTTTAACCAGAAGCGAACCTCACCATCTCACGGGAGAAAATCTCCTGAAAAAAAAAAAAAAGCTAGGCAACCTCCTCATTCTGCCTCTGGAGGAAATATCGGACGCAGCCATCTGCTTGAGGCGGGAAAATTGATGAGACGGCGGTGACCCGGAGGTGCCCGGCTGCCGTTTGGAAGGCGAGGTGTTGACAGGCCGGGACAAGCACCCGCCCGTCGTTGTACAGGCGGGGTGACGACTAATTAATGAACTCAGACGACGTTGGTGTCGGCAAGGACTTTTCTCACACCAAGGAATTTGTCAAGTAATAGCTGCAAACAACACAAGACGCTGGAGTCTATCCATCTTTTCTATCTCGCTTATCCTCATTGGAGTCGTGAGCAAGATTGAGACTCTTTAGATGACTTAGGGTGGGATATATCCTGGACTCATTTACAGTGATTTAACATAGCCTAGATAATTGCTTCTGGTTGGGGTTCATTTGGATGAATACCCCAGTCAAGGTTTGTCAAAGTACAAGCCTGGAATTTGCTGCTTCAAACCAAAATGGTTGACTGAAGATAACATGGTCATCCATTTTGGAGTTTCTTCGTGTATAAGCCCTGGAATTGTCTGCTTCCAACCAGAATGTCCATTTTATGCATAGATTTATTGCATAGTTGCTTTTGAGATGTTTTCAGACAGATATGATAAACATGTCCACTGATATCCATGTAAGCCACTGAAATTGGTTCTGTTGTTTTTTTTCTCTCCAGCAGGTGCTATGGAATGAGTTTTGGGAGACTGGGTTATGTTCAGTGATGTGCAAGAAAAACACTTGTGAAATTTAGCGGCGCTCACCCAACTAGAATAACTGACTGTCACTCAGCTTCATTTCAATTCCTGTCATTTGAGCCTGAGAATGTGGCCGAAAGGCTTGATTTAGAACCAAAATGGCAATTTTCTCATCGTGCTTATCATCATTAGGGTTGCGGTGGGGGCAGAGCTTATCGATTGGTAGACACTCAATGTTATGGCACATGCGTATAGACAAAGAAGCATTCACACTCACATTCCCATCTATGGACTATTTATAGTTTTCACTGAACATAACGTGGATGTTTGGGAGGGAAATCTTGGAGGGAGACCATGTTAATTCCAAACAAATGGAGACTTTCCAGATCCTCACACCAACCATTTTCTTTTAGCATTGAATATGATGGTGTACAAAATATTTTGAATTTCATAATGCCCGGAAGAGGCTCTGCTGCTTCCTGCTTCACTCCAGGCCAATATTAAATTCACTGAACAGAAAAGGAAACTTTTTCCTTTACTTTGCTTCTCACAGCTCGAGGGAATTTTGCAGGAATAATAATAGTCATTCTAGCAATTTTTAATTTGCAAATTTTATGAGCTGAAAGTAGACTGTTAACTCAAATCCCGCCGTGGTGACATTTTCTCATCAACTAATTAGCGCCGCCAATCACTGTGAAATGTCATTTAATGCCAGTGTGGGCTCGGAAATGTCTAACAGAATAGTAAGGAGGCAATTCTGCTCATATGCTAATCTATAATAACACAAGTATATATATATAAAAAAAATATTTCCTGCCTCAAGGCAAATAAATGCACCTAAAAACAGCAAAGAATAAATATTAGAACCATATTAGTTCATAGACAATCATATTCGCACATTGAACTCTATCTCTGACCAAAACAATTGAATCCCTATATAAACGTCTGCCTGCAAAAATTTGCCATCAGGAAAGCAATGTAAGTTTAATTATTTCCGCTACAAGACGGCCTTGTTAGCACATAACCTGTTGTCGAGCCCATTTAAATGCTGTTGCCAGCCTAAATACCAGTACCTCGCGAAGCACATAATCACTCCATCCCTATTTTACCATTTAAAAAAATGGTCTTAGGCCTAATTATGTCGGTGCATGAAGTAATTCAAGACTTAAGTGTTCATTAAACCCATTTTAACTCTGTTGCTAACTAAAAAAGCAGCACCTATGCAGGCCCATGTAAAGTAATGACCCTTAAAGGTCCACAATGTACGTCCTCGCACAGAATTCTAATCACAAAAACATTTCCACAAACGCAACGCTGTCTTCTTTCACATTTCAAATGCCATTTAGAGTCTCCGCTCAGCTAACCTTGATGTCGGAGGCTAATTAGCTTGTGGTGACAAAGTTGCTGTGCGGCAGCGTGGTGAAGGGCATCCTTCCCTAAAGACTCACTGCATGCGCACCCCCTTGATGCGGCCGGCGGGAGAATCAGGGAAGCGAAATGAGGGGAGCGGGGAGGTGGGTGAGCCCCTACGAATGTGTTGGTTAAGTTTCACGCTCAGAAAATCCATCACGGGGCCCAATGCCTCGTCATTTGGGTACTATTAGCACCATTAGCCCCTATGAAATACTGCACATAGATCATACCTTAAAAGAGTGGCTCTTAAATTCGCCAAAGTAGGTAGTTTGGGGATCCACAAAATAAAATAACAAACAATGTAGTATTATTTAATAAGAATACAAATGGGGAACCGGTGAGCCAATATAAAAAAAAATACATACAAAAACAACAACTCCTCCCCATCCTAGCTTCGGAGCGATTAAAAGACTTTATCAATCACTACCGGCCTATGGTAGTAAAGTTCAATTAACAGTAGGATTATGCTTGGTAGATGCAGATTCCTTGGATTGGAAAGGTCTGTGCCTTAAAGGGCACAAATTTAACTTCCGATTCCTGACAGTAGCCCGTTATACTGTCGTCGACCTCGTTGTATCATCGGTTTTGTCCCGAAACCTTTGTTTGCAAAACGCTGGTCTTTTAGTGATCCCAAGGGCCAAAAAGAAGTCATTCTCTATTTGGATTCCAGAGCTTTGGAATGCCCTACCAATAGATATCAGAGTTGCTACCTCAGCAGAAGCATTCAAGACATAATTAACATTTCTATGCTGTGGCCTTTAATTAACCTGTGCTGGCCAATTCGACCGCAGTTTGTGATTTCCGTCCTGGTAGGTGACAATCAAACTGAAAGTGGTTGTCTGTATTCCACATCAACCAACTGGGACATGATCTGAGGTGGACCACCTCCTCGCAGACACTGCCACGACAACTGAGGGTGTCTTCCTGCAGCTCTTCATTTTGACTATGGACATCCACATGACTTTTTCTCTGGATTGTTTTTATATTTTGTGTTGCCCACTCTGCATCTGTTACATGCGAAGCCCTTTGAGACGCTACTTGATTTGCTTGTCCATGCCGTGTCACTTTTCTGTACATACAACAGTAGCACGGAATGGGTAGGAAAAGTCACAGTGCAAATACTGTACCTCCCGAAGTAGTATGATGGCACAATAGATCTTGAACGACTTGAGATTTTTGAAGTCAATTATGACAGGATAAAAGTGGAGTTGAAGTCAATATAATTGATGGTATCATTTATATTGTTGCACTACAATACTGCAGTCACAAGCATTTTGTTTTCGTGCCATGGACAGGTTTCACCAGATGACATTTTTGCCGGAATAGCAAAGAAACAAAAAGAAAATGATGACAAATACATCTCACCATAAAAAGTGGGAGCTTGTGCGCGTTTCTCACTTCAATGGACTGGCCTGTCTCATCATGTTTTTCATATGACATAACATTTAAGCGACAAAGATGGAGTTTCAATTTCTTCCGTGGTCTCACTGGTATGAATATTTTATAACTACCAGCGATCAAGATACTCGACGCCAGCTAGGCTAACCGATAATGTCATCAACAATCAGTTTATTTTTCATGCTTTTGGACTGGTGAAAATGAATGAAGACTGCTGCCTTGCTGCCTGGACATTTTACTGCTACACAGAGAGTCCTAGTCTGGCAAAGGCGGCAGATGGGCGAGTGGAAAGTCCCCTGTAAAATGCGCATTTGGAAGATAAGCTTTATGACTTTCCATCAACAGTTATAGTCACCTCGTCAATACACTTTCTGTCCAGTTTTCCTCCTCTTGATTTCCAACACCCTCGTTCCCACATCAATACGTTACACACAGGACAAACATTCCGTCAAATTCCATGTGAAAGCGAAGAAGCAACATATCCACGCATAAGGAAACAATGCAATGCAAGAAAGTTCTGACAGTTCTGACAATATGTGCTAAAAGCACAAGGGTGTCTGATAAAGGCCATTTTATGGCGTCTCTGTGGTAAACAGGATAATCCTGAAGGTTGATCAAGGTGTTTAGGGCTGACCTCACAGCTTAGGGAATGATAAGCGGGGTTCAGGAAAATTCCCAAAGGATTCCGGGATGGTTTGATGTTTTTCCTTCGTGTGGCAACATTTGCAGATCAAGGTCGTTGGAACCTTGCATAGCGATAAGGGGGTTGCCATGACAACTACTGTAGGTAGAGCCAGTCCTTGAATGTCAACGGCAATCAAAAAGGAGAAAGCAATAAAACTACATGACTACTGGCCCCCATCTCCAACCACTACATGCTGAAACACTGGACAAAACCCACTAGAGTCCTAGCTTTTGGTGGTTTGGAAGATGAATGATCATTTATAATGGACTTTACATTTCAGAGAAATCTCAACGTGCTACCCTCCTTCATAAAAGTTGGCCAGGAGCAACATATGCTAATTACCTTAAAGCTTGCATCCAAGGACCTTTTCTTAGCATTTGTAGAATTCAAACAATTCTATTGTCTTAACCCGTAAGTTCTTGAGGGTCAGTTCACTCGGCTAGATTCGCAGAAGAAATTACCTAGGGTAAAATGAGAATCCAAAGAAGCACTTGAGTGTCTCTTCTGCAACCAGGCAGATGGGAGAAACGCGAGCTGGATGTTTACTTTCACACTTGACAGTAACTGTTCATTTTTACAATAAAGAGGTTATTGGTCAACAATGGCTTGACTGTTTCATTGTGAAAACAGACGCGACAGCGTATTGTCTGTCTTTTTGCTATTTCAGGCATGTTTTGGGTGAGAAACATGGATGTTCTCGGCACTTGAGTTTGTTATATTGTTTGTGAGGATAGCGTTGGCATGTCCACACGCTTAAGGCATCACTGGGGTTTGCTGCGCCAATCAACCCCATGTTGATTTCCGCAAGGTGTCTGTGTCCAAAACACGTAATTGGCGATTGATTAGCCAACCTCAAGATATACTGGAACCATCATTGCGGACAATAAGACCTTTCAGCTTTGAATGAACTTCATTTGATCCTAATGCAGGATCTTGCGTTCTCTACTCAGTTGGAAGCGCCGGAGTACTCAAAAGCACCCACAAAGAAGTGTGGATGGTCACAGGATTAGACTTTACATAACGGAGACTGTGAGATCATACGCACTTTAATTTGTGTGTGTGTGTGTGTGTGTGTGTGTGTGTGTGTGTGTGTGTGTGCTTGATGCTGCCAAATAAGAACAAAATGTACGAGTCTTCATTGCCAACCAGGATGTTGCTGTGCGTGTTTGTGTGTGTTTGTGTATGTGTGTGTGTGTGTGGGTGATGATGAGAGTGCAGGTTTCCTGGGTGAGTGACCACATGAGGACATTTCCCCAGAGGATGGACTAAAGAAGAAGGGCCTTGGATGAGTGTAAGGACAAAATGAAGGCTTAAAACGACAGAATGGCTCTGCGTGGTTCAATTCGAGCAACAAATGTGAACATGTCGAAAGTGAGGAAATTTGCCGTCTAGAGCTTCATTTGGAAGCTGGTATACTAGCTAGTCGTAATTTAGCCTAGCTCATATTATTTGGGTGGAGGCTTTTACAAGTCGTCATAAAACATATTCACAATTTCATCCCTTCCATGGTTTTTACATTTTTACAAAATTTTAATTGTAATCGTAATTGTATCCCAACCTGAAGCTGAAGATTACATTTCAAAGTATTTTAGCCTATGTCGGAGGATGTGGGCGAAAGAAGAAAGTCAGAATTTTAGAACCCAAAGCCTTAAAATTTTAATGAACTCCTAATTCACCCCAATCAGAAGCAGGTATACTGGTCAGATAGGTGACGTTAAACTGTGGTGGATTTTAAGCTTCAGAGAATCACTCTTCACTAAAAATATAATGTCTCATCTGTGTGTATGTAGTCAAACAGCTGTCAGTTAAAATTTAAAGAGTGATGTTACAATAATAAATAATAAATCTGACAGAATGCAGCCGTCAAGTCGAATCACATTCTTCCAATTTGGTCAACTTCTTCAAAGTCAAATGGAGGTTACGGCCGCTTCGTGCTGTTCAAAGAGCTGTGTGGGTGCAATTCAACTCCCACGCTGGGTTTCTGTGAGCCTCAGACCTTGAACAGTTGAGAAAAAAAAAAAACATTAAAAAAAAAAAAAAAATCAAGTGAAGTCAGCTCTGAGTCACTTTTCTCTCACGCTGATCTGTCTGTGCTGGAAGCTTTTTGGTAGTTGCTCCTCCTCACAGTGTGCTAACAGTTAACAAGTCTTGGGTTGCTAGGCTAATGAGCTCTTTTTTTTTAAGAATTGACTTGTGCCAAAGTTTTTATATCATTGAACGGACTATTTTCCCCCTCTGTAGATTACTTGTCAAGGTGCAGAGAGGCGGAGAGAACATTTTCTCTTGCATGTTTGTTTATTTGTTTCATCTTGTTTATTTATATATGTTGACACTTTTGTCTGCTGTTTATTGTTTATTTGTTCTATCTTTTCATATATTGATGCTTTTGTCTGCTGTCTATTGATCCATCCATCCATCCATCCATCCATCCATCCATCCATCCATCCATCCATCCATCCATCCATCCATCCATCCATCCATCCATCCATCCATCCATCCATCCATCCATCCATCCATCCATCCATCCATCCATCCATCCATCCATCCATCCATCCATCCATCTATCTATCTATCTATCTATCTATCTATCTATCTATCTATCTATCTATCTCTATGTCCCTGGCACATCTGACAATTTGATGAAAAGCAGACGAGAATTTAGACCAGTTAAAAGCCGGTCTAAGATGTGGTGCAGTGGTGTTATGCTATTTTAGTGGATTGTGGCACAGTAGTGTTATGCTATTTTAGTGGATTCGATCGAGCCACAGGCAGACAGATTCTGTCATCAGATTTCCTCCATAAATATGACAGTGTGCACCAAACCCTCTGAATCATCAATTAAAAATCAATTAATTGAATGCATTATTATCATAATTATTGTCATTATTATTGTAATTTTCTAATTTTTCTACTTATTCTCCTATTACTACTACGACTACTACTACTATTATTATTATTATCATCATTGAGAATCTATTTTGAAAAACACCCATTTCTAACTGCACCGTCCAATGAAATTCACAGTTAAACTACACTTTGCGCTAGAATTGCGCTGGGCATGAAAATAGGGCTCAAAGACATCAACAGTCCTTCTTTTTCACACTTGAGAAATTATGAACATTAAAAGAAAACATGCGGCTCAACAATTGTACAGATAATGAATGTTTTGAGATTATTTCTAATCATAAAATTCATTTCCAAATGGATTATTTCCCAAGGGAAATTTATCTCAGTTTCAGACGGTGTTTGACTGGGGAGCTTTCATCACATTTTATGTCATCGAATTAAAATATTATGAAATTAAAAAACAAAGGCATGTTTTATACCAGCGCAGGGAGAAGAAACCCCAAAATACAATACGCTTTTTTTTCATTTCACCATCTAGTAAGCAAAATGTTTCTATAGCAAACTGCGATAGAAAGAGGAGACCATAAATGACAAGACACCAACACACTCACACACTCACATGGACAGGCTACATTTATCACCCTGGAAGACTCACCGAAAACAAGGCCGACCACACACCTTAGGACTTCACAAGACACAAGACAATTTAATGGCAACTGGAAGAAAATCACCATCAGATTAGACCTTTGTGACTTGGCAGGTACCTGAGCTAAGACAAGGATCGAATAGAAGAAAAGAATCAGCCGCTTTTTGGGGGGGAGGATGGGAATTATTTTACTGTGTTTAGACTAAAGTAATATTTTAAAAAAGTCACATTTAGGTGGAAAACGGGTCATCAACAAGCAGGCAAAATTACTTTCATGAAAGTCATATTTGCTTGAGAAAAAACATTGTCATTTTACAAAAATGCTGAGTAATTTATGAGAATTAAATTCTATTTTGGCAGAAATCATATTCTTATTTGAATGAAATCATACATTTTGAGGAAAAATGTGGCAAACATTCATTCTTAAGTCATATTTCTTTCATGAAAGAAAGTGAGATAAGACAGCTCTGTCAAAGCCAAAAGCTAAGCAGAGCACCAGCGTTGTTGGATGCACAATAACACCATACAACAGCCAGAAACCCCCCGATGAACACCCCCATATGCTGAAGAGCAAAACAACAAAGCTTACAGTTGCACCGCGCCACAATTTCCGGCAGCCATATTGTCTCAGGGTCACCCTTGTACCCGCATTGACACAACACCCCACAGTAGAGGGGAGTCTGCACTTGTTCCTTTGAAATGAGAAGGGATAGACCCCTAATTCAAAACTGTCTGATTTCAACAGGGCGGTTTGGAAACGGCTACTGTAATTCTTCACCCTTGGGCTATTTTGACAGCTGGAAACGTTTTTAATTTGTGTGAAAACTGAATAATACATCTCCATGAACGCAATATGTTGGACATCCAATTCAAACGTTCTGCAGAACTGTTACCCCAGCTCTTGTACGCGACCTCATTAGATTGCCCAATATTATACAAGTTAAGTGTGTCAAGCGCTCCCCTTGTTGGACCGTGCTCTGAACATCCCACAAGAGCTTTTTTTTTTTATCATTTGGCGGAATACGCAGTAGCTGACGGCTACGGGATTTTCCATTTTGTACGATGAGGTTCCATCTCACGCATGCCTGGCAAATCCGACTTGTCAAAATAAGGAGCCAAAACAAGCAACAGGAAGCGGACGTTAAAACAGTCGCCAATCATTGGATGCCAAACGGTGGGAACACAGTAGCCTGTCATCTCCCCTCTCGTTGTTTCACGGCTCAGCGGGCCGGACCAAACTGAGCCAATGCGCACGGGCTTGGAAAGACAATTACCTTAAGAAGAGGAAGGAGGAGGAGGAACGCCGAAAGGAGCAGGCCGTTAACACACCACCTGCGACTCCATCCCAATGAACCGATGCAAGTACCGACAACTCGATGCACTTTCATTTATATTTTTGTTTAAAGTAGACTAAAAAGACTCAACAATATTTGCATCACTTCACAATTATTAAGGCCATAAAATGACAGGTCATTACATAAATCCATTGATATTTACTGTCAAAATTAATAACATAAAGAGGAAATATTTAGTCACAGCAGACAGATGCTTGACAATAATGATGTCATAAAAAAAAAGACACGTGCGTACCAATAAATATGCCACAAATCAGTAGAAGGGACCAACAGCTAATGACATTAGCTCAATTATTGATCTGTACTAGCGATCTATCTTTCCAACTGTGTCTTCACGTGTCATGATTCATGGAAGACACCATCTGTAACGCATTGCAGTAATGTATTACGTTCAAGTAATCACGAGTTACATTATATTTTTGTAATGTTATGACAGTTACTGAGTTTTCAAGGCATTGCAATTTTGGGGACCACAACACAGATATGATACACTTTAAAGTGTACCTGTGGTTCTCAGATGAAAGATGATATGATATATTAAGAAAAATTGGATCCAAACGCATTGTTGGTTACACTACAATTTTCCAGCGTCAATACTGATGAAAGGTAAATGAATAAATAAATGTATCTGATGTCTCAATGTCAAATGAGGACGCAGGCGGGGCTGATAGGATTGCTCTTGGTGCGGTGTCTTATTAGGGTCACCTCGTGATTAGAAAAAAATAAGAAAAGACAGATTTACAGCGATCAATCAATAGCAAGTAGTGGGTGCAAGGCACAGGCCAGTCAGCGACTTCCCAAGATGGTTCCAAAATGAAACAGGAGGATTCTTTTGGCAAATGCAATACTAAACACAAATATGAGAAAATATTACAAAATTGCTTCCTTCACTCATCAAGACCTCAACGTGGAAGCTCCCAAGTTACATCTTGTGCCATCAATTAATGTCATACAGGAGTGAATACCTAAAAACTATTCTTGTTAAGAAAAAATCTGATTTCCAATGAATGTAAAATATTGCAGAATTAGCATTCATGCTAAATGCTCATACGAGAGTGGTGTTTGTCACCTTCAAATTGATCCTAAAGGGCAGCAGAAGCTAAGATAGCAGCACGCTTAGCTTCTTTCATCGCATTATGGGTTATACACTTTGATCACTAACACCCATATATGAGCACACACACACTCAAACACACACACACACACACACACACACACACACACCTACACACACACACACACACACTTGTCCCCCCGCAGTTATGCCTTTGACTCCAATTTCCGCGGCAGCCTCTCTATGCTAATGCCAGCGGCTCCCATTCAATCCATCTTTAGAGAGGCTCGGTCGGCGAATTAGCTCAGCGGATGTGTGGCTTCCCGCCATGCATAATCACCTTGGCTTCATCTCCAACCTCAAGCCCTGCCACTCCCCTGGGGCAGCCATGCTTCCCCCAAGATAAATGTGATTTTAACGATAACCATGGCTGCATTAATCAATCACGCAACTGATGACGAGAGGCTAGCCTGCACCCTCCTGTTTATGTTTGGAGCATTTTCACTAGGGAGATTTCGTCAATGTAGTGTATTTACATTTGAAGGCCATGCAAGAAAATAAATAAATCAAGAAATGAAGCATGTTTGGCTACGTCCCACTATTTGGGAACTGAGATCTGGGACTGTTTCAAAAGATTAAAACCACATTTTGAGTAAAAAGTTATCATATGAGAAAAAAAATGTACACGGATGAAATAATATTTTTCTGAGTTGGAACGCCAACTCTCTGAAGAGAAAACATCACAATTTTACCAGAACAGAAACTCGTAATTTTATAAAATCTTTCAAAAAAAAAGTCATACGCTTACAAGAACAGTTGTATTTTCTTAAGGAAAAAGGCACAATTTTATGAAACTTTATGAGATCTCCCCCAAAATAAACACCAGAATAAAGTTGTATTCTCATAAGAAAAAGTTTTGTTTTGTT
The DNA here is from genome assembly GCF_054491065.1 of Syngnathus leptorhynchus. NCBI lineage: Eukaryota > Metazoa > Chordata > Actinopteri > Syngnathiformes > Syngnathidae > Syngnathus > Syngnathus leptorhynchus. Next base: position 18,240,925 of record NC_141196.1, on the reverse strand, counting down.
TCTTTTTTGCAAGGTGGATCATAATTTCTCAGCAGGGCAAAAAGCGGAAAATTGAAGTAAAAAGTATTACAATTTCTTTTTAGAGCATAGTACTTCATTGCGACTTGTTTATACAGGAAAAAAAGTCATAAGATCTTTTCTTTTTCTTCTGTAAAAATAAATTGGGCAAATGAATTACACTGCTTGCTTTTTCCAGTTAATAAATTAATCAAGAAGTTATGATCATGGTTTGTAGCCATGTATGTGGATATGTATTTTACTACAACCCTCTCGCGTTGCTACGGAAACCAACAAATGTCTCCCCATTTGTGGGCGTAGCTAATGTGAATTATGAAAGCTGCGTGAAAGAAAGTCGTAAAAAGAAGACAAATATTTACACAGAGGCGTCCTTGTAATAAAAATGCACGATGAAAGAAGAGTAAAAGCGTCACCGTGTCGCCTGTGCGTGCGCGGCTGTGATTTATTTTACCTTGGAAGCGGCTGTGACAGTTATTAGGAGGAATAACTCTTTTGTGTGGCCTCCATTTTAATGATGTAACGGTGTGCAATAAAACCGTGCGCGCCAGCCGCTTTCATTCTCATTACCAAACATTTTGCTATTGATTCTTTGCTTTGTTTTTGTTTTTTTGCATGCGTGTGCATGAACTTAATTAGCATCATTCACCACGGCATTTGCGATGAACTCTGACCTCTTTGTTTTGTTACCGTCTGATTTTTTGTTCGCCGCCGATCATTTTTCATCTCTCTTTATTTTGATCATTGTTGGTGATTTTATGTAGTTGCTGTGACTGAACACTTAAAAGCTGTTGTTGTGTGGACAGTCGTCACAAACAATGGTGTTGGCTGTTTTTGCTGAGGTTCACATTCACATCTGGACAATATCAAGTGTTGCTCGTCCTCATTTCATTCCGAACAATTTATATTTAGACTATTGATCCATGTTTTTTTGTTACATATGACTGTCCCTACATTATGCAACTAATTAGAAATGTTTCCTCAAAAATCAACGCAGACTGCGTTTGATGGTGACAATTTGAAAGCATATCCCTCGCCTTTTTAGCACGGCCTATTCTTCACACTATTTTCAACACGTTTATTTTTATTTGGGCTGTTGCTGCTTACAGTGAGTGTCAGTGGGCGTACTTGATAACAATCCAAGTGAACCTTCGGCACTGAACTCTCTACGTGTTTTTTGATTTCATTTTGCAGGCGTTGCAAGCGAGGATCAAGGAGGGCAGTACATTTAAGAAAACATTGTTTTCAGGAATGCTGATAACCTTGTTAGGTTTGAAGGAGCGCAATGCAGTGCAGTGCAGAAAAGAAATCTCAGCATGCCGTTCCATCGGCAGATTTCGTCACATTGCGGTACGATGTGGTCCGCATCCCAAGCAGGGTTGATGTTGGAGGATCTCTACAAGTGCTCTGATCAGGCGCAGGCCGATCAGGCAACCACCACTCCGACGCCACTTTGAAGCACAGGCAAAAGCGCCTTTTCAAAAGAGCGAGAAGCAAAGCAAGAATCCATCTCATATTTTTTCTGCGAGGCGTAAAATGCTAGGGTGAGCAAAAAGACAAGGAATGTTTGACACAGAAAACTGTTGAGCTGATGTTTTAACATAAGCAATGTTAGCCAGTGGATGATTGTAAAACTAAAATAAATAAAACCATGTAATGGGTTTTGTGTTGGTCCTAATAATGGGATAGTAGGATCGTTTTTCAATTGAATTTCGATCAATTTCCAACTGAAATTTTTGGATAGTTTTTCTTCTTTTGTGATATCTTTTTTTCAAATGTTCAATGTTCATTTGTTTAGTTTTTGTCCAATGTTTCTGTCTAAAATGTGTATGTTTAGTTGTAATGTCTCTTTTTAAATTCAATTAGTAGTATTGTCACCTTTTCCTCACATTTTGTCTCATATTTTAGTCATTTTCATTTGATATTTGATATTTATGGTTGTCCTAAAATACGCTATAGAAATAAAATTGTATTGCTTTGGCTCTCATTTGGTACAACTGCATCGAATGTTTTGACTTGTGCGAGTCCTATGAGCACATTTTTTTATTCCAGTTTTTAATCTCAATAGCTACAATCATGTGGAAGTGTAACGTTCAGAACGTTTCCTCACTCGGCTATGGATGGCTTGTATGCAGTCTGTCCTGACGCGACCTCGCCCTTGTTATTAGAGCTCCATTCTTCAATCAGATCAAGTCGGCAAGCGCACATATCCGACGCCGGGCGATTCTAAAAGGAGGCTGTCAAGGCAAGGTCAGCCAGGACGCTGCTAGGTATTATTAGACCCACGTGCCCAAGCTGAGCCTTTAATGGTGAGAATTCAGGTTCTCTCAAGAGCATCACTAATTGAAATATACGCACAACATCGGCCTTCATTCACTATCACGACAAGATTATAAAAGCTGAAATTGAGGATTGTTATTCAGTGAAGATGTGTCATTCTGTATGGGGAATGCATTTACAGCAGGGGTCATCAACTGCGGTCCTAAAGGTCAATCCAACCTGTTTTAGGTGCGGCCTTACTACAACATGCCCGATTCAAACGGTCAGCTCATCAGCAACCTCTATTAAGCCTGACATATCTTAGCTTTTATTTTAGTTTCTTTTAGTTAAGTTTTATCTACTCTGCTGCCTGCCGTCATCGAGCACACTGAGACAAACAACCATTCGCACGCACACCTATGGGCAATATGGAGAGCTCGCAGGTACGGGGAGAACATGCAAACTCGGAGGTGGAATCGAACCCGCAACCTCTGAACTGTGAAGCAGGTGTGCTAAACAGTGCTCCACTGTTCCAACCAGCCTTGAAAATGCGAAAATGTAATTGTAGACAAACCATTTTTTTCCATGTTGGTTGTAGTCTAATCTAATGAATAAAAAGTTTAATCTGAATTTTAGTCAAGCAAGTTCAAAGTCCCAAAAGTCCGACTTCAATCTGACCCGAGTCCCCCACTTCACATTTGACATCACGGCTCGATGCTCCACTGTCCTTTGTGGGGCTATCAGTGACTTTAAGGATTAAAGTAATATGAGAAAAGCATCGTTACACTCGAGAAGTGATGGATGAAGCAATAGTCGTGAGAGAAAAACATGATACTGTAATCATCGCAAGGGATTACCGTGGTAACACAGCGCCGCTTTATTCTCCACTTTGCAACAGATGTCTCACTCCAGCATTTAGAACAGCGTGTCGCAGCGACACCATCTCGACGAAAACAAACTTCATTTCACATCAGACTACACCAACAAAAACCTGACATCTGTGTGATCTGTATTTTTTCTTGATCATTTGGGATGATAAACAATTATCTGTTGTTTTGAAATGCCATTCGCTCCCATATAGGAAAATGTTTAGCCATATTTATCAAACTATGATTTCCATACCCTAGTGCATAAGTGTCAAACCCAAGGCCCGGGGGCCAGATATGGCCCTGAAGTGGGAGAAACAGTAACGTGTACATATTTTGTTAAGTGAGACAAACTCATGTACTTTTTCATGTTCATGTGTGCAAATCCTCTTCTTATTTTATATAAACATAACTGCTTAATCAGAACACGGATATAGCACCCAGAGCTTTGTGGCCTCCCAATACACATGGGCACAGGCGGTGGACACAACACACAATGGGGGTTGTTGTTTCATCTGCTGCCGTGTCTTGTGTACTGGCCGCCATGAAACAACCCAAGATCTTGCCAATAAAGAACCAACCGTTACTCCACATCTTTGTTTTCCTTGCTCAACGACGGACATCTCAAACAAAACGTAACAGCCCGCCATATCATTTTATGTGGCCCACAAAGACAAATTTCGCATCAAGTGAGTGTCGTTACTAAAATGACAAATTGTCTTCACGTTAAAAAAATACAGATATTGCTTGCCATTTTTATTACATTGGTCTTTTTCAAATATTTGAACAGTTTTTACTCGTCTCTCATTTCAATCCAGTTATTTGTCAGTTTGTTTTGTAGCCCATACTGTTTAAAGAAGACGTCGACAATCCGAGGGAAACTATAGCTATGATTCAGCCCGTGACACAAATATGTTTGTGTATACAGGTATATATTTAGACGGGGCTTTGGTGGCAGGATTATTGTGATAAGATCTTTTTCCATCGATTGTATGCAGTTAAAGTAGGAGACTATAATTACTGTGCATACAATGTATCCCAAGGGGACTGATTGTTATTTGCATTATAGCGCAACAGAAGGTTTTCCACAAATACATTTGGAGTTGCACCAAGTCTAAGGCCCACTTGTGCTTTCTAACACATCGCACCATCACGCCCACAGCTGCCTGCTTACTTTGTCCAGCTTAAGTTGTTCGGAACGATGTGTTCCGAGGTCCAGGGTTCACACCAACAGTGTGCGCGTGTGTGCCCAGACATGAATACTTGTGACGAGTCAACGGAAAATGAAACCCGGTTGCTGGCAGAGGCAGGTGACCCCCAAGGATAGCGAGCGTGCCAGCTTTTTAGCAGGCTAACTCGGGCCTGGAAGGTGTCGCTCAGTTGATGTCACTCCCAATTTTCTTCGGATAAAGACGTACAAAAGCAAACATGCACGCACCCCACTGACTCACACAAAGAAGCGACTAATCAACACTTCTCAGCTCGACTATTAGCATGACATTGTCACTGAATTGTAAATGAGCCTCGTTCTCGTTTATGATTTGATCACACTTTTTGACAAAGTGACAACTCTGTGACGCAACAGATCGTTTTTGTTTCACAGAGTGTAGATGGATGGATAGGTAGGAAGGATGGATAGCTATGGAAAAATGGATGGGGGGTATCGGGAGCTGTTTGTGTTTAGCCGCATCTACATTTTTGTGTAATGCCGTTTGAATGACGGCTGGCCATATGAATCCGCCGCGTATATAAGCAGCAGAGTCAGCGCTTTACAAATAACGCTTTGGGAATCAAAAGCAGTGTCTTGTGACTTGACACACTTAACAGTCAGTGTGTTAAGTGACTGTCGTCTCCACAATGGTCGCCCATTCAGATCGCCCGCTTCCATTGTGTCTCTGTAGATGAGCTCCGATAAGACGCCTCTCCCTGGCTTTGTCTCGTCCAACAAAAAACGTGCCAGTGATGTCGGAAGTGTGCGGCGGCCATGATAACGGAGCGAGCCGCTCTGGCTCATAATCAGCGTGAGGCAGAATGAGTGCTTCTGGCTGCCATTGATGCCATCATTTTTACACTATGGGGGCCAAAAGTACTGCAAATTTCAATTGATTGGTGAGTAGAGTGTGCCTTGGGCTTTGACTTTGTGGACGATCCGTTTTGTTGATTAATCAACTTTATCAAGTGGAAGAAGAATCTATTCTGAAAATATTAGATCGTTGCTGTCCTACTTTGTACTTTATGGGGATTATCTTCAACTTTCTGGAAGAGCAAGTTGACTGCGTGACGACATTGTGCATCTGTCGGCTTTGATTTTGTGGGTTCATTTGAGGTATTCTGGTTATTGATTGAACCTCTGCACTCATTTCAATTGTTTTAATTTGAAAGTTCCTTTCTTGTAGATAGAAAGAAAACATGGGGGTTTCCTCGTGGTCGTTAGTAGTCCAGTAACTCAAATTTGCGATCAGGAGTTCATCAAAGAGAATGTTGGATACGAAATGAAGCTTGGGATTCACCTATAAAAAGCAGCAAACTTTCCTCCTCTGCTTTAATGTGCACAGGCTCATTGCACATTCCGTCTGATGTGCTGATGAGATGTTGAGGTGTTTGCACAAGTGAGAAGGATGCTTATTTTAATGCTCTGCATTTCGCTGTGCCACCCACTGCCACTCCTCCACCCAAAATGGAGGCACTTGCCATTCGCCTCACATCTGCAAACTAATTAGAGCTCCATTGTGTCACTTGGCATCATTTCCGTGTCCGAGCCACTCTCTCTTACAGGGCCTGGCACCTCGTGAAGGACGCGTCATGCTCTGCTCTCTAAGCCGAACGTCAGCAATTGTGCTTTGGGTTTTGTTTGTGGCTATCCGTATGCTGTGCGCATACAGCGGAACAAAGTGGCGGTTATACCATATGGACAAGTAGTGCCCAGGAAAGACACATTGATGGAAATGTGGACTTTCTTTTCCTTCCTTTTTGCAGCAGCTTTCAGCGAGAGCATGTTTGTGGGAATTGAGGATCTTCACAGGAACCATGCGGTCAATTAATGGATCACCGAGAGTACCGTGTGGGATTGATTTCGATTCATTCTAAGAGACGAGGCCTTCCCGCATTATTCCCACAGTTGCAATCTTGCACTTGTCCAGTTTTGTCTTGATTAGAAGAAGAATTGAGTCAGTTTTGATGAACCTTGAAGTTCCTTTCCAGAAGACCGTGTACTTGCAGTTTATTGAGCGGGATAAGCGGTGTTAAAAATGGAAGGATGAATGTTCCAAATTTCTTTCTGACAAGAAAAACTATTTGCTATCTTTTAGAGACCCTGATGAAAAACCAACATTTGCAATGCAGCTCAGTGAGATATGGGCTTTAGCAGGGGTCGGGTGAATTAATGACCCATTCAAGACTTGCCACATTTCATCTTGCATCATCGGCTTTTGACAATCGCAATATTGCAAAGACAGTTCAAGACTTGTAAAAGACTTGCAGCATTTTATCTTGCATCATCGCCCTTTGGCATACATGATATTGAAAAGACTGACATAATTCTCTCCAAGCGTTTCTACGGTGCTCTGATTTTTGCCCCCCCACCAAAAAACTCAAACAAGGGAATTAAATCAGTAAATACTCCTGCTAAAAATGAGGAAGCAAATAGAAAAGTCAACTGATAAATATTCTGGAGTGTATTTTTCATCGCTGGCATTCACGCACTTAAATCTACATTCCCCTGATTTTTTTTTTGTGACCGAACGAGACTGGTGTTGCATTATTTATTGTTGATGCAATCAAGCCAGTGGCGTAACTGACTTTACAAACCATCCATTTATTCGAACCAAAGAAAGTAATAGACGTCAAGATTTTGAAGTTACCTGGCATGAGCAGCCTTTTGAAAACGTCAAAAGTTTCCCCCCCCCCCCACACACACACACTTCTTTTGTTGGTAATGGCAATGCGCACAGTCTAAAGAAACTACACAGGCAAGGAGGAACAAATAAATCATAGCTGTTTCTAACATTTGGGCTTGTTTGGTTACCCTAATTTGCAAACTCAACTCTTAGAAAGCAAAACGTGAAAGTGGTGAGTGTGTTGTTGTTGTTGTTGTTGTTTTTCTGAAAGTGCCACAATAGCCGTGTGTGGGGAAAGCCCAGACTGGAGCCAGCAATGGAAAGCACAATGAGACTTTGAAGGCTTGGCTCCCTCTGGACTGAATGAGTCATCTCCCCCGGAGCCATCACCTGAGCTCAGACGCTTGCCGGGAGGGGAGACAGACGGGCAAACTCTGGCCCAGAATAATAAATCTGCCACTAAAATGAAAATGTAAAGCGTTCAGCGGGTAAAAACGAGCCCAACATTACTCCTGGGAGTAGAACGGACGTTTGATAAGTAAAAGAGAGGCGGGATAGAAGCAAGCTTCAAGGGAGTGACTGCCATGGCAACCAAGATTTAGGCCATGGAAACTATCAAACTGTGTCAGATGACAGAATGAACATCTGTTGAAACCCAGGAGAGTGCCACAAAAATGCGGTTGCTCGCTTTGAGCGTGGCTCCTTCAAGCATCCCGGATTGAATTTTATTCATTAACACAAGGGGATCTTGCGCTGCCATGCAAGAATAATCTGTAAATGTTAGAGAGAAACATTTCATTGCCCATAGTCTCAGAGGAAGAAAATGGACCAATGGCAGCAGTCTGAAGACCATTTTGAAGCATCCTGGAGCAAGATACTGAACCTCCGCAGCTCCACCAGCTCATTTTAAAGCTTCTCGTAGGTAGAAAAGCAACATTCGTAATCTGCGTCGCTGGTATGAAAATGGAGCAAAGGTTAAAAAAAAGAATAAAATGACTAAAGCGCCAGCGAGGCGTCATTTTCACAAGACAGATGGTAGCTGGTATCGCCGCCGTCCTACAAGCACCTTGTGGATCCCGGACCTCCTGCTCTGACCACCTCCCCTCCGCCACATGGTCCAAATACACACGGCTTCAAAAGCAACAGCCCGGTTCCTCCCTGAGAACCAAGTAACATCCCGACGGTGTTTTTTTTCGGCATGACTTGGCTCAGCGGGGACAGAAGCCTGTACAATCTTCTCTTCGTGACACTCGGCATATGACGAGCAGCGGGACGCAGGGTGGATTTAAGCTCGGGAAGAACGAGGCACTCGTGCCCTGCCACAACATTAGCGTTGGACCTATAAACAGATTGAATAAGAGATAGAAATCCTCTGACCTCTGACCTTTGCATACAGAGATTTCCTGCAGGGGTTAAATGTTGGCAAGCCAATTGATGGCTGTTAACAGCAGGACACTAAACAGCAGTCATCCCAAATTAAATACTTGCTTCCAAGGAGAACACGTGATGAGAAAAAGTGACATTTTAATTGCTCGGACCCATGCCCTAAATTAAATAGCAAGTCATCCGTTTTGGTCCAAATTGCCAATTACCACTGAACTCACATGAGCATCAGAAATATACTAGACGGATGGGCTAGGTTTCTAAATTGATGATCATTTCAATGCTTCAACAATAAAATGGGGGTGCGAGAGCCAAATCATCAATGCTTGCTGCCTTGTCACTGTCAACACTGTGGTTGTAATTGATTCATGTTGAATATTTTCACCACCTCATTCACACTCCTCACGAAAAGGTCATGGCACATTCCAAGTTAATCCTAAATCACACTCTTTTTTTTCTTGGCCAAGTATGCAAAACAAGGATTTTGTTTTCAGTTTGTTGGAGAGAGGCTGAAAATAATAGCTCGGAGAATGAGGCAGTGCAATCACATACTGTGAAACAAACACCCCTCTGAAAACAATCGTTGAGTATCTTTGTAAAGGTAGCATGTTACCGGCGCAGTAAACGTCTGTGTTATCAGTCACAGTCCAGCGAGCGGGCCAGAGGGCCTTTTTTTTTCCGTACCAGTGATATTTGCCAGGCCGACGCTGCCGAGATAAAAAGAAGATCACAGCACGTCGTCTTCAGCTTAAGCCATGGCGAAGATGAAAGCGCAAGGGTCCATCATCCTTCCTAAGAGTTACAAACTAGACCCCGAGGGTGTCGGAGGAGACGCTCGGATAGTTTATTTCTCTGCGACCGCGAGGGAGACACAAGGCATCATCGCAAGCAATCGAGGGGGGGCGGCCATTTTGGCTGGCGTTCAAGAACATGCGGCTGGGCTCGGCTGCCGGGTTTGAGCCCTCGCCAGGGAAAAGACATCCAGTTCTTGTCGCGGTGCCAAGAGAAGGGAAACTGGCCACGTCACCGCAGGTTATTTTTGGGAAGAGTGCTTCCGCCATGATCGGTATCATACTGGAATTGAAAAACAACTCTATTCATTTGAAATCAAATCCGACAGAAAGGGGAGGCAGATGGAAATAAGCTACAGAGATGCAATTTGGCACAGCTTGAGTTCAATGATTTCTGAAGATGCACCTTGAAAGATAAACATTTATATCAAAGATGGGATTAAATAAAACAAGAGTCTGGATTACAGTGGGCCATTGCTATGAGTTTTATTCGTCCCGTGACTACGCTTGTATCTCAGCATATTTGCATCTCAAATCATTTGTCTGCATTAAAATAAATCAAAGCCCAAATAATCACTTTTTGTCTTGATATTTACTCAATGGGGTCACTCGGTTTTACTGCGGTCCATCGCCCCCCTTATACGTAGTCATTTTCCATTCCGTTCATCCTCGCCAAATCTCTCGACACAGGCGGAGCCGCGTAAAGCAGGTGCAAATATTCAGCGCAAACAGAATGAGTCATCCCAGCAGAGCCACCGCAGAGGTGGCGAGGAGTCCCGTCTGTGCTGAGATGAATGAGCGTCTGTCAATCTGCGCAGCCGTCACCACTGCTGCGGTGTGTTTGTCATCAGTGTGTTTGTCTGGAGCCAAGGCCTAACCCAAATAGTCTTTTTTGATTGTGACTCCAGTATCAAACGCAATTATTTAGAAGGAAATGAAATCGTGGGCTCCTCCTGAAGCTGTTTGTGTGCTTTCTTTCACAAAGGGACCTTGTAAAATAAGCCACATCAGAGGAGTAGCACAATTGTGCCTCTGTTGGGCAATACAGGTATTTTGAGTTAAATGGGCGAAATTTCAATTTGATATACATAAATTTGTTGCTTCTCCCTATCAATTAAAAGAAAAGCAGATCAGTGCTTTTCTGAACTGGTCTCAGTTGAATTGAGTTCACTTCAAGCGTACAGTGTATGGCATAGGTGACAAACCTAAGGCCCGGGGGCCGGATACAGCCCGTCACATCATTTTACGTGACCCACAAAAAACAAAATTTTGCATTGACTTTGTCATGACTAAAATTACGAATTGTTCACTTGATAGTCATAAAGGCCCTCCGAGGGAAACTATGACTACAATGCGGCCCGCGACAAAAATAAGTTTGACTCTGTATGACTTTCGAGTTTGCACAAGAAAGTTGAGTAGAATCGAGCAGACAGATTGCATTCAACAATGGAGAAGTGTCGGAGAAGCATCGGGTTTTCAACTTCCCAGCCCTCTCACGGTTGCGCACCTTTGGACACAGCTGCCGTCCCGCCTAAGCTGCACTGCGACAGACATTGAGAAATTATTCAGGCGGAGAAAATCAACCGGGGAATTGCGCTCCTGTTAATTTCACGCTTGTGATGAGTGTGAGGAGGAATAAGAAGAATTCTTTTGTGAATGCAGGCAACATAATGGTACAAGTAATGAAAGAAACAAGGCTTGCTCACTGATGTGATTAAGGTGTTTTGTTTATCGGAAGACGCTGCTCGCCTATGTCGCTGGGTTTGATGGAAGTTGGAAGGAAGCCAGCTGCTGTTGTTGTTGTTCTCGAATCTCCTCATCAATCTAACTTTCATCTTGCAAAAAAAAAACAAAAAAACGCTGTGACCGAGTGCTTTTACTTAGAGAACGTCAGCATAGCAAATGGGATCATGCTTCAAACAACACCTGAGAGAATATCGTGCATGTTCTTTTTTTCAATTTTCACTGTGGATTATTTCTGCTTGCTCTGTTTATTTTCAATTGTGCAACTTTATCTACGATAACTGGAAGGAATGGTGGCCTTGTAGTTTATGCATGACAAGTTTTATGTCAAGTTTTATGTTTCTTTGGCTGGATAAAGAACAAAGACTTCAGAATGTAACGCTTACTTTGTTTTGATCAGTCAAATGTGGACAACATTGGAAAATGAACTTTTAGATAGGAAGCAAAGTATTTACATGTCTTTAGAATAATAGATTCTATGCTCCCCCACTATTTTGATTCATCTTGGTTATGTGGCATATGAATGAAGCAGCAAAATTTTATCCATCTCCAGGGACAGCCACTTTGCCGCTTGCTTGCAGACTGACAATGATATCACAGCGCCCCAGGGCTCAGGTAAAGACCGTCAAGGCTCACCTGTTTTCTTTGTGTAGTTATGTGACAAGCATCAGTCGGCAGCAAGTGAGAAAAAATGGCCGCCCCCTTGTTGTTTTTAAGCGCTCGTTGTCCACATTTGGCAAAAATAAATTTGTAGCCGCCAGTTTAAGTGTGACTCAGTCTTTTGGTGGCGCACGATGATAGCATTTTGCACTTGATCGTTGAGATGCATTTGTGACGCGGTCATGCTTTCATGTTTTTGTCCAGCCGCTGTCATTCGTCACTTTTTTTTTGAAGAAGACAAACACAAGCCCGCAACTCAATCCCGTGTCTTCTAGGGCGTGAGGAAGGATGACACCTACATCATCAATTCATCCATAGTTTTCACGCTGACACTGTTTCTAAGGGCAGATACTTGTTGATACTAAGACTGGAACTAAGAATTATTTTTAAAAAATTATTTGGTGTATTATTGTTTCCAATAAATGAACAGTCGGTTGGTCAATTTATTCAACAAAAGAAAAGAGAATAGGCAAACACAGAGCTCCTCAAAAAACAAGCCAATCCAAACTCAAATTAAAAAGAAATCAAAATGTTTCATTTCCTTCCCTATATTAAAAGCAGGATGTTATTTCAAACTGACAGTGGAGAAAATGCTAAATTATCATTTGGTTATTGGTTTGGTCCGTAATGTGAGTGCAAAATATCTTGCTGATGTTTGCAAAAGTAATACTTTCATTAAAGACAAACACAATCAGCCTGCATCCATCTGAGAATATTTACTGCTGAGAGGGAAAAATTCCAAGCACTACATGGATAATTTTAACATCTCAAAATGAGTAATTGATTATCAAAACAATTGTTAATTTTATTTTTGTTCCTCAATTCACTTAATAGATGAATTGTTATCCCCCTTATTGACGAGAAGCAAATTCTGTTCAAACTTGTCATGTGACATAAGACAACTTTCGTCTTTTTTTTTTTTAACTTTCATTTTTACTGCTTGTTTCCCATTTTATTTTTCTTTGCCACACTTTTAGGATGAAAATCAATTCCAACTTCGCTGTTAAACTTCTTGTTAGAGAAGAGCAAGAGGTGCAAAGAGTGCCGGAAGAATGAGCAGTTGGATATGTGCATTCAACAGTTTAGAGGAAGGTCAAACCAAAGTTCACCTGTAAAGGTTACCGTGCATTTTAGCTTCAAACCAAAATTCCCCCCGCAGGCCTAATATCTTTTTCTTTTGCAAAGACACAAACTGCATTTAATGCCTGCCGACCAGCTCCAGTGAATGACGGATAATTGGAAAGTTTACCGGTGTTTGAGGAAGCAACTAGAAACCGGGGAGAAAGAAACTCCCAGCTGAGCGTCTGATGATGTAATACTAATTAAAGTGTAATTAATATATTGGTAGGCTCAGGTTTCATTTTCCACCTCACAGACAAACATTGAAAGGATAGCGCCTTCCTTTTTGGCGTCCGAAGGCGTCCCGTCGCGTTCAATGTATCAATTCATCAGGATTAGACGGCCTCCATTCCTCTGAAGTGGATTAAAACAGTCCCTAGCCTCCCACCCCCCCTCCACCATGTTGGCGACTGCAAATGTGATTTTCGCGAGCCAGCACAAGTGTGAAAAATCTCATTTGAATTTGTCGGCCGGGCTGGGCTTGGCCACCCATGCGCAAACGTCTCCGTCGATGAAAGGCGGCAGGAAGCGTGTGTTATTTAAAGCCTGTGTCATGTTATCTCAGGAAGGTATAGGCGCCTTCCTGGTGGAAAATTGTTTGAGCGAGTGTGAGCGTGTGCTGTAGGGGATAAATAACGCACACGATGCCTCATTCCCCACCCTGTGAGCAAATCTCCTGCTCGAATGGAATATCACAAGAAGTCATTGCGGTTGTCTGCGCAGTGATGACTTTATGCTCTTATAGAAAGCGGCTAGAAGACGCACGAGAAGTGAGCAGAGATGCGGGACATTCATATTAGGATTTATCATCATGTATGTAGTGTGTATGTTTCAATGCTGAAAATAATCTCGGACAGGGGTTTTCAACTGGTTTTTTTTTCCAAGTGACCACCATTATAACCAAGAAGCAACTCTGGCACCACTGCTTTGGCGGAATATTATTTTATTTTGCAACAAAGGAGGATAGACATATAAAGGCTATTTATTTTGGGGAACTCGGCTACAATTGACATAATTTGGATTAGTAAATTATTGCGAAAACTAGCTGGAAAATAAATCAAGTCTAAATAATAAATCAATTTTATTTTTAAAAATGTTATATTTATTCTCCATTTCCAATTTTGCGGACCATTTGGAATACCACCACGGACCACGAGTGGGCCGCGGACCACCGGTTGACAATCCCTGATCTAAGACACGAACACATACAGGAGAAAACAGGCCCTTGACATATAAATTCCCCAATTTACAAGTTTGATTTACAATTTGGTTAATTATTTTGCTTTGAGTGGCGGCTCGGTGAAGCACTGGGTGGCACGTCCGCCTCACAGTCAGGAGGGTGCGGGTTTGATTCCACCTCCGGCCCTCCCTGTGTGGAGTTTGCATGTTTTCCCAGAATCCGCGTGGGTTTTCTCCGGGCACTCCGGTTTCCTCCCACATCCCCAAAACATGCTTGGTAGGCCGATTGAGCACTCCGAATTGCCCCTAGGTGTGAGTGCGAGTGCGGATGATTGTTCGTCTCTGTGTGCCCTGCGATTGGCTGGCAACCGGTTCAGGGTGTCCCCCGCCTACTGCCCGATGACGGCTGGGATAGGCTCCAGCATGCCCACGACCCCCGAGGGGACAAAGCGGTTCAGAAAATGGATGGATGGATAAATTTATGATGACAAGTTAGACACCGGAACACGTTATTTCATTTCACATGACTTTTTATTGGATCTCTTTTTGTATATTTTCAATCAGAATTCAGTACAGATTGTGTTTGTTGTGATGCATTTTCATACACCTCATCCCTTTTCCCGTACATGCTCAGTCACACACACACACACACACACATCTTCCCTAGGGCCTCTCTGATTAAGGTTTCCTCGTTTTGCCCTTCAGATTTACAGTAATGGTGGCAGAGGGAGGATCGGAGTTGGGAAGGATGGTGCTGGGCAGGAATCAAGGCCCAGAGAAGCATGGGATTGGGGGGGGGGGGGCTGACACCAGCAGGATGGATGGATGGCACATGATGACTTGAAAGTCAAGGAGGTTGGGGAGGGAAGGAGGACAAGTGAGTGACAAAGGAAGTCGGAGGAGACAAAACATCCTCCATTAACAACTTATAAGGACCAATTTGTCCTGTTTTATCTTCCACCTTCTCCTCCCAGGCCGGGGAGGGGGCGACTCAGGTTACAGAGGTTACAAATGCGGCAGCATTTACGAGTAGTTTTGATGCGACAGGTGATAAATCTCCACCAACACGGACGCCACGGGAGCCACAAACACCCTCTCAAAGACACGCACACACCAATACACACAGGCCAAGCATCATTCTTCCTGACTTGCAGATTGAATCAATTTGTCATTTGTCCACTTTTCTCAAAATGACTTATTTGGCCAAAGGCATTACAAGTGTGAGTTTGAGGAGGTCTATCACATAAGATGGAATACAGTTTCAATCCACGATTTTATGCGTACACAGGAGGCACTGAGTTCACACCAGTGCTAGTCTTTACTGGTTTCCTACCATTCTTCTCGCACCATCATCACAAAAGAATTCTAGAGCTTGAAAACATTTTATGATGACAACATACTAGAAAGCACAGCTGAAACAAAGACGTATCGATGAAAAAAAAAAATTGAACACAATTCAACAAGTCTTTCAAAACCGGCAGCTTCAATTGTACCACAAAACTGAAGGAGTCGACATGTCACCAAAAAAAAAAGTCGTATTATTGGTAATTGGGGAGAACAGAAGTTCAGTAGTTCATCAATGAGCAATAGATCATTTTGTAGACCATGTTTTTAAGCGACAGCCGTCAGAATATCGTATCGTGACATAGCTGACATTTTTTTCAATCATTCCAAGTTGATGGACATGCAAACAAATGCTTGTTTAATTCTTGAACTAAAAAGAAATACTTTGCAAAGAAATAAAGTTTTTGGGGGGGCAAATTTAATCCTCAAGTATAAGTATTAACAGACACAAAATTTCTTTAGTAAGTTCAGTTTTTCTGTTGGTCTCATACAACCACTCAGCTGTGCAAATTGCGTAATAGCTGCATTGCATTTTACTCAACGGAGGACGAAGAATCCATCCAAGATTTTTTTTTTTTAATTAAATTTATATAGCACCTTTAGCCAGCCACAAAAAAACTGAATTTAATAAGACAAAGGATTCCTTCACCTGGATTTCTTCATAAATCACATTTGGATGGTTGGACATTATCTTTCGGGGCAGAATGTCGCAGCGCTGCAGTTGTCAACAGCGCGAGCAATCGGCTGTTGCTTCACATGCGTGCTTGGACTCCTGATGCTCTACTTAACACCCCCAGCACCGGACTCTTAGGATTCTCGGAGCGACACAGAAGCGGGAGACAAACTTGGCGGAATGTTAGTGTCGGGCTCGGGTGCGAGCAGATGGAGTGTGACCGTGTGCCGGTAGCTCACATGAAGAGGCCGAGATAATTGCTTGCAGCTAATCCGCCGCACACTCCATTGTGGATAGTTAGATGAAGAGGAAGTCAACTTCTCACCAAAGAGTCGGCTTGAGCTTCAACTTTCTACGCACACTGAGCCGCACAATACAGTGTCATAAAGACTGGCAGCCATGTTTAATCATATTAATCCCGATTGGGCGGAAAATTATTCATTTACAGTTCAACTAGGTCTTAGTCGGTGTCAAACTCAAGGCCCGGGGGCCAGATACGGCCCGCCACATCATTTTATGTGCCCCACGAAAACAAATTGTGCATCAAATTCATTACTAGAATTGCAAATTGTCTTCATTTTTAATATATATTTTTTATTTTTATATTTGACCCGTTTTTACTCGTCTGATTTGAAAACCAGTTTTGTAGCTTTTACTGTATATAATATGAAGTGCTTATACATTTATTTGGGTTGACAGTCATAATGGCCCTCCGAAAGAAGCTATGACTACAATGCGACCCGCGAAAAAAATGAGTTTGACACCCCTGAACTAAGACAACAACGTATAGTGACAGGCAGAAGAATTCAACGCTCCTTCCGCTAGATGGCAGAATGAACACTATCGGTCTTTCCACTTTTTGTGACATTTTTGTGTGGTGGTGTGCCTCACCCCAATGAAGACTGGGAAAGACCTTATTAAGGTATTCAAATTAGATCACGCTAGGGATGTACAATTACTCAACTGCGGATGGGATAATACCACCATACACCAACACACAACCAATACACAACTACATTGTATTGGTGTACACAACCAATACACAACTACCAACATATCACATATACTACACTACATTTTAGATAACTCAGCACACTGTCATTAATGTCAACGAAAGTGAGTACACGCCCAAGTGAAAATGTCAGAATTTGGAGCCAACTGGTCATTTTCCCTGCTCGGTGTCATGGGATTTGTTTGTGTTTCAAAGTCTTACATGAGAATAGTGAGCAGCAGGTGTGTTAAATGTTAAATGTGCTCTCAAACTCTCCCATACTGGTCATTGGAAGTCACTGGTGCAGCTAGAGGGAGAGCCGCTGGGGCAAATATGCTTCTATGGCACCCAGGTGCCAGGCCAGTTAATTAACTTTTTCATATTTTTCCGGAATATTTTTCAACATTTCAACCCATCCCTTGTAGGTAATATATAGTGAATCTTTACCAGCATTTTGTAAAGAATTATTTCGGTTCGTGAAAAAAAAAGGAAAAAATTTTTATGCAGACCCATGAGATATCCTTGACCAGCCCACGCCCCCCCACACCGAAGGGAAGAAATATCCTAGTTCTGCCAGTGTGTGTGTGTGTGTGTGTGTGTGTGTGTGTGTGTGTGTGTGTGTGTGTGTGTGTGTGTGTGTGTGTGTGTGTGTGTGTGTGCGTGCGTGCGTGCGACTCCCTCCATCATTTAAATTCCGTCTGCTGCATCTTCAGAACCCTGGCCAGTTCCATCCCCCTGCACACCACCAGTACTCTTCCATGATGCACATCATTCACAGCCACGCCCACAGTAATCGCCGGTTGATCTACTCTGCTTCGCATTTCCCGTCGCTCTCTGTCAGACCGTCCCTTATTGCTTCTTGCTTCTGTTCCAGTTGCCGTCCGATTCCTGTTGCTGACCTTGTTGGCTCGTCCGTCTGACCGACTAATCCCGCACACCGCTTGCACGTCGAGCACGTTTCTGCCTTGATGCACAAAACGCCCTTTGTCCACCAGTCTACTCAAAGACCTTCTGACTCTGCTGTTGCCGCTCATCGGCGATCCAGTCGCTTCCTCTCCCTCAAACGCCAAATAAAAAGTGCTGCACATTTGGTGTTCCGTCTTAGCCGAATCAATAAGCCACACGCCAGTACACAAGCACTACACACCAATACACAAGCGCTACACAACTCTTTATAGCTCTTCTTCCACTGAGTAAAAAAGGAGTTAAATAAATGACGGGTAATATTCCGTTTTTCCCCAAAGGCTTACCTTTAATTGTGTCTTATTTCAAGTGAATACATTGTGAACCAATTCCAAGGATGCTCACGCTCAAACACTCTCCAAGGCTCACAAAAGAGCGTCGCAATCTACATATTCATATATGAAATTCATACACGATGTTCATACATGATGACCAGTTGTCTGCCGTATAATAATGTGGCATCTGGGGAGCGATTGCATCACGTGTTCTAAAATGAGATGATGGCAGATTATAGGCGTCTCTATTAGGGGCCTCCTGAAATTGCTTCATTTTGTCTTTGTTATTATTCATAGGATAAATAGAAATGGTCGTTTTGACGGCTCTCACGTTCTCATGAAATTTGAAAGTTACGTATAGTCAAGAGAAGCCATGACCACAATTTGCATGAAATCTTCCGTTTTGGTTTGAAGGTGCCATTTTGGGAGAATCATTGCTTTTATGAGTAAACCCACAAAAAGCTCTCATGAGGGGCTCTGTCTGAAAATGGAAATTCCAGGTACTCTTGAAAGAAAAAATAGTCCAAGTGATTTTGTTCCCAAATTTGAACCACTGGACTTTTTCAACCAACTTTACTCATTCATAACCAAACATCCTGTGTGTGATAAATGTCCCACTGGCAGAATTATAAAGAAAATTCCCTCCAAACTGAAATTTCTTTGCATCAAGTCCTCATGTCAAGTCTTCCTCATGCCAGCGACGTCATGGCAAATAAGTGAGTGGTAATGGTGGTAAAGTTTCACAGAAAAAGCCTTCCCGCAAATAAACATTTGCTGACTCATGCTGCATGTGTGCCAAAAGAAGCTCAATCTTACCTCCCAACGCTTGTTTCATAACGAAATTCATTGTCGATGGCTTTTTATTCCCTGCCTGGTCGGAGCAATGTCACATTCAAAGGTGTCGACGAGTCCAGAGCTCTGAAAATAAAGGGAGGGAAAAGGATGAATGAAAAGAACGGTATTGCTTCGTGATGATCTCAATGGCACAATCTAGGCCAACGTGTCACCTTGGACACACAATCTGAACACACACCAACACAATCTCTAGTTGACATGCCCACAACGAGAACAAAGCGGCACGCTTCCGGACACACCACCCAGCGCGCAATTTAGTAACGACAACGAAACCATCGCACACTGGCACATGACCATAACACTAGAGGCACACACAACTTCCCCACATCAGCAAATGTGTCCACCCGCAACCTCCGCACACATCGAGTACACACCTTATACATCAGCAGCACACAATCAGCAGATGACAAGTACACAATGACCATAATCGGGATACTGTCATCGCCGCACAACTTTTATGCACAACACACATTAGCAGACAATTGCCACACACCTGCAGCACATTATAAAGAATATACCATTTTTCACACAATTTACTAATAGCAGACAACAATCACACAATTTAACAGCAAAAAAACACTCAACTTTCATACACGTTCACAACAAATAGCACACGGGGTTCACGCAATTTATAAATATGAAAAACACAATCTTTACACAATTACAAACAAATCACACAAAATATACACAATCCAACAAAACCCACAAATGGCCTGCACGCACAACACACAATCAGCACAGGATTTACACTCTCACATTTCACAACTCATATTTTACATTCCACTCACTAAATGATAAACAACCTTCAAACGATTGACTGACAAATAACACAAAACCTTCATGTGCTGTATGAACAAATATCACACAACCTTCACACAATTATCAGTCAAGTCAGACGACCTTTTCACACTCAGCACAAAATGAGTTTACATTTTTCACACCAACAGCACATGCAGTACACAAATGCCAGTGCCACACGCACCGCAGTAACACTGCACATTTTACACACTATGTGCATCATATACCGACAAATAACACACAACCTTCACACAATTTATTCAAAAATAAGACCACACTACACAACTACCATACTCCAGCATATTAAGATACAAAACCCACACACAACCCGTACACATTCTACACAACACACAATTACTGCAACCTGAACTCTACCATTGCACTCCTAGTACCAAAGCTAATAAATAACAGACTACCTTTACATTAACACACACAGACACACACACACGATTGTGTGCTTTGTGCGTGCGTGTGCGCGCGCGTGTGTGTGTGTGTGTGTGTGTGTGTGTGTGTGTGTGTGTGTGTGTGTGTGTGTGTGTGTGTGTGTGTGTGAGCGCGCACAGGTCACCTCCAACGGACTTAAAGGGGCAGAAAGTGAACAACGTGAGTTTGTGGGCGCGCATGCGTGTGCGCGCGTGCGTGTGCCGATCATGTGGGTCAAACTTTCCATCCTATCCTCCGTCGGCTTCTTCACCTTTTATAAAAGCGGCTGCTCGTGCACTCAACCAACCCCCCTGTACCCGGGCTTGCGCGTGCATGCGTAGCGACGTGCGCGCGGAGAAAGACCGCCGCGTGCATGCTCTTCTTCCGTCTCGAAGGGGCGGTTTCAGCACCGCCGAGAGTGGACAGCTCCGACTCCCTACCTCGCCCACGCAACATCGGCATCGGGATAGAATGTTGATTATTTACCTGCGATCCTCACGGAGAAAAAATAAGTTGTCCTAGCAGATCGTCGCTCGCATCGTCTGTACGAGAAGAAGAAGGAAGAGTGGGAGGATGAGAAGGAGAAGGACGTCCTTGCTGCTGCCTGCAGAGTGAAGAGCGAGGAGGAGGAAGAGGAGGTGGTGATGTATAGTGGAGGATGAGGCTCCCACCGTGACAGGATAGAGAGTGAAGAAGAGGAAGGGAAACGTCCCGCTAACGACCCCACTCCTCCTACTGCCCCCCCCCCCTCTTCTCCTCTCGTTGTCCACGCCCCCCTCCCAACATGGCCACACAGGGCCATCAATCAAACGTGAAGGTGCTGATCACACCCGCGCGCACGCGCAATTTTCTTTCATAGGTTTACAATAATGCAACAGGATCATGTATGGACCCTCAAATAATCTCAATTTCTTTGCACGATTGCTTAGTTGGGTTCTTTGCTAGTTAGTTAGTTAGTTGTTATACTGTGACGTGTTTTTCCACAATATGTCAGCTTGAGAAAACAATGATGTTGACACTCCTCCTCCCCCTCCACCGCTGTTGGACTCCATTGATGAGGGGAGCGGTCAATAGTCATTCACATTAAGTGATTTTCAGAGGGCTTGCAGGCACGCCAGGCGCATGGTTGCATGTTTGATGATCAATTGTATTGATGAGCTGCTTTCAACGGCAGGGGACTTATGTCAAGCTTATGTGCCCTATGGGGCTATTTTGTTTATGATGTCACTGGTGAAGAAAAAAAAGCAAAAGAGCCTTGCTTGAGGTCTTCCGATCCGGTCGGTTGACGAGAAAAACGACATACTTCACAATGACTTTAAATATAGTGGATTGACTGTAAGTGCAACATTCTTAACTAAGAATGAGTTTTTAACAATGCAAAGTTATTCCAAATAAAACTATTAAGAAAACTTTTTACCTCACCTTAAAACATTGCTGTGATTATGTTTCGATGCCGTGATGAAGGGCTTGCAAATCGACCAAAATCAGAATGGAGGGTTTGTGAGACGAGCGCTCGAGTAATTAGGGCCTATTGAGTGTGCGGCAGCCCAAGGCTGTCGGAAGCTCCCGGCTGCGCGGTGGCACAGTCTTAAAACTTCCCAGGCCAACCCGGAAGTGGTCTCAATTCGGCCGGCAGCACAAGTTGAGTCGATTGTATCAAACAACGGCAGGCAATTTTGTAACTAGGGAACTTTGGACACTTTTGCAGATCTCATCTGTTATATTGGTGGGGCCACATGCTCCAGGTTCATTCAAATGAGGTTCCACTTATTAGGTGAGATCAAATTGGCCTGCAAGATGAGAAGACAACTTTATTCGTTATCATAAGTGCAACAAATCATCAAAATAGGGAAACTAACACACACATACACACACACACACACACGCACTAAATGAATCCAAAGGGATCAATAGCCTGAAGTCAATAATCAAACTGGAGAAGGCTTGCAGTAACAAGTGATCAGATCACTTGACTCCCATCCAGCCAACAGGTCTCAAAGTAGTGCTACATTGCACTAAAGTGGTCCCCCCAAAGGCCTCGTACCGACCACCCATGTCGGGATGTGGGCTGGCGGCAGCATTTTAAAGCCGGGGAAGAAGCATCAGTGAGTGAGTGAGTGAGTGAGTGAGTGAGTGAGTGAGTGAGTGAGTGAGTGAGTGAGTGAGTGAGTGAGTGAGTGAGTGAGTGAGTGAGTGAGTGAGTGAGTGAGTGAGTGAGTGAGTGAGTGATAATGACTAAATAATAAATAACATGATGAAACCTATTGGACGTGGGTGTGCCCTCATCCCTGGTGCCATCTGCACATAAATTGACACAAATTGAACTAAACAATATTACATTTATTAATAATTTCAGAAATGGAAGCTCTGTACAACTAAAGATGTTGTCAGTTTCAGAAGAAGTAACCAGCATACCAAGATATGGAACTGCCAATATTGAGAAAACATTTTCGACACTTGTTTGAAAATGTTTGCAAATACCTTCGTATCGTAGACGAGACTTGCATTTGCACAAAATTTTAGTTACTCCTGGTTTTATCTTGAGCATAAAAAAGGGCCCGGAATGTTATGGATGAAAATCTGCCATTTTCCTTTCCTGAAGCCAAAAGCTCTGAAGAGCTGCAATATTATCCAATGTAAATAAAAAAATGCATGGCACCCACATTTGGTTCACTCGGAATTAACGCTGCCATTTCATAAAGTCAAAAAATACTGACACATTTAACCTGATTGAAGTGTTTTTATGCAATCAAAAACTAAGTAAAGGGTCTTTTTCACGAGGCTGTAATTCAAGTATTTAAGTCCACAAAGCGAGCGCTTGGTCAAACCTGTTGTGTACGTTCGCACAAAGGTCGGGCACAGACACAAGAGAAATGATAGAATTTGTTGGTTTTTTCCATCTGTGTTTTTAAACCTCTGCTAAATAACAAGTGGGCTCATGAGTGATTCATGTGGGCCCATTTGTCCCTGAGCCAGTTTAATTAAAACGATCAATCTGGAACACAGCGGCGGGCCCTCATTTTGTATTAATAGAACACTTGAACGCTGCATGTGTGGCTTTTTTTGGGGGAGCGGTGTGTGTGTGGGAGGGGGGGGGCACAAAAATGAAGCATTATTTTTATTGTAAAGCCAGGGAGTGCTAACGTTTGATTTTTTTTTTACAAATTTAGTAATTTAAAAAAGATTCCTATCACATATGGTTTTCATTGTATGAAGTTTTATGAAGCTTTTAGTTTATGTTTGTTATTGAGATGTTTCAAAAGACATGTCTGTGCAATTATTGACGAATTGATGTTTATATAAACATGTACGTTAAGTTGTTGTAACATAGCAAACACTGCCACAAGAATGTTAAGTCAGGTGAAAGTCAAAGCCACCGTGTCCTGCAGTGCAATTATTTTGCCTTTATATAGCTTATAAAGGAGACAAGATGTCTGTAGTCTCAGCTTCATTAGCAGCTTGAAGCTTTATCTGTCCTCTCCTGATTCGGCCCAAGAGAAGAAATTTCCTTCTTGTTCTTGTTCATAATGAGGAGCACCTACAGCAGACTGTCGGATATCTGGTGTACAGCTGACACCTTCTGTCCTTGGGAGGACAAAAACAAGCCCGGGAACGGAGACCTCACCCACACGTCACACTTGACAGGAACTATAATGCTGAAAATGTCAATTTGCATATAACTGGACTTATGTTTGTGAATAAGGCTCCTACAAACCGAAACGTGCATGTTTTGCATATAATTTGTGTGAACGAGAATTTAGAGCATTCAAGAACCTTAACATATTTATTGAAAGACAACTTTGGAAAACTTATTATGACAATTTTTATAAATCTGAATATTATATTATAGACAATTTGGAATCTTAAAGCCAACATATGTATTATTAAAAAAAAGTAAAGTGTTATATATCCGACTACACAATTTTCAGTGGATCTATTTAGTCTGAAAAGTCTGCTTATTATTACGCAAATAGCCATTTGGGCATCGCCATAGTCAAAAAGAAGTAGCATAGCCACGTCCGCAGGCATCAGGCGGCTTCTCTCCAATTATTGTCACAATGAATGAACCGGAATGGATTTGCCTCATCTGTCCTGGCATGATGTTAATGCACTCACACTATCTCATTCGAAAATCGAGATTGCTCTTGGAATACCAGCAAAACACCTTCCACTTAATAATCTGAAACCTGCATGGCATGTTATATTGTAAAAAAAAAAAATAATAATCTAAGTCTCTACTGGAATCCAAATGGAAATAAGATCACAATTGTTAGCTGTTATCCATGTCCTATTTTTACTGGGGCTGTGCACAAATCGGTGCTGATTTGAATTGAGTTAAGAACAGCAAATTTGGGGATTCGAGTCAGAACGAGTCATATTGTTTGTCATAGAGGTCTACTATTCGCACTCACGTCAAAAAATGGCTCAGTAACTCCCCCGACAAATAATTCATCGTTGTACAAAAATAAGGAGGTACATCCATCCGTCCGTCCATCCATTTTCTGAACTGCTTCATCTTCTCAAGGATGGCGATCGTGCCAGAGGTGGTCGGCGGGGGACACCCTGAAGTGGTTGCCAGCCAATCATCGGGCACACACTTGCTGACCAGCCCATTTTCTTTGCATTTATGTATGTGGGTATATTGATCAATTAGAATTCATTTTGTACTAATTTGCAAAAGACACACCCAAAAAAAGTACGTCTGTTGGATAGATCTCGGTTCATGTGCAGCGATTTAAAGTGGCGAAAAACATTCATAACTTTTCTAATCTTTATACTATTTTTGAAAGGCTCATATTTTTGGAAAGCTTGCTGCCACCCGGAACCCACCAGTACATAGGCTTAATAATGATGTCAGCGTTTTTAACATTGAATTCATGCTGTCTTTGAGGATGTGTTCACTCTTGCATGTCTTTGAGGATGTTCTCATGTGCCTTGAAGATGTGCTCATGCTGTCTTTGAGACTGTACGGTTTCTTGCTTGCTTTTGTTGTTTTATTCTGCTTTCTACAGCCAGGTTGGCATTGCAAATGAAAATATGTTCTCATTCTCAGGGACAATGTGCTAATGAATGCCGTATTTGAACCCAACATCTCTAAACTCTCAGGTCGGTAGATTTGTTCAGTAAAGTGGCCATTGTGACAATGTGCATATTTAGCAATAAACTGGTATAAGTAATTTGTGTTCAGATATTTCCATCTTTGGAGCAGCGTAGTAGAGAGGTCACCTCCCAACCCAGAATTTGGGGGTTTGATTTCCAGCCATTGTGACCATTTCAAAGTATCCTTGAGCAAGATAGCGAAGCCCCATCTGCTCCTCATACTGCGTCATCAGCAGGTGGATGAAGACTTTATTGTAAAGCCCATTTACCTTCGTTAAAATCTGCGAAGGCTACCAAAAACAACGGCTCCATACAGAGGGAAAGGAAGATGCAGCAATATGTCTGAGAGAAAACTAGCACAGTTGGCATGTCGTGACAGAGACTGCCGAGAGGGGGAAGAAAAAAAAAAAAAAATCGTCCGTGTTGTTTTCCAGCAGTGCTGAAGGGACCAAATATGACTGCACAGCAACACCAGCAAATCCATTACAAGAAGTGAAAGCGTGGGGTGGAAATGACAGCCAGTGATTGCGCCGCTGTTTGCGTACAGCGGCCGCATCACTTGACAACAAATCATTCCGAGGATTACGACAGTGGCAGCAATAAATTTTTGCAATAAAAAAAAGCTTTTCTGTTGGAATTTAAAGCTCGGCCTCAAACCTTTTCCTGGGGAATCAATAAAAAACCCAAGGCAAGGTCACGCTTGCCAACCGGTTTTATATTGCCAATCGGTTTTATATCCAGATATGCCCACTTTAATTCCAAAAATGCATTCAAAGTAGACAAACGCAATTGATATGTATCTCTGGTTTCATGCTCAGGCTTTCCAACCAAAACTGTAGCCAACTAATCTGGATTGATTCTCCACTCTCATTTGATCTCTTGATCACTTCTTTTCACCAGTTTTTTGCACTTTCAAATTCAAACCCACTCCCACTTTGGATTAGTCTAACATCTATCTGATTCCACAACTCAAGTCCCTGAATGTATTCGAGTAATAGAAACTAGTATTTCAGATTCATAAGTTCAGGTGGGCAAGAGCAATTTGACCTAGAAATGAGAACATTGGCTCCATTTCGATCGACCTCAGCAACGAACTTGAGTTTTATGGCAAGTCATTACATTTTGCCATCATGCACAGAATGTTCAGACCTCAAAGTTTTCAAATTGAACATTGTCCATCTGTTTTGTACACAATGCTTTAAACTTAGATCAGACAAAATCTATAGGTCAAGTATGGAAGTGGCCGAAATGAACCTAAAATATCTGCTTCAAACCAAAGTGGCAGACCTTTGTTTCAGGTGTGACTTTTATGCGAGTTTACTTGTGATACACTTGCCTATCAAATTCTCGATTGTGACGTGAATTGTCCTCAGTGACTGAATTCTTTCATTGGATTGGAGTCTGTGGTCACGCTGACGATGTTGAAGATAAATAAATGAATAAGTGAATCCCACTAAATCTTTGAACAAGCCTCCATTACACGCACGCCCACTAAGTACATAGTTGATTTTTTTTTTTTTAAAACCTTCATGCACTCTTTATCTACTACTGCATACCAGAACTAAAGTGTCTTGTGTCTTTGAGGATCGGTTCATGGTATACGTCTTGGAGGACGTGCTATGATCTTGCCGATGTGTCTTTGAAGATGTGTTTATGATGTTCTTATGGTCTTTCACGATGTGTTCAAAAAGTATGTAACGTGTGTGGTGGGTGTGTTTTGGAGGATGTGTGTAGTGTGTCTTAGAGGTTGTGTTCATTGTGTGCCCTTGAGGATAATGTTACATCATGGCTTTGAGGAGGTAATTTACGGTGTTTTCATACAGTTGTGTTCATAAAGGAGGACATTTAGGGATGTGTTTGCAATGTGTCTTTGACATTATGACTTTTGGGATGAGGAAGTGTCGTTGACATATTTTGTGGAAATGCTTACGGTGTGTTTATGTCCTGTTTTGTGGATGCGCCCGTGGTGTGTCTTTTGAGAATGTGCCATGGCTACGCGTTTATGACGTGTCTTTGAGGCTGTGTTCACGGTGTGTCTCTGAGTATGCTCTCATTGTGTATTTTTGAGAACGAGCTTATGGCATGTCCTTGCAGTGTCTTTGATGATGCCTCTATGTCAGGGGTCGCCAACTCTGGTCCCCTGGGGCCACTTTCCTGCATATTTTAGAAGTCTTCCTCCTTCAACACACCTGATTCAAATGATTGGGATTGTTATCAGGCTTCTGCAGAACTTGCCGGTGAGCTGAACATTCGAATGGGGTGTGGTTCAGAAGGAAAGCTAAAACATGCAGGAAAGCAACCCTCGAGAACCAAAGTTTGAGACCCCTGATGTATGTGGTTATAGCATGTTTTTGGGGTTTAAAGAGCTGATGTTTCCCTCCACACGGACAACTTTGTTTCCTCCTCTCCAATAAATGCCAGTCCTTTTCAATCCTCCCAGAGACCAATTATAACAGTGTGTGTCTTTATAATATCATGTAAATTTATTTAGGAAAAACAAACACAAACACATCAGTCGTTGCATGTTTTGTGCATGTGTCCAGTGGCAGCACATTGGCTGACCTTTCAGTATCTGCAGGAGTCACGACAGGTGACAAAGTGATGACGATGATAAAGATGATGAAGATGGGGGGCCCCTCACTGTACTGTGCTTTACTGTGACATTATAAATTCTACACAGAAATTGAGATTTAAGGCCCCAGTTTTGCTGTACCATGTGTAGCAATTCTCCACCCCATCATTTTGTGTTGCGGTCTTGGGAGGTGTGGTGGTGGTCAATGAAGTCCTCAATGAACATGCCAAAATCTCAGGAAAATTGCCCAATTTCTATGAAAATACCAAGTTTCCTTTGTGATGTAATCATTACCACATATATCATCAAGATATACATACAATTCCCTCCAAAGGTATTGAAACCACATGGCCAATTCCTTCGCTTTTTGATTCAGTAACAGGAAATAAAAGCTGAAATTCAGAACTATTGTCTTCTATTCAACCCAAACGTCTTTAATATACAACAGAAACAAAGGAATTGACCCCGCTGTTCCAATACTTTTGGAGGAGACTGTAATTCCTCCCTGTAGTTCTCAATGGCTCACCTAATTAAAAGGCTATCGCTGCAAGTCTCGATGGTGAAGGAAAAAAAAAAATCTATAGAAATTCATTAGAACATGAAGTAAAAATATAGAAGACTTCACTATAAATAAACCAATCATCAAGTTAATCACCATCTTGTGCTGGTAATTAATGTGCAAATGATAAACATTCAACATGTATTTTTCCCCGATGCAATAGTCATGGGGAAAGCAGCATACAATCTTTATTGTTGTGAAATGATTTTTTTTCCCCCCTCTCATAAATCACCAGTATTTTTGCTTGTCCAATCATAACTCCAATCCATCCATTTTCTACCACAGTTGTTAATTATTATGCTTCTGTCTACAGTACTTTGAACTTAAATGTTAATGATGATGCTAGTCCTAAAAAAAACCCAAAAAAACATGATTTGGTTAGACTAGAGTAATGGTAAGGATTAATTGCTTCATTTTTTTTTTCCTAATGCGCTGATGAGGGGGCAACATGCTGATGTTTTGATGCTTGGCTGCGGGCGACATATGATCCTCCTCTGGCAGTTGTCGACTGACCTTTAAAAAAAAAAAAAACAATTGCTAACCACATTAGCGTCGCATTAGCCTCCCACAGCCAGCCTGTGGGAGGTCAGAGAGAAAATGGTGCGGAGAAGGCTTCACCACATTAGGCCAAGATCCTTATTGATTTGGAATGCTATGTAATCCATCCTTACAGCGCACCATTCAACAAAAACACCACCAAAAATACATACAGTGGTGCTTTAACGTATGAATTTCATTCTTTCTGTGACCACGCTTGGAACTCTAAGTCTTGAATCGGAAATGATCTTTACCTTAGAAATGAATGGAAATGATAAGTTACAGCAAACCCACATTTTTTGGGTACGTTTTGAAATAAGGACAATAACAGTCTACTACAGTATTGTACTTTACTGTACTTTATAGAAACATTCAGTAATAACAATGAATTCAAATATTAAGAATTTGGCCGCAAGTGGGAAATATGAGCAACTTTGTTTTGAAAAAAATCCATCTGCCCAAAAAAAGAAATGTATTTTAAAAAATACAGAAATTAATCAAATTTGTGTAGAAAATAAGTTTTTTTTTCTCTGAAAAAACTATAAATTCTATTTTTATGGTAAAAAAACCCCAACTTCTTTTGTACATACTAAATGTATTACCCTACAAAAAATAAAACTTAAAAATGCTTTTTTTTCAGGAAAAAAAGCACGACTCAAGAAACTCCAGAAATTACTCAAGACTGACAACTATACCTTTAAAACTGTGTAACAAATACCAACTTAAAAATTGGGCATTTAAAGATGGGTTAGGATGTCAACATGGGGGTCCTACTTTTGTCGTCAGTGCAAGTATGATCTCAATTTGTCCATTGGAAATCATCATACAGACAATCCTTATTTTGTCAAAATAAGTTTTGATCTAAAGATCTTATTCAAGACTCAAATGTGGACGCGTGGACACACACACACACACACACACACACACACACACACACACACACACACTCACACACACTCACACGCGCAGACACAAATATCGACCAAGTCCAAATGTCATCTGTGTTAATGAGAGTGGCTCGGGCCAAGTGGAGGTCACACAGTAGCGTACACGCCACTCAACAAAAAAGGTCACACTGGCCGAAATATTAGGTACACCTGCTAATGAGGTGCCAGACAAGAGCTGAATGCTTGCATCCACAGAACTGACCTTTGGAAAGCATCTTAATGATGTTTGGCACTTTTTTTTTATTTTTTTTTACCCCCAGCTGACACACAAGTAGACAAAAGCTGAGTTTATGTCACCATGGAATGCCGAGGTGATCAAATAAAAGCGTCTGATGTGCTTAATTTGTGCTGTGACATAAGACATGACCTTGAATGGAAATTTGTCATGGCTTACCTAATGACAAAGACAAACTTTTGGTGTCTGATTGCTGTCAATGGGATCATTGCATTGATGGTATACTACCAATTCTGAAGATCTATCGATCCATTGAAAGATCTACGGCTGGAAGAGAAACATGTAAGTATAGCACAGCAACCTTCTCAATCTCAATATACAGTATCTACAAAACCATTAGAATAATTGGTTAAGTGAGTAAGACGATTTGTTGACAATTGTGGCCGCTCAAGTGCCAAAGA
Source organism: Syngnathus leptorhynchus (assembly GCF_054491065.1). NCBI lineage: Eukaryota > Metazoa > Chordata > Actinopteri > Syngnathiformes > Syngnathidae > Syngnathus > Syngnathus leptorhynchus. The sequence continues at coordinate 18,210,401 of NC_141196.1, read as the reverse complement.
AAAACATAAACCAACCACCTTCAGCGGTCTTGTTAATCACGAGTCTGACATTTTCAAGACTAACTAAAGATGCATTGACATTTGAGGCTGGTTGAGTACCCAAGAGAAAAACCTGTAGAGTAGCTAGCGCTCTTTATCACCATCACGAGTCTTCAGTTTTTGGAATCAACAAAATCCAATTGCTTTGGCATCAAGTACAAAACTTGACAATAGATTTAAAAGAAGATTTCACAATAGTACCTAGCTGCACGCCAAAGAGAAACAGATTATTACTCTTCTGACTCAGCAACTTTCCGCCAACCAATATCTTTGAAAAGAAAATAAATCGAGCTTTGATAATTTGGAAGAAGATTCAGCAGCAATCGAGGCTTGCTGAGCTCCAAAGAGAAAGCTCCAAGATCCTTGAAGTTTCTCCTTGCTAATGTGTTGCCAGTACGCCGCAGATGTGTAAAATCCATAGGCGGCAGTGCAAATAGCTTGATAGGAACCTTTGAAGTGCTTCGAATCAACGGCCCCAGACGTGGCTGCAGCTAAACACGAGCATTCATGTTGAAGAAGGGGACTCGTGTATGAATAATAGATGCATGCCAAAGGCCACTCATGCCCAACTGGAACGCACTAAATGATGACCTATGTCATTTTGACATCCTAACAATACACACCTCCTTCTACTACTACTACAGAAACCAATTGGCTCCTATTCTAACAAATTACTGCGACAACTTGTCACGAGTTTGCGTTTAGTAAACAAGGATCCAAGTGCAGACATTCATCAAAACTCAATATCAAACACTTGTCTTTAAAAGGATAGCATAGCGACTAACCTTGGGTCCCAGTAGTCGCTGCATGGGCGTGGGAGATGCCAGGCAATTGTCCTTACAATTTCCCTTTCCGAGTGTAGTATAGGTTGCTTTCTACTCAAAATGTTACTTCATGACCAATATGGGCCCACATTGGGAAGATAATCTTTTATACAGTTGTGCAAGGGTCCTAAATATCAGAATAACTGAGTCCCAGCATGACCTTCCATTCCCAAACCCTATCACCTACACCTGTAGTCATTATAAGGACTAGGAGATTATTTGCACTGCCTCCTTTGGCTATCTGCTGCAAGTGCAAAAACAAGCAAGTGCAAAAACAACAACTGCCACAACTACTACTGCTACTACTACTTCTACTACTACTGCTACTACTACGACGACTACGACTACTTTACAATAACTAAAATTACAACCTCTATAACAACTGCCCAAAAAACCCCAATACATTGAATTAACCGAGAACAGTCACATAGATTGGCAAAACTATAAATAAATAGATACATATCAATCAAAATACTAATACTGATGCACAGACAGAATGGTAAGCCAATACCTGTACTTAAAAACATTAAAAACAAACAAAAAAATGTCTTCTTCGACCAAGCCAAGAAGAGAGGCAGATGGTTAAAAAGAGCAGTAACCCCCTACATGCCTCTGTGGTAGCCTGGGGCACACATGACCATGTGACTGTGACCACCACCATAATCCAATCAATTGCTTTTCCCCTCATGCCTTTCATTTGCTCTTAATTGATACGCCAATTCCATTTTCCGATCTTGGAGATCACCGCGTACCCTACATGGCCTTTGCCACATGCTTTTCTCCAGAAAGCAGTACTTTGATGCACAATAACATTATTTTATATGCACTGTATTCTATTTGAAGACATTTTCCCCTTGCCTGTGTTTGACGTATAGGGCGAAAGAGAAAGCTGAGGGGGGTAGAAGAATGGAGCGAGTGGGTGTGCAACTGCACTGCATCACGCCAAGAGACACTAACACATTCTCAGTGTGATGTTAAGCAAAAAATACCTGTCTTTTTTAAAAATTATTTCTGCCAGGACTGAATGTAAGAAATGGGGATGGTTGCATCCCACCTTGCGAAATGGTATAGTCCCATTGTATTAGGTCATCTTTGAATCGCTCCTCTTTCATCTGTAACCACTTTAAACAACAAAGTATCATTAGGGATAGTTGTTATGTTTGTATTATTGCCAATGTTTTATGTGATGTATTCTGAAACCTTCTCCAGAACAATGGTATGGTTCTATGCTCAAATGTTGAGTCACTTCAAGGGTCATTATTTTTCCTTTAGAAATCACTCGCCTGATTTCACAGCCTACAATATTGCAGAGAAAATAAAACTTGGCTGATATTTGTACTGTTGTTTGTGTGTAAATGTATTTGGAGTAGTGAAAAATAACGCTCCCAGCCACTTCTGCTTTGTGACACTTCAAGAGACCCATTCAAGATTCTTTTCTACCTATAAAATGCATCAGTTTCAAAAACTGTTGAGTACATCGAATATCAATGTAACACAATTCTGTTTAATCGAGTCCCACGCTGTCTGTAATATATGATACGTCATCATTAAAATACAGGCTCTGCTCATTCTAAATAAATTGTTGCAGTGATTTTATCTGAACTGATATAATCCACATGTAAAGTGATGTCATGTACACGAACACAAGCTATATAAATATTAACGTCGTGAAGTTAGTGTGTATGAGTTTCACAGATTTTGTACCCAGTCAGGACTTCTGAAGGTTGAATGATACTGTTCACATTTGGCCAGAAAACAGATTTTGGAAGTTGGCAGAAAGAACTAGTGTGTCTGTGTTTCTCGCATGCTTGTCAATATGTACTTTATGCATAGTAATTGTTGACAGTTTTGGTAATTTATCCCAGTTTTCAACTCAATTTCTTTGTATGAAAGTAGTAAAGCAGTTCAAGTGTAGAACTAATTACCGTATTTTCTGCACCATAAGGCGCTTCAGGTTAAAAGACGCAGACTCAATTGTGGGGGCTATTCTGGACTTAGTTTCTTTTAAGAATTATAAATTATAATCTTTACATTATTTTCAATTAAATTTGACATTTTAATTGGATGGCATCTTGTGACTCAAAGACAATTGGTAAAAAAACCAAAATTCTAAACATATGCAAATCGTCGATGCAGGCGACGTCATATCAAATCTGACCTGTTGGGCCTCATTGGTCAATGTTGTTAATGCCCCCACCCACTAGCATGTGTGTTGTTAATTTATTATCTATGAGAAGAAATCTTTACTTAACCATATTCAGGTTTCTGTTGTGGGAAGATTTGCGGGCTTTATCCCCCCTGCGTCAGTAGGAACAGTGACACTCTTAATGTTTGGGATACAGAATGCTAATTGCTTTAGTTTTAAAGCATACACACAGAAGCTCAGTGACTGAGGTACCCACTGACGTTCCTGCCAGTGACTAATTCGTCTCCTCAGTTAACAGGATCAGCAGGTGTCTCTGGAGAGAAAGTCCCCACTTGAGGACATCAATCTCGACCATGTGGCTTCCTGTGACCGTCCGTGCCTTCATGGTGTTGCTTGCCGTGAGTCGAGCATCTAATTTGTGGCCAAATGAGAGCCGCTCATTAGGTTGCCTCACAATAGGCCTAATTAGTTCGCGGGAGGTCGGCTCACCTCTGAGGCAGGAAAACAATGTGTTCCGCGGCCACAATCAAGCCTGTACAAAAACGCCTAAGGGAGTACAAGTGAAAAGTCGTCTTGAAACACGCAGATAGTTCAAACAGTGATGTATAAAAACAGGCACGGTAGGCCGACATTTTCAGGTATCGCTTCTTCCCACCGTGGTGCTGGAGCCTATCCCAGGAGTCATCAAGCAGTAGGCGGCGGACAGCCTGAACTGGTTGCCAGCCAATCGCAGGGCACACAGAGACAAACAACAATCCGCACGCACGCATGAAATAGTCAAGCTTAAACATTTGACATGCTATTGTTTGGAGGCCATTGCAGTTGTCCAGTCTCTGTGTGCAAGATGAGCACTTTTTGTAAAACGGTAAAAAGATTATGACTCAAAAACCACTGCAAACTCACCAAATCAGATAGCTGACATGCAAGCTTTCTGCTGTGTTAAAGGATGAAGAATGCTTATTACCAGCTCTTGTACATATTGCAGTTTTGCAGAGTATTTGTGTGAACAAAGACAATTCCTAGTTTGTTTTGGCTCTTTCACACAGACAAACTCCAGAAAGTTTATAAAATCTGGCATTAAAGGCTTTTGTTGGGTTCAGAGTAAAAGTTAAAAGATATTGCTCTTATGCCCTTGCAGTTTTGCAGAGTCGCTGTTTAAAAGAGCACGATTCCTAGACTGTTTAGAAGATCAGGCATTTGCTGGATTCTGTGCAAAATGTTCAGCACGACTACATGGTTGCATGTTACAATGTTGCAGGGTCTGCACACAAAAAACAGATGACTAAAAATAATCTGTTGTAATGCTTTCATTTTTGGTGCAGCTATGCTGGAACTTTGTGAAAGTGGATTTTTTTTCTGTTCTAGATTTTTCAAATAGAGATGCAATAAAATTACCAAATGAGGTGTCTGTGTAAAAATTTACAGATCGCAAAATGACCAAGATGGCTATGGCACTCAGGCCAAATCCCTGGATCAGAAGAGCTGGGATTCACTTCCCTTGCTGTGTATTGTACGAATCAGGACAGCAGATGGCTTTTAAAAGGCATTTATTGATTAAATACACAGTTAAGTTTGGACAAAAGCTTCTGTGTTGTTGTTTTTTTAAAATAAGAAATTTGGGACCCAGTCTTGATCAAACGCCCCTCCAAAAGGTCGGGTCGCCATGGTAAGCACTTTCATTACACAGCCGCAATAAATAATACAAAAAGTAGGCAGAGGGGAAAGTGGGGGTGGAGTGGCGTGTTTCTTCGGGGTATGAGGGTAAATGCTGAGAAGGCATTTTGTGACCTGAGGACCTGACTGGAAACGCACATGAAAAGCCATATTGCACATTTGTCCTTCACTCTTAAAACCTGAAAAAGAAAACACGTGTTGTGTTGCTCTTACGCCAACATGAACATCAGGAATTCAGAATACAAAAGAAAAATCACTTGGGGAGAAAAAAAAAAAAGAACCATCAAAATTGCTCATGGAAGTTAGACTCAAAAAGCAGTTTATTACACAGCACTGCTTGATTGACAGGCCTTCCTCAGCTGTTTCCACAGAGACCCAAAATGCTGTAAGGATTTTGTAACAACAGGTCTAAAATTTTCTCTGTTGAGTTTTGTGATAAAAGGTAAAGACCTTATGAAAGCCAGAGGTTTTGTTACAGCTCTGATTTTGCAACTTTCTCTTTTACACAGAGATACAGCTAAATCTTTGCATGGGTGTCATTTAAGAAGATATGGTATTTAACACTTTTGCCAGACTTTGAGTCAAATATTCTATTTGGCAACTTTGTGGTGCCTTAACAGATGAACTGGAACGTATACCCTTTATAGCTTTGTGTCAAAAGATAACAACAAAAAAAGATATATTGGATCTTGCATTATGGCAACTTTCACTTTCACACAAAGAGCTTGGTCGATGGGTAAGATGTGTCACATCAGGATTGTAACAGAAGATATGGAACATATCCCTTTGATCGGAATACCATATTATCTGATATGGCTTTGGTGCAGCAATTTTGCAGGATCTCTGTGTGAAAGTGAAAACGGACGCATCAGAGCCTTAACAGAGAAGTCTGCATTTAAGCTCTTGGCTGGGCTCTGTAGCAAAAAGGTATCGACTGAATAAATGTCGGATCTTCTGTTATAGTTCTGAAGCAGAAATGTTTACTAAATCTGTGTCATAAGAAAAGATTCTGTATTTCTTCCCCTCGTCAGGCTCTGTGTCATGACGCATGAATGCCAGATCTTCTGTCACATCGTGTGTCAAGTGTCACCATCACACAGTGACCCTGCAAAATTGTCACATTTGTGCCGTAAAAAGATCAGGAATCAGAATTATTTTCTTCCTCTGAAAAGATCGTGACCGTGTCCTCCTTTGCAAGGTTCTGTATCAAAAGGGTAATGGATAAAAACCTTTTGCTCCAGCAATTTTTGCAGGATGTCCATGTGATCGGGCTTGTCAATCAAGTTGGACAGCTAAACTCAGGACCAATAGGGAGTGAAGTTTTTTTTGTTTTGTTTTTTTACAGCCACGGGGATGGACAGTAGAAATACATAGTCCAACAGGATTTAGGGTTAGCACCAGAGAAAGCACCAGATGAACACGAAGTATTGTCAGCGGTAAATAATAACAATAATAATAATAATGCTTGACATACTGATTTGGAGCATCTTGTTTGACATTTCAAATAAAAAAAAACAGCATTGGGCAACATCCATAACATCCATTAAGCCGAATGTAGTATTTTGTTCTTTGTATGCAATTTTTAGGAGGAAAGAATTTCCAGTTGTGTGAATAAAAAAATCTTGACAGAACACGACAACATGGAGAATGTCAATTTGCAACAGGGCTGTTTCAAGATTGTGAAATGTGTCATGTAATGAATTTTTTGGCAGGCATTCATTCAATACTTCACGCAGAGACCCTGCAAAATGGCTGTATCAGAGCCGTAACACAACACGGTATTTAACCTTAATTGGGCTCTGGGATAAACCGATTTGATGTAAATTCTGGGTCTTAAGCTACTTTGCAAGGTTTCCAAATAAAGTTGGATACTATACCGTTATAGCCCTGATGTGTAATTTTTTTTCTTTCACACATAGAACGAGCAAAATGTTCCCTGGGTTATGGAGCAAAAGGTAAAGACTTATAATAAATGTCGGGAGTTCCGTTGTGGCTCTTGACTAGTAGGCATATTTTCCCCATTGCTGTGCTCTGTGTCAAAACAAACACATAACACATAAATCATCTTCTACAACTCTTAAAATTGCATTTAATCCCTTATTTGGGCTCTGTGTCAAAATTAGATAAATGCCTGGTTCTTCCATTACAGCTATGACATGCATTTATTCCAACGCCTTTGCTGGGTGTCGTTTCAAAAGTAAAACGAATAAATGCCGGCCCCTTTTGTCATGGCTTTTGATGCGACCTTTATCTGTGCTCCGCGTAAAAAAATAAGAGATTGATCAATTCCAGCTCTGAAGCCTTGTCACTTGGGCCTCCTGGTAATTGGATAGAACAAAGCCATACCATAAAGAATAAATTTAAACGCTAGATAAACTAGATAAATACTAAATACAAACAAAAATTCTATCCGGCTTTGACGCTGCGAATTTGCAGGCTCTCCAAATGAAAGATGAGCACAAGAATGGGAATTTAGCACCGTTCCTTGTTTTAAAAAAAAAAAAGGAAATATGTGGGGTTTTTTTAGATTTTGGGGGACGTTTTTATGATGTAAAATATTTGATCGCATTCTGAAGGGACGGAGGACGAGTGGCGGGAGCTTTTATGCCACATATTTGTTTTCTCAAAGAATAACAAAACAATAAAACAAACTTTAAAGAAAGATATATTCTGATATAGATAGCACTTCTGATCGGCTCTGTTTTTAACAGTCTAAAAGTCTCTCTTACTCTCCGCCGCTCACTCCCTATAAGCACATTGTATGTACAATATATAGAACATAAATTACTACACAAAGCCTATTCACAATGGACAATCATCAATAGCAAATTAGATGGAAAACATGGCGAGACGTGGGGCAGAAAGACACATTCAGAGACGATTTACTCTGCAGCCAACTTAAAATGGACACAAGTAAAAAAATCTTGTCCCCAATAACAAAACCAAAAAGTCAATATAAAACTTTTTATCCTCCGTTGCGCCGAAGGATGGTCACGAAACCCCGCCCGCTCCTGACATCGCTCCCGACATCCCGTTTGCATGTAAACAGAGCACCAGTGTAGTGTCTTTAAGTTTGTCTTTTCTTAAACTGTACAAAAGTATAAATATATGATTTATCTCCATTTCTTTTTTGTCTTTTTCTTTCCTCTTCTTCACATATGTCGGATGTAGCGCCCAAAAATGAAAACCAAAATAACCAGAAAAAAACAAAACAACAACAACAACAACAGCCAGTGTTGCGGTATCTCCCCGAGTTTCTGGCTTTTTGTGTCGAGTGCGGTTTTCGCTGTGGCGTCTGCTTGTTTGCTCGCTGCTGCTGGTTGATCGTCTTTGCATACGTTGGTTATAAAGAGCACGCCGGGACAGCAACGACTTTGACAATAAAGTACAAAATGAAAATAGAAAAACAAGGAAATTGTGTGTGCGTTTGAGCTACAGCAGATCCATCTTGGGTCTGTAATGGAGCAGAAGGGGCGATTTCTGGAAGCAAACAAGACAATACACTTAGCGTATTCCCCACTGAAATGAATTCAGATTCCATTCATCACTTTCCTAATGGTTATCTCACTATTACATGCGTATTAATTGCACATTGATATCTGTTCTAAATGTTAAATGAAATGTTTTTTGAAATACTTGTTCAACCAACCTTTTCACCACGAAGCCATTCGGACAAAATTACATCGGGGAGGCTCGTAACTTGAGAAACTGTGGCACTCCTAAGTCCGTTTCTCCTAGCTGCATGCACTGCTTTCAGAATGAGTACGTAGTAGCTAAATTTATTTTGGCCAACTACATTTCAGCAAGAGGTGTCCAATATTAATCAGTTAATCAAGGATCAAATGAATCAACTGTTTTGATAATCGATTAATCATCTAGAGCAGACCAGGGCAAATTACGGCCCGCTAACCTTGCCCAAAATTCAATTCAATTTTGTCTTGTTCTTGAAATTCCCACATTTCTCTTTCAGCCTCTGTGTTACCATGTGAATCGAATCAGCATGACATTTTGTGTTTCGGTCATTTTAGACAAATACTGATTGTGAACTGGTCCAGATGACGTACATGGCATAGCTGCATGCTGTTATATTGCATTGTGTATTGTTTCTCAAACAGCGATGTGACAGTGACGGTTTTACGATGTGGATTAAAGGCCCAGATAAAACCTAGAATGCCACAAGACGGCTTACCTTAAATCTCCATCTCGTTACGACGACAAATTTCAAAGTATGGTCCTTGCCCAAGATTTCCTCGTTGCATAAAATGTCCAACTGTGAGGGAATAAAAAAATGTAAGCAATTTTTTTTTCAAGTCACATTTCTGAGAAAAGAGCCGACAGTGAGAGAAAGACCTTTTTGAAAAAGCATTTGTGATACCTTCAGCCTGCCGATCACTTCAACTACCACTTCTGGCGTTCCACAGCGCAGAGAGGACAAAAATGCCAAGAGGCGACATGTGTTCGCTTCCCCACAAAGCAAGGTACCATAGCAGGTGTGCAAACCTCATTGGAATTGATTTTTGGATTTCTTTGAATTATTTGCTCAGTAAAAATCTTTAAATCTTCGAATGATCTCTTGATTTTTAACTAGAGCATGTATTTGAATGACATTCCCTACAAAAAAACTGGGGAAAAAAAAAAGAGTAAAATATATTATATATATTTTTTAGTATTTCTTTATTTTAACATGAACTAAAAAAATTTGTAATTTGAATGTTTTTTTTTTTCATTTGGATATTCTTACTAATTTGATATGTGAATTTGAATTTTGATGATTATTGTAGTTTTTTTAAATCTTTTAAAGGGGAACTAAAACTTTTTGTGGCAAGAATGCATTGTACAAAAACATGGCACTGATTAATACTGCAATCATGGAATAATGTGTTGCATTCAGATTTTAATATAATAATAATAATAATATTAATGAATGATAAGATAATACACTGATTTTACCTCGTTAAAGGAGGTCAGATTGAGCTTTTTGGCGATGAACTTCTTGAGGTGTAGGACGGTAGCCTGCGCCGAGCAGCGGATCCACTTGCGCTTGAGGCCTCTGAGTTTGCTGCTGTTGCACTCCAGGCAGATGCTCACCTTCCAAAGTGTTACAAGTAGTGTAAGATGATCGTCGGTGATTCATGATCATCGCCAGAAATAAAAGCAACCAATACAATTTGGTCATTTTGCAGTAATACAGTCCGTCCAGATCAAATCTGTACCTGCTCGTCGCTTCGGTGATAATCGTTGTCCTCTTCTGCTTTCTCCTCTCCTGCTTCCTTATTGGGCGTGTCCTCCGACTTTGTGTCTCCTGTTTCAACACAAACAAATAGAAAAATGCTTTAGGATTTTTTTTCAGCCATCTTCATCAGATCCATGAAAAGTCTCAAAAAGCCATGGCTGCAAAGACAGTTTCATTTAGCAATAATATGAAACTTTTGTCTCTCATGACAAAAAACACAAACCCACAACAAGTCGCAGAGGTCATGCCTGAAAAGACAATTTGGTGTGAAACCACCATTTAAGGAGCTTTTTGTCTTTTTCTTTAGACTGAAAATTCAGCCCCTGAAGCCATTTTCAGTTAGCAAATAGCAATGTAAAATTTTGTAAGAATGAGGGGACTTGCCAAAAAGTCTATAGAAATAATGCTGGAAAAATCAAGAGAAAAACACTTAAAAGGTTACAAATATTGCAATATTACACACCACTAAGATAGAGCATATAAAATAATGTGGGCTCTGCAAAAACAAATCTATGAGCCCGTCCATAGGGAAACCTGTTTGTCACCTGCATCGCATTAAGTGTATATAATAAAAACGCTGACAACAAAGAAAATGCTCTCACAAGAGAGACATTTCTTTGTGTATTGCATACACACAATGTTTGGATATGAGACACATTTTTCTCCGATGAAATTGAGGATGATTGCTTTTGCACAACCTCGAAAACATTCACTCTTACTACAGTGGAAATATCAGTATTTGTGCGCGGTCGTGTGTGTAAGTGTAAATGTTTTTGTGTGAGAAGATTGGTATCCCAGCTTGAGACCATTTTCTATTTGGTCAAACTGTCACCGATCCCAAGGAGAATTGCCTAACTGTGTGTGTGTGTGCACGCACGCGTGTGTACATGCGAGTGAGTGCTGTGTGGTCTCCACAGCGACCGTCTCCGGAGCCAACCTGCTTGATTGCGGCTAAACAGGCACTCGCTCTCGTTGCTTTCGTTGCATAGGTGAAATCACCTTCACGCGACCTCACAGCCACTCGGGCCTCATGTTTACATAGCATGAAAACGATGTGAAAGGTTAAATTAATGGGTGACTCCCAGTGGATGAGAAACCTCTAGCAAAGCGATCAAAATATAAGGCTGCTTTGTTTTGATGGTGTCAATACACAGACAAAGTGACAAAAAAAAATAACAGTTTGTTTTAATCGACAGTTTTGAAAACCTCTCGCAGATAAAACAACCAATCAACTCGTTTTAAAGAACAGCGTGTTGATGACCTCTACTGAAGAAGTCAAAAATAAAGAGCGGCCTGCTTTACGTTCTTTGTTTTGTTGAACCGAGATTGGACAACCTGTAGTGAAGCAGCAAAAACAAGAACTGATTGCTCATATGTGCTTCGTTTTAATAGAGGAAGTGTTAGTCAAAAATTAGAGCTAGCTGCCTTTTACTTTACTTTAATGAACAGATTGCTATCATGAGAAAAATAGCTGACGGTGTCAATAATCTTCGAGCAAAACAGAAAAAAATAATAGCTTTTTGGCTTTCCTTTATTTTTCTCGAACCACATCAGCAATCTCTATCAGGCTAGCAAAACAAGAACTGACTCCTGCTTTCAATGAAGTTACTGTCAAAAAACCTATGATGACGTGGAATAAATAAATACAAATAAATAATAAATAAATAAAGCATCTGCTTACTTTGTTTTAATGAACCAAACGTTGTAAACCTCTAGAGACATGCCAGCCGGCATTGCTTTGTTCGACTGAACAGTGTTAACCACCTGTATCGAAGCAGCAAATACAAAGATTGACCGCCCTGGCTTTGTCTTAATGACCCCCAGCTAAATGGCAAAAACAAGAACCGATCATTAATACCGTGTTTTATTGAACCTACAGCAAATAAGAGGCGGCGGTATTCAAAGAAGACCTGTTCAATGAAAACGTCACTCTGTTGCTCATGCGACTAGTCGTCTACAGAGTGACTCTCAGAGGACTTGTGGAGCGCTGTACAGTGAGCAATGGTTAAATTCGATTTCTTTCGAACATCTGCTCTTGTGGACGCCCAGAGGAAGTTTATGTTCCTTTTTTTGAGGGCTTCTGGTGGTGGTAGGTAGGAGCGCGGGGTGGGTCTTTCATTATGTACACTGCTGCGCTGTCGCTTGCAGTTAGCATGGCGTGAGCTCTGCTTTAACGAACGCTCCTTTTGTTGGGCCGTCCTCAAGTAAGAAGTAATGAGAGACCCCGTTTATCCCTCAAGAGACATTTGGACTAAATGCAAAGCAAGGCAATCTTGTGAAATCTGTTCTGTTACTTAACGTAATGCTTCAACATAAGCTTAACAACATACATACCACCCTTAATTTTGTTTTAATGAACTATGTCTCAACGACCTGGAACAATGCGGAGAAAACATGAGCTGACTGCCCACATTTTGTTTTAATAGACCACTAGACGGACATTGGCAGTCTTTATCAAAGCAGCAAAAATGAGAAATCGAGTGTTGCTAACCTTCAGCAAAGCGGAGAAAATAAGAGCCAACCGCTGTTATTTTATATTAATAAACACACATCAGCTACCTCCAGCAAACACAAGAAATAACCACCTCTGTTTCAATGAGAACTATTTAAAATCTCTTGCAAAGTGGAGAGAACTGGAGTTGGTCATTCGCACTTTTTTTTTAGGGAATCGAGTATTGACGAGCTGACAAAGACATGAAAACAAAGACCAAACACCCTGACTTTGTTTCAACGGAATGGATCTGTTTTAATGCTTCCTTTGTTTAAATTAATGATGAGCAGATAAACAACCTTGATAAAAGGGGTGAAAACAAGAACGGAGCGTCCTTACTTTGTATTATGGACCATGTGTACATCTTTCTCATGTCATTGGCGACCTCTTGCAAAGTAACATAAACAAGGGTCCATTTGCCATACTTTAACAAACCAGCAACGACCTTGTTTAATTCGTTAACCAAATGGCGCCAAACCTCTGGAAAAGTGGCAAAAACGAGAATTGACCAAGCTTCCTTAGTTTTCCTGACCATAGCGAAGCAGCAAAAATAAGGACAGTTGGCCTTTCGTCTTAATAAACTTTAACAATCTAGCGAATTGACAAAAAAAAAAGCTGGATGCCCATATTTTGCTTGAACTAATGGACAGTCCATGAGCTCCTAACTATAAAACATGTCCCAAAACTTTAGGAAAGCACCAAAAAAGAGAACTTACTGCCCTTACTTTGTTTTATGGCTAAAAAAAACAAAACAGTGTTTTTCTGAGGGTTTTTTTTTTTTCCCCATGACGTGCCTACAACCTATGGGATAGTAGTAAACAACAAGGACCGATCTCAATTCTTCTTTCTTTTAATCAATATTGTCGTCTACCTCTATCAAAGGGGTTAAAAGCGAAGATGATATCTTTAATGAACCGAGTGACGACAACAAGAACCGGTTGGTGTTGCCCAGTCGAGCTAGTCATCCTTCCTTTGTTTTAATGACTCAAGTGACGACTACCTCTGACAAAGTGGGGAAAACTGGACCCCTTTAGTGTTACTGACCTACAAAAAAATGGTGAAAACATTAACAGATTAAAAATGAAGAGAAATCCAAGCAGCCTTTAGTTTAGTTTAATGACTGGTGCTGCTATTACTTTACTGTTGCTGACACAACAATAGATTTGTGCTTGTGCAGCTAAAACTGTTGAACAAAATGAATGATGGCGTAATTTATGCTAAGATTAGTTGTGAAACATTCATCCATCCATTCATTGTCTGTACCGTTTGTCCCCAAACACTTTTTTTTTTTTTTTTTTTTAATTGATCCTGGAATGGAAGTTGATGTTTGTCATTGGGCCCCAATGGTCAATGAAAGCATTTTAAATGACAAATAGAAATTCCAGTTGGTTTTGTGTGCGCTTACACTATCGTTCAAAAGTTTGGAGTCACTTCGAAAAGTCCTTATCTTTCAAATAAAACCGATATTTTTTCAATGAGGATAATATCAAACTAATCAGAGATACATTCTATACATTGTTAATGGGTAAATCTAGCAGCAAACGTCTAGTTTTTAATGCTATATTTACATAGGTGTATAACATTTCCAGCCACCATCTCTCCAGTGTTCTAATTGTCCATTTTGTTTTCCGATTGTGTTTTTTACTTTTGAACGGTAGTAAGTGTTCTTCCAGTGTGAACATGCAGGGATCAAGCAGTAGATTGGCATAGCGACCATGAGACGGCGAGCTACAATTGTCAAAAATATAGCCTAAAAATAAATAGCGTTCTCAACTATTCGTGTGTGCCGTCGACGCCGTGAGTGTGCACGAGATTGCCACCCCTCTTTGCAACGCGCCTTAATTAGCACAAAGAGAGCAAGGGATTAAGTGAGCGATTAGGCTCCGCAAGCATGACCGCCCTCAAATCCACTACTCCTGCGGATTGGCTAAATAAAAAAAATAATAATAATCACGCGCTTCCACTGCTGCTTTGATCTTAGTGTTATTGTCTATACCGGTACATCTGCTGTGTGCCGCAGTGGATCTCAACCCTTTTTTAAAAATGATTTTCAACATGCATTATTGAGACACATTCAACTTTGCTAACATGCAAAATCAGAAACTAGAATGATTTGCGTCACTCTAGTATAGAAGGTTCAAATTTAAGAGCAATTGGACGGAGTTCAAAAGGTTTGTCGTTTAAGGAATCTCAGGGAAAATGGCTAAAATGACGTGAAAATGCTTGCTTTATAAGTTTAAGTGGCTTTAGGGGCGGAATTTTTTTAATTGGCATTGACACACAAACTAAAAAAATAAAAACCTAAAATGTTTACTTAGTACCAGAATGGCCAGTTTCAAGGACTGTATTTTTTTAAACAGTGGGAGTTGAGATGGGGAGCTCGTTGAATGAATGTGATGAAGATGAGGATGATGTCGTTGGACTGTACCGTTACGCTGGTCTAGATGTGTCTTCATGTTGCAGAGATCTCCTTTAATATCACCGGGTATCTCCATGCCCAATTTCTGGTAGAAGTCCCGCTGCTTCTTTACCTCCGCTGGAAAACCATCAAAGGGGAAACATGGGGATCGTAAGCTATATTTATCTTTATGTCACAAACAATGTATATTTTTTCCATTTTAAAAAGACAAAACATACCCTCTTGAAGTCCGGGTACCAACTTGTACACAATGTCTTGCATTGTTCTGTCATGGCTGCCAAGAAGACGACATATTGTGTTCAAAGCAAACTAGTACACAGACACAGAAATGGATGAACGAGAGCGGCAGAAACAAGAGGCCTACATCCCTTAATTTATTTGAACAAAGTGAATATGGACAACTGGCAACACCTCACTTCCATTTTGATGAACAGTACAAATGACCAGTATGGAAGCAGGGAAAACAAAGAGCGTCTACCTTTGTTATTCTATTCTTTTCACAAACCGAGTGTTGGCAACCTTGAGCAAAACGGCTAAAATTCGAAACAATCCCTTTCGATTTGTTTCACCGACATCAACCACATCCAGCAAAGCGGCAGAACAATGATCCCACGTGAAAGCATTATGTTGACATTTGTTGCCATAGTAATGATTCAGTTATGCACATTATATTTGTGAACACATGGCAATGATGCAACGGTCATCTTTAGCAGATGTCTCCAGGAAATGAGGGTTTCTATCTACTCTACCTCGCTACTCTGTAGACCACTAAATGTGGGACCATACTTTTGTAAACCCCGAGCCACATGACGTCATGTTTTGTTTGCATTTGTGGCCCTTTATTTAATTCTAAAAATACAAGTTAAAATGTTAAGTCTGTGACAATGTGACTTGTGAAAAAAAATGAATTACGGAAAGCAGCCATTAGGAATAGATTCTTTTCGTAAATTCCATTGGCCAAAATTGTTTTTCCAAAATTTGAAAATAGCGCGTGCTTGATATCAGCATTTTGCTTTAATGTTTATCATGTTTAACACGTGTGTGCGTCACTCACCCAATGTACTGCAGTGGATGGCTCTGATGAATAACAATCCTGCATGTGGGACACGTGTTGTTCTCCTCCAGATACTTCACAAGGCAGCTTCGACAGACTGCGCGCACAAACAGCAAAAATGACATTTTACAGTATGTTTTCGAAACAAATGATCAATTCTTTCCACCAACATGAGACTCCATTAGGAATTACAAATGCGTTGTTATTGACAGGCACGTCCGAACGAGACGCTCGCAATAGGTGATGGTGTTCGTACCTACATACGTACGGATACGTGTCGTAATCGCTACGACAACAAGGAAGGCTCAAGTGAGAAAGAATTTTCTATCGGTGACACACACACTCTATACATGTGGGGTGACACCATCATTAGCAAACTCAATTTTCCCCTTTTCAGCCAGCTAACCGATTAGAACAGCACAATGATGATTTAAGCACTCTTCCATCAAACCTTTCTACACTTGACCTGTTTTCCACGAGATACACACACACCGTTTTATGAAAGCATTATTGCAGTCAGACAGCTGCAGTGGGCCGACGTGATCTGAATGTCTCTTTTGAAAAGACTCCACAGGGAAGCCCGGGGTGGCCGTTGCAAGTAGGAGGACTCTCTCTAGCGGATGTAAGGAGGATTTGCATGCATGTGCATCGATGCGATTGTGTACACGTACATGTGTGCAAGCACTCCGTGACAGTGGTGGCGTCTATCAGGTAACCGTCGCAGAGTCGACACGTGATGTGGGCGTTGATGTGACTCAGCTTGATCTTCCTCGTCAGCATGTCGGGGTTCTGCGGCAGAAGAAAAAAAAGTGACAAATAAAATGAGCGCTGATTTAAGTAAGATGTATTGTTATCATGGCAGCAAAATGCAGCCACTCTATGCATGCAAACAACGGAACATTACTGCCATCTTGTGGAAGAGGAGTGAAGGGGACACATGATGCCAAACCTGACTAACATTATTAGTACAGGGCTCACAAACCTTTTAGAAACTGAGAGCTACAAATGATGAACATGAAATGCGACCACATTACAGTTTTGATATACATTCCCGACATAATAAACGTGCTCAACTTTTTGTCAGTTGTAAGTTCATTAATATTAAGACATTAAACCGAGAAAGCTCCAAAAGACAGTTCCAAGTGGAGGTTGTCGTGCTGACATTTTGGGCAGATATATTTACAACGCATAACAAAACTGTTCTTTTTCCACAGTCCATCTATCCCTTTTTTTTTTTATATTCTTACCCCCATTCATGCGAACTGTATGTCTTATGTAAATAAGTCACATTGAAAACCTGTGTTAAAGTCACATTTACTAAAATGTTAAGTGTTCAACACCCAATGGTGTTTTACAACCAAATCTAGTTGGCAGTGGAGTAATACTATCAAGTGTTTGGATTACCACTAATGGTTGTTCATGCCAAGACTGTACAAATCCCCCATGCCTCACTCCCTTAAATAAAACATCAGACAAAATTCAAATCCAACACACTTATTTTATTAAAGCCATTTCACACAGCTCTTATATAACAGCAGCAGGACACAATGTTATGTTTTTATCATTTACAGGTGAACATTTCCAATCATGCCAGACAAACCAATAATGGTGAACAAATCCTCCTCAACTCGGAATGAATTCAGGTAAAATCCACAGTAATGACGTTTGTGGTCAAAACAAATGGCTGTTGTCATGAAGATTTAAGATTTTCCTTTTCACTTTAGTGTGGTATTCAGATCCATAGCCCCCCCCCAAAAAAAAAAAATGGCAACACCAGACATCACCTGGTCTGGATGCTGTGCGTGAACGTTGCCTTCAGTTTGACACTTTTGACAACTGGCTGGCTGGCCAAACATTTCTTCATGGACAAGCCTTGATCTCCTGATGACTGGTCAGAAGTTGCGTGGTCTTGCGGAATCTTTGGGCCACCTTCAAAATTACATGGCAGCGAACCATAAGAATATTGACACAAAACAAATAACATCAGCTACATGCAGTCAATTTACTGTAGCCCTAAATGGCCAAAACCCATGAGGGTTTTTTTTGCAATTCCATACTCACACAAATTTGTGATGGCTTGTCTACCAGATTGGGAAAGAATGTGACAATTCCACAGACAGATTATGCTGACCTTAATTTTTCTCACCAACGTCAATGCAATTAAATTTGTCCAAGGAATATCATATTTCATATCGTCACCGTCCGGCAGAAACTTCTTATGGCCAGACCATGTTTTGTTTTTTAACAAACTGTATCCACCTTGCCTGTAATTTGTACACCATTTTAGCCAATTTTAAGTGGTGAAAACAGCCTGGAAAAAAAAAAAGAACACTGCCAAACTCCAACCAACACTGCCGCTTTTGAACGCAACTTATATTTGATTAGGTCAGAAGTGCTGCCAAAGTTTGGCAAAACTATTTCCCTGTCCTCGTCCTGCAAATATGTGTGGCGCCTTAGTCAAACAAGCTTGCGGAGAGACTGCATGGAGGTGAAGAGGGGAAAATTTGGAAAGAGTGGCCCTCCAGTCGGGAAGCCCGGTGCATCAGCCTGGGAGCACGCTCAGGGCACACTTTTGTCGGATACGACGGAGCGCAGTGGAGGAATTTTGGATGGCCACGGTTTCACGTTTGTCCTATTTTAATCAATGCCAGCGTCATTGTTTTTAAGGACTATAATGTTGATGCGAGTGGACAATAGGATTAGAATATAATTTTCAAAAAAAGTACAATAACACTTGAAAGCAGCATTGCCTGGCAACTCCCAAAAAAAAGCTAACGTTTTTTGAGAGTTGCTGTAAAATTGTCATTTTTGACACTTTGAGGTTTCCGCCCGACAGCGACAATAACATCTTATGTACATGTTTGTAAAGTGGCTGACAAATGACGCTCGCTGGATTGAATGAGTAAACTGCGCGTGTCACTGCTCCCAAAAGTCACATGCAGCTCGTCACCCTAGCTGCCATTTTCTTCATCAAATACCATGAGAGTTTTGCCTACCTTGGGGAAGTTTGATTCCATCTTGCAAGGAAGGAGGAAAATGATGCTGAAGAACATTGTCCCGACTCAAACCAGTCAACTTCCATCATTACGTAAAGGGCAAGCAAAGTGGGTGGAATCCAGGTGACACCAAGAGCGTTACATTCTAGACTACACAGGCTATTTCATTACTGAAGATGGTTTATGCAAGTGTTTTTTGGTTTCTGTCCCTTAACTTTCAACACTGGTGGATTTGCAGTGTGGAAATTGTGATTCACAGTTGGCTGCTAGGTCCATAGGTAGGTAAGTAGAAGGTATAGTAGGTAGTTAGGTAGGCAATTTAGACAACCAGGTAGCTAGGTGTGCAAGTAGGTTTGCATGTAGCTAGGTATGCAACTTGCTAGCTAGGAGCTCAGTGGGTAGACAATTTGGTATGCGGCGGTAAGTTTTTGTAGCTCAGTGTCATTCACAAAGAAGCTAGGGTGGCAAGCCCTCCAATCACACGTGCTCTGGCAATGGTAATACTGGTTTGGCACCAGTATCAAGCGGGGTTAATTATTAATGTGCATTCTGTGACCAAGTTGGAGTTGACATTTGAAATCCATGCAGTTGATCTGTAAGCAAAGAATTGTGCCCGTGTGGTTCTCCTCACCCCTAATACCGCCATGCGTGGGCTGTGGATGTCGCCGCGTCCACGTCTGTCCTGCGGGTTGAGCAGCCGGCGGCGTTAGCTCCACATCATGAAGAGCTTTTCATCTGAGCCTGAGCCAGGGGGGGTGGGATACAAAAGAGTAGGTTTTTAAACTATTTCATGTCAGTTATTCAGGATGACTACTTTCTAGCTCTACACAAATTGAACAATGAGAAAACCAGTGCACCTATGAAGCACCCACAGATTTGCCTATTTGCCAATTTTTTCTCATGTTATCTTTTTTTAATGTATTGTTAAACCAACCCCTATTTTTCATTATAAATGATTATTGGAGGTATGATATCCTCACTTTTAAGAATTTTGGGGGAGCGAACAGCAAGTACCGTAGTCTATTGTCAAAAAAGGCCAAATCACGCTCACTTACACTCAAGCACAGGTCATGCAAACACTAAAATATGATCCTTGCACATTATTTGTCATCATACACAATATAGAAAAGCGGTACAACCAGACGTAATCCAGAGTAACCAGGCATAATCCAGAGTAAAAAAAACAACTAAATTATTGGACACATTAGATGCTTGGTCATGTATGAGTGAAAGAGTGGGCACAACATTATCATTAAACTTTAATGGGCTCATTGCTTGCCTTGTCAATCATCCCTTGAAATGCAACATCTCATTTGGGAGGCGGTCCCTTCATAATAATCGCCAATTTGCACAATAGAAAATCGCTAACCATAATGAATGTAGCACATTTGACAAACGAGTTGAATATGAAACGAGTCCCACCTTGCCAAAACCATACACACGCACACACGCACACACACACACACACACACACACACACACATACACGAACACACACCCTTGCACGTGCAAACGCACGAGCGCAGATACACACAAAAGAGTTCCTGTTGGTCCGCCTGTGGCCATTAGAATGTTTTGCTTCGCTGTAGTTTGGCATCCAACTAGAGGGCTGGTGCGCACACACACACACACACACACACAAAGACACACACCAAAACACACACACACACACAGAAGAAGCTGTAAGCTCTCCCACAGGCGGCAGGAGGAGGAAAGCTGCTTCTTCTTGTTGTTAGGAAGCTTTGGCTCGTCTTCAGAAACACACACACGCACATTCACTCAGACCCAAGTGCTACTATTCACACGTTTGTGACGGTAAAAGACAATTTGGCTGACACACATGATTTTGTCCGAAGGCCAACATGCTAATAGTTGTTACGTCTGCAGATAGGGAGTCGAGAAAGTATGCCAACAGGGGTCAATAAGCATTTTATAACTTACTTTGCAGTGCAGTAGATACTTCTAACGAGAATTGAAACTATGGAATCAGTCGGCATGCTGGTAATTCTCCATGTTTTGTCTATATAGAGTCAAGTCAAATTTGTTCATAAAGCCCTTAATCACAAAAATGTCTCAAAATTCAGAGGAAAGTGAGGCGCCTACATGATTAAAAACCTTCAATTATTTTATTATAAATGTAGAAATGTAAATATTTTGTGACGTCAGTGACAATGGTAAAGGGGTCAAAAAAAATGGAAACGGTCAGCCGACGGACGATCTGATGCAAACAGATTTTAGCCCCTTTCCTACTGCCAATCCAAGCTCACCAAAGGACAGGAGAAGATTTTTATTTCACACTCTTTTCCTTGCTTTTAATGCGACATTTAGACGCAGCTTTGCCTCCCTTCCTGATTTCCTCAAGCAACTTCTCACTCTGCATTCATTCTACAGCCGTCAGTCACACGCAAGCTGTCAGAATTACCGCAACCAAGTATTTCCTTACGGAAAGAGAAGAAGAAGTGTTTTCAGAGCAAATGTGATGGGATTATTAAGAACGATGAAACCACCGCACCGTTACCTTTTCTCTCTGTTGCCGTCAAAAAATGAACGTAGTTTGCTCCAGAGAGAAAAGCTTGAATATTCTAAGACAGTACAATAATCGACTTGGATTTGATTCTCCCCTGGGCTACAATGCCGAGTTAGATCCTGGTAAATAAGTCATTTGAAACTTTTTGGTGGATATTTGGACAGCTTGTGACTGAACGTGAAGAAGCGTTCTGGAGGAGGAATCCGGGAGCGAGTATGTCAGTGACTGTATGATACTCCCCATCTTATTTTCCCATGAAATGTTTGAAAGACAGTGAGTGACAGTATGATCCAGGAGGAGAGGGAGCGGCAACTCTCTACCGTGCTTGAGAGAGGCAAGTACAGATTCTGCACAATTCAGTGTTCTGCCTGCTGTGGTGGTGAGAGCGTTCACTACTACTTAACTCTGCTCGTCAGGTTCAAATCTCACTCTCAAGCTTCGCCCACCCCCATTATTGTTAATGTCATCTTTATTATGTTTAGAACATCTTGCAGTCGTTTCATGGGATGTTGTGGAGCTTATGCCAACAGTAGGTGATTGCATGGACTTCTGTCTTTGCAATGGGAGAGGCATGTGATTGAATACTTCATTAGTACATGCTTCGTTTCCAACCTTAGTGGCAGATTGTGTGCGTTTGCACATTCTGGACAAAGGTCATGTTTTTGTTTCAATTCATTAAAGAAAAAGACAATTCAGGGAATTTTCTCTTGTATTTAAGATAACACCTAGATAAGAGTGTGAATGGAATGGGTAAAAACAATGAGAAAATGACCCAAAATGCCAGAGGGTAACAGCTCGAAGCATTTTTTTTTTTTTTTTTTTATTGGAGGAAGAAAAGAACTATAAACTTCAGATTTTTGGAACTATAAACCAAGTTCATTAAATTTCAGTTATAAACTATAAACTGAACTTGTTCAATTTAAAAATTGTGAACTAGTTTGTGTAGAAAATGAACCTTCCCAACACTGTTCACAGAAGTGTTTTTTTTTTTTTAAACAAGTTCAATAAATACTGTCCCAATTTCAAAAACATAATTGTTAGTTCAATATTGAACAAAGTAATTGTGATTATGATTTTTACCAATAATCGAGCAGCCCTATTTGTGGTCATGGGGCGACATCCCCCGCTGTACATTGCTGCCTCATGGGGCTCATTTGCAAATTGGCCTTGTGTTACAACAAGAGTAAGAAAAACTGTCGGAGACATATGCTTTTTTGAGAGTGTTTCTTTTCATTTTAATGATTGAATTGTTTTTACGTTTGTATGACGGTTAAGAATTCCACCGCTGCCGACTGTCAAAACAAACAAGAGTCGATGTTTACCGACTCAAAGGGCCAATGCTCAAGAAATATATCTTTGGGATTAACTATGCTTGGCTTTTTCCTCATGTTAAAAGTAATGCTAACAACAACAACAAAAAAGTCTTGAAAGTCATAAAATGAGCTTCATCGTCACTTTTATCATCGTCACAATTGGATTCGACTAGTATTAATGGACTGAGCATGTTTGGTCTTTTCTTTGGCTTTTTAGCAACATGTATTCTAATAGTAAGTCACTGTGAGCGGCCCGACAGCGGTCTTAGGCTGAAAACAACAACAAACTATTGCAATATTTGACATTGTTGGCAACACATTCTTAAAATTGTGTGAAGTGAGTGGATTCAAAAAAGTCTTATGCTAAAATACCAAAACAAATGCAGCAAGCTTCTCTCATTTCCACATCAGAAGAGCTTAAGACCTAAATAGATTCTCAATGGAATAATTATCTATAACATGCATTCTTAAAGTTACATAAGGTTAGGTGACTCGCTAAAACTAAAAACAGCTATTTTTACATTTGTACTACAGTTAAGAATTTTAGTTGAAAACAGCAAACAAATCAAGGAAGGCTAATGCGAAAAAACAATGCGAACAACACTACTCACAAGTTGTCTTGGACTAAACATTTATGGGTGACCAATTCTGTAAGATGCATGTAATCACTTGTTAGCACCGAACTTTAGTTAAGCATTACAGTGGTTAGCTTCTTTATACACTTGCAGGCCAATTCAGAATGTTAAAAAAAAGAGAGTTATTGGTCATGGTAACTGTGGCTGACTGTCAAAACAAATCAATGCTAATGTCAAAAAACAATACTAACAGTAAAATAAGATGAGTTAATTCATACTTTTGCCTTATTTGGCTTTTTAGTGGCGCCTTGTTATCTTTTTATAACGCGTATGACAATTAACTCCTTCACTGCCCTTATACTGCTCTACTGAAATCAAATTGTTTACGGCCTTGGACATATATATTTGTCAAGTTTTTTTTTGAATGAATAGTCCTGGATCCGGTCGGTCCAGTTTGTCTATGAAAGTCAGGTTTGTAAACTACTGTAACGACTAACAGATCCCTGTAGATTGCATCGCTTTGGATCTGAGATCTGCATAGCTTTTGGGAAAATGATTGGTTCGGAATCTTGGCTTGTCACGTCGATTATGAGGGAGATAAAGGCCAACACGCTGAAAGTAGGACAGGTTTAGGCATCTCACACTAAAACGGGGGTAGAAACAGAGTATGCGTTCCAGTGGATAATGCCAAATGTTTGTCATGCAAAAAGATGAAACGATTCAACAGCAAGTAAAGCCATTGACGTAAACTCAGTGTAGCTCATGCCACATTTCCAAGTTAGACATCTGTCAAATCCGTCTTGGAACCAAAATGTTTTACTTGACAGATTTGTTATCATCATATTTGCTTGATATTTCTGCTTTTTAGTGAATAAGCTTAATTTTTGTGAAATCACTCCTTGTTTTATGCACCGGTAATTACGAGAGAACAGAAAAGTCGAGAAACACTTTTCATAAAAGTCAACTCTCCCCTATGCTAGGTTCAGTGCTTATATTGTCAATCTTCTGTGGTACTTGAAAGATCAATAAAAAGGTTCCAACAAAATCAGAGTTATCCTACCCTACTTTGAAAACAACTGGCAGTGAATGAGTTTCGAATTGGTAATGATGAAAGAATGGTAAGAGTCATACTGTCAGAACAAATCAACTTATTAGAGTAGCTACCAGTAGCTTTTTCTATGATGACACACCTTGGGGGAGAAAAAAAAAAGAAAGCCTGATTACAGCCGTTAACTTGTTCTAACACTTCACAGAGGAGTCCCGTGCAGTCAGCAAATTGTAGTTTCCCCTCTAAAACGTGTTGATTTTAGCACTAACTCTTACTTCAAACCGAACGAAGCAACACTCCACAAGTTTCGGACAACTCTATTGTGCAAAGCACACACGTCAAAATTAGCACGGTTAGCATCACAAAGCCTGCAAAACTGACAAAACCCCAAAACACTGCAGACTTGTTGGCTGCGTGTTGGTGCTCCCCCCCACGCACGATGTCACTCACAGTGTACACAACAGTAGCATATCCATACAAAACCAACACCAAAAAAAAAAAAAAAAAAGAGGTGGTGGGGGAAGTGCAAAGAACTAACCCTCCCATCACGTTTAATCCAAACCTCATGTAGAAGAAGCTCCACAAAACAACTTCAGTGATGGGCCTAGAGGCGGGAGGAGCACCGGAGAAGAGCGAGAGAACAAGACGAGACACGCCGTTCAGATGAGCCTGAGCCCCGCGGAGGACCACCGCGTGCATCCCGACCGAGCTCCGAGTCTCTGTCTGCCTGCCTGCCTGCCTTCACCCTCCTCCCCGCTTCAAAGCCCCGGCGTGCAACTGCAAGGGCCCGGCGTCATACACACTCCCCTCACACACATATTCTCACACGCATCACCTATGGATAGCATGCTTGGTAGCAGCCAGCGGCAAGCCATGCTAAAAACGAGGAGTAGGTGGAGGAAGAAGGGGAGTGAGGAGGGTACAAACCGGCACCCGAACCCGGCCACCGAGGCCGGGCTGGGGGCACTGGGGAAACAGTGAGGCAGGTGACGACGACGACAGGTACCCGAGTGCTGACTGACCTGGTCGAGGAGCGCCGAAGTCGGCTGGATAATGGGTCGGAACCGAGTTAATTCCACTCGCAGTACAACAAAGAGGCGAAAATGACCGAGCGGCCGCGGAACAGGCCGAAGCAAAGCGCTCCCCGAGCGGCGCGGCGCATGCGCACAGCGCTGGAGGTAGAAAGGTGGAAGAGAGGAGCGCTCAAATGATACTATATACATTTTAATAACAAACTATAGTTACACAATGCCCATTTCATTGCCGCACATGGTTTTATTCCTTTTAGATTTACTTACAACCTTTCATTTTATTGAAACGTGATCACTGTTGGTATTTCCTGAATGGCTGGAAGAAATCACATGGTTTATTTGTCTCGGTATCCTTGATTAGTGAGCTCAACCTTTTTTCCATGATCAATAAACACACTGGGAAACAAAATATTATCGACAAAGTGTCCTCCTCTCATAGTAAAGACTTATTCTCTAAAATACAAGAATTCTTCATTTTAAATAATTGTTTAAGAGGTGTTTGACTGGTGATGCTCGGTGGAATAGGACAGGTTGCGTTGAACTATTTTGGAATGAGGAAACTGGGTTTTTAGCACAATGAAATTGAATAGTCTAATTAATACAATATTAATTTACTAAAATGGTATTTTCCTAAAATATTTACATAAATTACTAATCATCTTTTGCACAGATGCTACTTTCTGAATACATTTTAAACTCTCACATACCCCGTGGAATGCCTTCACTCCTGTTTGAGAACCACTCTCTGTCCATTTAAAATAGCCATTCAAAAGTGATCCATCTCATTATTTCTATAACAAACTGTTTTTACTGACCTCTGATTTTAAAACGAGTTATTCATCAATTTCTTGCGTTTATGTAATATGAGGTGATCATGCATTTATTGTATTTTTTGTCAAAAGGCCATTCAAGTGCCCTCTGATTCAGGAACACGAAATGGCCCGCAACAAAAATAAATTGGACAGTATAGAGCCAGCCAAATTTCATTGACACTGATTAGGTCAGTGTAAATTCCAGTAAGAAAAATCATTCAATCAATAAATTCTTGCCTTTTCAATAATTAATATTGAGTAATGAATACCGAGTTCAAGTGCAGGAGGCAGCAGCTGGCCACACGTGATGGAAGAAGCATCAACCGGTGCAGAAGGAGTCAGGACACGTGACAATATCGCATGTTTCTTCTTTGATTTACTATAAAGGGACAATACATGCACAGAATAGTGTAGCAAGGGAATGGGAAATACTATTTATGTCACGTAAAAGTATTGGGGAGGGTTTAAAAAACTTTGATATTGTGTACTGGACCACAATTCATGCGCAACCACGTCCACCTCACAGTTAGGAGAGTGCTGGTTCAATTCCACTCTCTGTGTGGAGTTTGCATGTAGTTTGCATCCATAGAAGATGAATGGATGGCATTCTGTGAAAACAGAATCAAGTGCAGCGTCCATGCAATCGTCCCCCTGTGTTGCCAGTTTAGTCGGTTTGTTCGGCGCTGCTTGTTCTTGTCGCAGCCACATATACCCTCCCCCCCTCAACACACTGTTGCTTTGTGTTTGGTCCGCACCGAAATCAGCAGGCCTGCGATAACATGGATTCTCATGGTTTTGTGAACTTACAAATAACGTGAGAATTTGGCTTGAAGGCAAGTTCTGAGAGAGGTCCTTGGAGTTCACCTTCCATCCTGAACATTCGTGTGCAACCCCATGCTGTGGCCAGAGGGATGATTTAAAAAAAAAACAACATTAAAAATGATGACAATAATGATCATGTGTTCAATGATTTCCACAATGACTCAGGGGGGTTGATGCACGCTGGAATACTTATTAATAAAATACAATGGAATCCACCATGTCCAGAGAGCTTAGAATCTGTCTGCCTGCACCTTGATCAAATATGATCAAGTAACCTGCACCACAACTTAGACCTGGTTTCACCTGGTCTAAGGTCCAGTTTACTTGCAGCCTTGTCATTTAACAAAACACCCTTTCTCTGCCAGAACGCCCAGCATGGCGCAGCGGAGCGCAGTCCGTCATATTTCCAAACAGGTCTGCAAAAATAAAGCTTTTGTTGTCCTCAGTTCCCAAAGGCTTACTGAATGTTGTTAAACAAAAAGGTAAAAAAAAACAACAGTGATTTACATGCCCTGTCCCAACTTCATCGGAATTTTTTTTGTAGGCACCAAGTTAAAAAGGAGTGATTATTTGTTTTAAAAAGTCCATTCCTTTGTCTTTTCAACTTAATATCGATTGAAAAGGATTTGTAAATGTAGAGTTTATCCTTACGGTTAGACTAACCGAGCAGCGCAACATCTTTTGTCAATAGAAGATCTCTGTTACGGTCAATCCCATTGACAAGTGATGTATATTTGATGTCGCTTATTTTTATTTTTATTGTCTTCTTTGAGGGATTCGAGGTTGCTCGTTGTGTTTACAAAAACAGTCTGCTAATTGCGGACATTGTCCTACACTCGTGACGTGTCTTTTTCAAAACACTGGGAAGAAAAAGAAAAGTTGGACAACAATGCAGCGTGTTTGTTAGTTCGTTAGGCGGGCAGGCGGGAGTCAACGATGGAAAACGGCGAGGACGACAAACTAATTGACTTCTCCTCCTCGCCATCGCCGGCTTCTCCTCCGAATGACGAGTTGAAGAAACTACTCCATTTCAAAGTTTACAAGAGGAGATGGTTCGTACTCCTGGTGCTGTGCCTGCTTAACTGCTCCAATGCAACGGTGAGCTAAAACAAACACATCTTAGATTAGATAATACTGTCCAACACACTGGGTTTTGTCAAATTGAGCACTTTATCGGCAAATGATGTCAATTACTTTTCCATGATCGGGGCTCCGTCGCCACCTTATCGTTAAGTTTCAATGAAAATAAAGTTAGAGCGTAATGTCGACGGCATAGTTGTACAGCACTTTAAACTCGTAATAACAGTTAGAAAATATACTCATATAATTCCGATTGAGTCAATTACAAGCAAGCATTATTATCCATTTATCATTTTTATATACATATGTATTTACTTATACGCAATGTATTTTAACTTCCTCATTCATGATCATGTGACCTGTCTCATGAGCCAGCCAACAAAACCGGTTGCTGTATGGTCTGTCGGAGAGGTCAGAGAGCCGTTGAGAATTTTACGGAAACGCAATTAAAAACTTGTTCTAAAATGTTGGGGAATGTTTTATCTTAGTCTGCGATTTTTTTTACATCACATCTAATTTAGCTTGATTTGGATGGATGGATGGATGGATGGATGGATGGATGGATGGATGGATGGATGGATGGATGGATGGATGGATGGATGGGTGAATGGATGGATGGGTGAATGGATGGATGGACGGATAAAAAAAGTATGACATTCATGGCACAATTTTGATAGTAGAAGTTCCACTAGCTAGCAATGCCATGCTAAGTAAACTCTTTACACTCTTCATTGGTCATCTTTTGTATTTTATTTCCCAGCTATGGCTGACCTTTGCACCAGTGGCGGACCAGTCTGCCCAGTACCTAAAGGTTACCTTGTCAGACATCAACTGGTTGTCAGTGGTCTTCATGGTGGTGTCAATTCCGCTCAGCTTTGCCACCACCTGGATGCTGGACACGGTCGGGTTGCGCGCCACGGTAAGAAAGCTGGAGTTATATTTGTTGGATGCAGTGCCGCTTACTTTAATCTTAACAAACGACAAAGACGGCAATGAAGGTTCTACTCCTGATGTGCTTACAATAGTATTGTAACACGTGATACGTATAAGTATTTGATTCCCTGCTGATTTTAAATGGTGGCTGACTTTTGTGACAGCTTCATTTTAACATCGATTGAAAGATAATTTCAAACATTTTCAAGGTATCTCATTTTCCCTAGTAGGGGTTTTGAGTTTTTCCTTGCCCTCCCGGGAGTTTAAGATCAGGATAATTGTTAATTTTCACACGTCCTGAATGTTGTTAGTCACCTAAATGTTGAACAGAGGCTGAGATCTATCTTGAGGCTTAGATCAAGGAATCTCAAATTCCTTGTTTGGCATGCCCAAACATGGTCAATAAACTTCTTGAATCTTGAAAATTGCGCTCCTTTAAAGAAATGTCGTCTTCAAAGAGCAACATACCTCCTTTGGGGGAAAAAAGACCCTTTTGTCCAATGGTTTTCCATTTTTGTGACATATTGTAAATATGAAAGGAAATGACTCATTTGTGTTTTGCCTGTACTCAGCTCATCCTGGGCTCGTGGTTGAACATGTTTGGCAGCGTCATCCGCATCATCGGCGATCCGCCGAGTGAGGAATTCAGCATCAATTACGCGGTAGTGATGCTGGGCCAGACGCTGGCGGCAATGGCACAGCCGCTCATCATCTTCACGCCCACAAAGATGGCGGCGCTCTGGTTCCCGGAACACCAGCGGGCCACGGCCAACACCATGTCCTCCATGGGTGAGCTTTCGCTGCGCCTCACGCTCACTTTTTTTTTTTTGACAGTGCACTCGACTCGGCAGTATTTGTCTCTGCAGCCAACCCGTTGGGCATCTTGGTGGCCAACTTGGTATCGCCTGCTGTAGCGCACAAATCAGATCGAATCCCCACACTAGTGAGTAACATACACGCAGAGGCACACACACACACACACACACACACACACACACACACACACACACACACACACACACACACACACACACACACAAACGTATATCATAGATTGGCCTTGATGCCTCCAGATGTTGGCGTACGCGGTTCCTGCCTGCCTTGCCTGTTTCCTGGCAACAGTGGGCATACGCAGCAACGCCCCACCTACGCCGCCGTCGGCCAGTGCGGAATTTTCCACTTCCGAACCTTTCGGGCAAGGCGTCAAACTGGTAGGGACGTGGCTTTATGCGGCTTTGTTCTCGACAGAGACAATTTAGTGTTGCATAAAACTCCATTTTGTGTCACGTAGCTGCTGAAGAACCGAGCCTATCTGGTGCTGCTGCTGTGCTTCGGTTCGGGCGTGGGCGTGTTCACATGCTTCTCCACACTGCTGGACCAGATCCTCTGCGTGCAGGGCTACTCTAACGTGAGTCTCCTTTGTTTGCTCAGCCCAGAGAGTTGTCGTGACTTCTTCTGACTCATGACTGATGTGCCCCAGAGGTGAGAATCATGAGTAAAGTCATATTGAGTAAATCTAATAAAGTCATACAAGGGTAAAAATCAAGTCCATTCATAATACTTAGGATTTGGACTCTGTACAAAGGAGTTTTTGCAAAGAAAGTTCTAAAACTGGCCGCTTAATTGTAACTTAAACAAAGAATCTACGTGCTATTTTTAACCAATACAATAACGTTTTACGTTGTACATGTTTTTTATTTTTTTAACACCAAAGATAGTAAGCTTCAGTCAACGTTAGCCAAACGGCATTTGTCTGAATCATTTTTGAATGACTTTTTTTTAAATTAGAATTCCAATGTGTGTTTTTTTTTAAAATCACATCGATTGCA
The DNA here is from genome assembly GCF_054491065.1 of Syngnathus leptorhynchus. NCBI lineage: Eukaryota > Metazoa > Chordata > Actinopteri > Syngnathiformes > Syngnathidae > Syngnathus > Syngnathus leptorhynchus. Next base: position 18,179,555 of record NC_141196.1, on the reverse strand, counting down.
GGACTTTGCGGGCCTGTGCGGTGCCCTCTTTATTGTGTTTGGCATCGTTGGCGCCGCCTTACTGGGACTATACGTGGACAAAACCAAACGGTTCACGGAGGCTATCAAGATCAACATGGCCCTCTCTTCCTTGGCGGGCATTGCCTTCTCTGTGGTGAGCTCATGGCACCCATCTTCTAACTTGACATGGCCTCTTAACACGGACGGTCTCCTCCTCAGGTGTGTCTGATGCAGCAGCAGAACATCGCCGTGGCGACGGTGTGCTCGCTCTTTGGCTTCTTTGGGTTCTCCATTTTCCCGGTGGTCATGGAGCTGTCAGTGGAATGTTCCTACCCGGTGGGAGAGGCCACTTCGGCAGGACTCGTCTTCATATCAGGGTACCAAATGGAGTCCTAATAAAGTGTCTGTTCGAAATCCTCCAAAAATGGTTCAGACCAATTGAGATTGTTTAAAATATGTACATATTTGTAAACGGGTGCCTTCAATTTGGTGTCAGTTCAAGTTCTCAAATTGGCAACAAAAATAACACTGGTCAACACATTTTTCCAAGATTTCTTAAAAGATGCAAGTAAGCTTTTCAAGATGAAAAACAAAACAAAAAAATCGACAGTATGTGGCTATTTTTTCGCTTCAAATACTTTGTTGTTGGCTAAGGATAGTGAATTTTTTTTATAGATGCATTGAAAAATGTATTATAAAAAAAAGAAAGTGTATTAAGAACACATATTTGACACATATACCCACATTTTTAAAATATCTTTTTCATACATCTGGTGGGATAGGATATATGACACCCCCGAGTACACCTCATGAAAAATTGTGCCCTCATCCAGCATTTAAGTTGGCCATTCTTTTATTCGAAAAAAATATATATATATATTTTTGTTTTAGTCAACTATAAAAAGATATTTAGGAACTCATGAATCCATAAATTTGCTGATGACCAGTGTAATTAAAGTAATTCTAGGATTCATACAATGCTGTATTTCTAGCTTTCAGGGACGTTCAAATGCAAATTTCTTGATAATAAAAAGCCAATTTTAGGTTCTTGCTCTATCATTGATTGTTTGAGATGAGGGTGCTTGACTTTTTTGTCATTTTTGTAGACAAATCCTGTCCATCATCTACATCGTCCTTCTCCAGTCTTTGGCCACGCCTGTCGCCGAGTCACTTCGCTCGACATGTGGGCTCGCCCCTCAGAGCTGGAAAGGTAATGTATTAGAGGAGCCCCTACATATATCCAAAAAAATGTATACACCAAATTCAAAATCTGAACATACAAAACTAAATAGTCCAAAAAGAAACTATATACCTACATTTCTGTCTTAAATATTTTTCGGGATAAATTCTGAATAAAGTTGTATTTTTACTACTATATATTTATTTTGTATATTTGACATTTTCAAATTCAATACAGTGGGGCACCGGTTAGCACCCCCGCCTCACAATTCGGATGGTGCGGGTTTGATTCCACCTCCAGCCCTCCCAGTGTGGGGTTTGCATGTTCTTCCCGTGCTCCCGTATTCATTTAAAAAGATATTTATTGTAGAGATTTATTTCTATTTTTACAGACGTAATTATATTTTTGTCAAAGGACTATTACCCTTTTAAGGGACATCAACTATGTAAGTAAAAAAAAAAACTCTAAAAGTGTTTTTTTAAAAATATTTTTTATTGTTTCATCCCTCAGTGTCCATGATCGTGCTAGCAGCACTGACCACCCTCTTCACCTGCGTTTTCATCATGGCCTTCCATACACGCTACAAGCGCCTGGAGGCCGAGGAGGATGCCACCTACGGCCACGCGCGAGACAATCCATCTGCTCCTCCCACCCCAGCCAGCATTACTAGCATACCGATCCATAATGATACAACTTGATTTTATTCATTGCATGTGCTGCAACAGATGAGCCAAATATGGACTTTGCACTTTTAAAGAAATGTTTCAAGAGTCTTTGTTTCATCTGAATTATGTGAATGATATTTTTAAATGATTGAAAGCTGATCAGGCGGCTCGGTGGTGCGCTAGTTAGCACGTCCAACTCACAGTTAGGAGGGTGTGGGTTTGGTTTCACCTCCTGCCCTCCCTGTGTGGAGTTTGCATGTTCTCCCCGTGCCTGTGTGGGTTTTCCACAAGCAATCCACTTTCTTCCCACATCCCCAAAACATGCTTGGTAGGCCGATTGAGCACTCCAAATTGCCCCTAGGTGTGAGAGCGGATGGTTGTTGGTCTCTGTGTGCCCTGCGATTGGCTGGCAACCGGTTCAGGGTGTCCCCCGCCTACTGCCCGATGACGACTGGGATAGGCTCCGGCACATTGAAATCGTGTGTTGTTGGTGCGTTTATAATCTTGACAATATTGTAATTTTTTTTAATTGATTTCTTATCTAGGTTTGTATGTTCCTAAAATGGTTTTAATTTGATCATGTCATTAGTTAAACTAAAAAAAATGTCATGTTTATGTTTTGTGAGTAAAAGGTAATTATCATAAAAATAAAACTAATTCCTTTGGTGTTAACTGTTCATTCCAAAAAAGATAATTTCTCCAAATATATCAAAATTATTACAGTAAAATATCAAGAAACATATTTCAGAATATACATGATATAGGCTTGTGTGTTCCACACCCTCATAAAAATAATTCTACATCTTGCATTGATTCTTACGCGAAATATTGCTTCTACATAATTTCTTTTCTACCTACAAACCCGACCACGGAGTGAATTAAGTTCGAGGTAGAGGTTTTTCTGTATTTATTTTTCATGTTATACCCTTTAAAGTTGAAAATAGTATTATCCCATTGTAAATTACCTCTGTATGCAAATTGTAAACAAGAAAACAAACCTTGTGTGCCTTTGTCAATTTGGAACTTTTAGTCATGAACTACAAAATGGTGGTTTTGAGGTTTTTACTTTGAGAATGAGTTTGAAAGAAAAATGTAGATACACATATAAAAACATTAAATATATTCAAATAATAAATGCAATCCTATTAAAATGTATTAGTTTAAATTACAAAATCATTTGATGAATTCTAATTTAAATTTTATGTTGGTTTGTGCATAGTGCAATCCAATAAATAAATAAATTATTTGAAATGAAACATTCATTTAGAGGGTTTGAAGTTGAGCAGAAATTTTGATCTAAATTTATAAAATGTTACAAAAATACAATTTGTGGCATCTACTGATGTGGAACAAGATGCCTATTGTGGGTTTCAAATTGAATAAAGTATAAATATACACCTCATTTTTTTGTACATCTTAAAATTCTTTCATTATATTTTTAAATGACATCCTCTTTTTGCAGCATTTAGGTAGAGGATTTTGAATTAAGTCGAGCATAATTTGTATGTGGTGTATTAAAAAAAAGAATAGTCAAAAATACAATCCAAAATAATTATAAAAAAAAGTAATAACCAAATTCTAATACAAACAATACTCCACTATATTTAGCACACTGCAATTTTGGTTGATAGCTTTCTATAAAACCAACAAACGAACAGTGCTTACTCTAATAATGTAATTATTTAATTATTATTTGTAATTTCCCACATTTACTTCACACAATTCATCCAAAAAAAAAAAAGATTGACATGGTTTAAAGTACTTTGGAGTTTTAATTCATTTTCACTTCCACATAAAACAAATATTTAAAAAAAAAACAAAGTTGAAAGGATCACTCTGGACTTGAAGTTCAACAAGGGGACCGATATTTAAAAAAAAAAAAAACAACTAAAAAAGAACAGCATCGTAAACATTTCTTTTTAAATGGCTGAGGGGTTTCTTGATGCAAGAGCTGGAAAGATTTTCACAGTTGAAGGGAGCAAAACTGCTGATAGACGGCAAGGATGTGGTGGTCCAGCTCGGCCGTGAAAAGCAGGTTTTCCAACGTGCCCATGTACTGCTGGATGGTCACGTGGTGCTGATGAAGAATGGCAAGAATCGTGTGAGGACTTCATTGTGTGCACCAGTGTGTGTGCATATGTGTGTTACCATGAGAAAGATCTGCTGCAGCCTCTCCACGCAGTTCTTGTACCATGGCGTGCTGACATTTACGCTGCCTGTCTCGCAGCGCACCAGATGTTCTGTCAGGAGCATGATGAAGCGCTGCCGGGCCACATGGAAAATGGCTGTTAAATTACAATTGCTTCTCCCAAAGATGACTAGAAACGGCAAAATAAATAAGTTGCAAATTTGGGAATAATGTTGTTGAGCAGAAAGTAACGGGAGACTTTCAAAATAGTAATTAAAGAAAAAGAAATTATTATATAAGAGGAATCTGAAGTGAGGGTGAAGAAATTAAGGTCAGAAAAATTGAGGGGAAAAAAATGTTCATTTGTGAGAGTTTTGAGATTAAAATTTGATGAGCACCGAAAAGAGAAATGAGGTTAGAATGCTGTAGCCTAAGAAATAAAAATCTTAAATTTGGGGAAAAGCCAGAGTTCAAATGTCATTGCGGGTAGCTTGCTAGAATTTTGATTGTACCACAAAAAAAGTGCAGATGAATGAAGAACAGGAAATTGTACTTGCCGTAAGCAAAGCAAAAAAAGAAGAAAAAAAGAGAAAAAAAAAATCTCCAGACAAAAAGACTTCACATCACCGAAAGATCAAAAATGTAATAACGACCATTGAAGAAAACGAGCAGTCCATGTAGCAAAGCAAACAAATGTAAATTCAGGAAAAACATCATGGCACATGACATCATGCAAGACTTCATTCAGAGACTTTTTGATGAGTTACAAATGTGTTGATGACCATTGCAAAAGGAAATGTCAAAATCGGGAAACTCTTGGAATTCAATCACTGTCCAAAAAGTGACACATTTTCACCTGGAAGATGACGAGGAAGAGGTTCTTCTGCTCGCTCTGGGCCGACTCCACCTTCTCCTGCAGCCTCTCGATCTGTTCCTCCAGTTGAACCTCCTCGTCCTCGCTGTTCTTCTCCATGTCTTCTTCGTCCCCGCTGTCCCTCGGCTGCCCGACGTAAGCAGACAGGTAGACAGACTATGTTGAAATCCACCCACAAATCTTTTAGGAGTAGTAACGGAGATTCGACAAGTTGGGAAACAAGTGTGACGTTTGACACTTTGACCAATATTCAATCTGTGACTTTGTGTGCTTTAAAAAAGGCAGGATCTGGTCTGGCGAGTGACATGAATATCAGCCAATGAGAATGCAGCTAACTGGCTGACTTGGATTATGGTGAAACAGCTAACATAAATATGTTCCCTTTAGTTGGCGATGGTAGATGTGCTGTAGCGGTACAACTGCACCTTACCTCCCATGTCAAGCAAGAATGTCCATCACCTCCATCTTGCCAGATTTTTCTTTTATGCAGAGACAGTCAAACGAAAGGCAAACTTTCTATTTCTTCTCTGCATGAAAGACGACATACCCTCTTGTTTTGCTGCTTCTCTAGTTTGTCCTTGGCCTCTTCCAGCTCTTTCTGGATCTTCTGGACGTGTTTGTTCATCTTCCGGATGGTCGAGTGCAAAATCTCCCATATGTAAAGTCTGGGTCAGGTGAAGGAGAGAATGTAGACCATCTCATTTGTGGAAGTGGATGAGGAAGTAGACTCAGCACATACCTGGTGAACTCGTGAGCCATGTCCTGAGAGAAAAGCCAGTTAGCCACAGCAGCGCAGTCCACGATCTGCGTTCGGATCATTTTATCCACCAGCACTGCGATCATCTAGAAGGATTCAAATGTTCCAAAACGTGAGCTGACAACCAGCAGACTGACATTTTCTGCTCATTGAAGGGTAGGGTCTCCTACCTGTGGGTGGTTCTTCCACGCCTGGTAGACCACCTTGAGAATGTGCAGTTTGCCTTCATCGCTATCTGTGAGATTCTTCAGGATCTCGTGAAACCTGCAGGCAAGACCAGCATATATCTATTCTTTGTGGGTTCACTTTTGAAAAGAGCTAAAACTACAGTCAAGCCCCACTATTGGGGGTTAGGCGGTGTCAGTAGATTGTACACTGATAAGATTGAGTCGTATGGAATCGTTCCATATTTTACGTCATATGCAAAGTTGGTGATCGACTACTGTCAAATCTGAGCAACGTTTCAATCATGTCATTGATCATTTCCACGAAATAAGACAATGAAGAAAACAACCTGGTTCATCCAGGGGTATTCCTTTACCAATTTGCTTCAATACACTGCATAATGACAGCTGCTACATATTCTGATCTTGTCGGATGAGGTAACCAAATTCCAAAAAAGCCTCTCATGTAAACTGAACGCCTCAACTTTGAGCGTTATTGATTAAGTGGCACGTTTTCAAGGCTCTGGGGTGAACTTACTTGCCAAGGGCGCTGAAGGAATGGCTGAATGATTTGGCGGCCAGGTGAAGAAGGGTCTGCAAGAAGACGTCCACCTTCAGCGGGTTAAAACTCTCGCCTTCGTCTGCCAGGAGACGAAGAAGCGTAAATGTCCAATATTTACATTCATAGGCCTAAATCACCACTGTGTAAAAGACGTTAAATAACTGTTAAAAACTAACAACCGTCGTCGTCATCCTGGTTGGGGTTGGGCACGTCTTTGAGGATAGTGAGAATCTCCTCGTTGGATGCTCGGTTCTTGATGGCGTTGCAGACGATGACTGAGACGGGGTAACCCGGCAACAATGCTGAGACGTAAAAATGTGGATATAACCTTTTTCAGATCTTTTCGGCAATTTCTAAACAACGACAAAATGGCTCACAAGCGTTTTCGGTCTCATATTTGTAAACGAAGATCGGCTCGGGTGGAATGAGAGCGGCGAACGTGGGCGGGACAATTTCCACAATTCTCTGGTGGTAGGACAACCTGCACAACACACATTCATCCATTCACAGAAACAAATATACATTATATATTTACATCATAAAGTACACACCTCTAAAGCACCATATTTAATATACTTGAGAATTACAATAATGTATCTTATCTAAACTATACTTATATTCAAATATACATATAATATACACAAATTACAACTGTCACAAAAGCTATGAAATGTTCTCCTTTCCTTTAGAGCAGCGGTATCCAAACTACGGCCCGCAGGCCCATCTACTACTGTTGATCAAGGCAGTTCCACCAAAAAAAACAGGACAAAAGTAGATCAAGAAGAAATGTATAAACAATGAATAATTAATAGCGGAGAGGTCAGGAAATAGCTTTAAAATGCTAAAGACATTTTAAAGAGTTCATGCCAGCTATGTTTTAAATCTCTAGTTCATTTTTTAATAGAATAGAGTTAAAAACAAGGTTGTTAAGGTGGTGTTAATGCACCTCGTGTTGTTTGCCAAAAGCCATAAAACAGAAGTAGAAAAAGAAGCATTAATAAGTCGGCATTCTTTTTTAACAGCCAACAGGTTACTCAATTCGAATCACCACCGATTTGCGCACAGTACTAATGTTCACATATGTATCTAGTATATGTATCTATTGCACCCCAATGACACCATATTGAATGGCCTCTCATCTAACACATTTGTATGTATTTAATCATGGGAAAATAGTTCCGTACCTCATAGACTTCTCCAGAACCTCTTTGACAAATTTGGGTTTGGGTTTCTCCAGATCCAATGTCAAACAGTCAGCCCTTCACAAAAATCGACAACAACAAAGGGTCAATCGAGCCTGCTGACGATAAATATTAAAATGTTCATATTTAGAAGCTTCACTCACCAGTCATCCCAGCTCCATCGAAACTGGAAGTTGCTCAAATGGTGGGAGAACCAGTTAATTAGTCTAAAACCAAGATAAGGGCCAGGGTGAGACAGGGAAAGAAATGGGTGTGGCCATTCATCGCAGCGGAGGAAAAGACGCATTACCTGTCGATACAGGTGGTGTTCATAGTGTCCAGTCGCATATAGAGCATCTCTGTGGCTTGGGCCAACTGAAGGCGCTCAGTTAAAGAAACATTCAATGTCCATTCAGTATTTGGAGCTCCAGCATCTATCATACCAATATTTCAGGCTCATTTCACTGAAATTCCTTGGGGGTTGTTGGTTCAAGAACAAATCTTGAAAATGAATATCAAGTGGCACTTTCAACCAAAGTTAGACTTGGTGGGCCAGCCAATCATGACTGAGAACAAATGTAGCAAAATCTGACTTTGAAAGTAGAAACAAAAGATTGGCCATTTTCTGTCAAATGCACAAGTCGGCCTCAAATCGGGTAAACTTAATAATGAAAAAGAGAGGAAAAGAAAAAGAAAAAAAAACCCCAGACAGGATTTTTGCTCATATATGATAATAATTCAGAAATGATAGTTGACCATTTAAAAATAATGTCATTTTTTTCAAATCCATATTAGGATACAACTTGTGGTAGTGAGCCTGGCTGCAGTTTACACAGTTCGATCAGCAGCGACGTGTACATTACATCAATGTGAGGCGGAGAGGGCAGTTGAAAAAGTTCTCCAAAAATCACCTGAAGGCGGGTGGGAGGAGAATATTGTCAAAATATGGGTTACATATGATATTGTTAATCATAGCAAAGAAATAAGCACACCTCCACAATGTGATAGTTGAGCGGGATCTTATTTTTGCCGGGGTAGCTGAGCAACTGGGCGGCGCTGTAATGTAAACAACAAGTAAAGTTTTTTGTATATACAAGGATGTTTTGCTTGATGAGAAACATTTTTATGACCATTGCTCCAAAAACTTCAAAACATAGTATTTTCCTATCGAAATACCAGAAAATTCAATTCATCTGTTCCAACCAAATGAAAAACTCCAACGAAAAATTATAGAGGTTTACCAAGTTCTGCGTTCTTTCCAGTGAGTCTTCATGATGCAGTGCAAGTTCTCTTCGATAACAAACCGCTCCACAGAATGACTGCCGGGCATGACCGGACCCTGATAGCAACATACAGTGGTCACACAAGATAACAATACATGAAAAATAATAAAGAGAGCATTAGCGTTTGACAACTAAGACAGAAGGGCGCAGTCATAAATAAAATAATAATAATAACAAAGTACAAATTAATAATGGGCCTATTTTATTTTTAATGCACCACCAAGAGAGGTTCCCAACAGACTGTGAAAAGGTCTTAAGTGGCTTTGAACTATGGACTGATGTGACCTGGAATAGTGTGGATGTGTGAAATGGTGTCAGCAATGCCGTAGGGCAAAAAAAAAAAAATGGTGCAGAGCACTTTTTGTGATTGATGTTGGCATGATCAACTTAACAAAACAGGCCAACTAAAATTAATGTCGTTTTTATTGCTTAAAAAAAGTATTGTCCTCAGTATTAACAAAAAAAAACACTACTCAAAATTACTCCTCAAATGAAGTCATTGATTAGCAAAATTGAAAGAGCCTTGATACCTGTGATTATTATCTCAGGGTGCAGCAGTCAGGTACCAAAATGGCTTACCTCGGGTGCGTCCGTGTAGTCGAACATGCGGAAGATGATGTGGGGCACGGGGTATTGTGCGTTGGGCATGTGTCCTGGCGGCGTGAAGGGCGGCAGGTTATGCTGTAGAGCCTCGCAAAGCACGCTGTCAAAGGCTATGTATGGACGCAGGATATGACGCTCCTGCCAGCGGTCCTTCTTCAGCTTCTGGATCTGTGCCCAAAGGCAGTCCAGGTACTGCCAGGACACATATTCTGGGTTAGGGTTGAGATTTGGTTTTATTTATTTGTCTTAGTTGTCAATTTCTCACCTCTTCTTGAGGGTGGGGCTTCTCGGCAGTCCACACTTGAAGCATTGGGAGATGAGTCTTAACTCGCCTCCTGAAAAGAGCAGGAAATTGATTTAATTCTGGAAAATGGTACATAAGGTTTAAAGAAAAAAAAAAAACTGTCAAGCTATGAAGGGTAACGTGAGTTTTGTTCAAGTCAACTCCTACTTGAGGTAGCCTTCAATCTGGCTGAGGAGTCGGTCCATCTCCACATCCTTCTTCTCATAAAGTTCCTTGCCCACCCACGGCAGGCAGGACAGCACCACGTACACAAACCAATCCGATCGAACCTTTGCATCCAAAGACACAAGAACCACTTTATGACACCTTATCAAGTGTGTGATAAACCAAATGAAAATACCTGTGGCACATCTTCCTCCTGCATAACACTGACAAAGTTCTCAAACATGGCCACCATGGATGGAGCGGCAATCACGTGGCAGTTGACCAAGTCAGACAGGAAGCGCACCTAAACGAGACATGTTAATAGCACGAAAAAGCTGCAGATGTGGTGGTGTGTTGCACTAGTTTACCAAGTAAACGGCCTCATTGTAGAGGTTGTTCTTCAGAGTCTCCTTCAGCTGCCGGATCATGGCCTCCACAAACTCGCCGCCGAAGTTGTAGTTCCTGGCGTTGAGGAGGCCCACCAGCGTCGTGTACACAGTCAGCTTCTCGGGGAGGAGGCGAGCCCTGCCGATGCGACACGGTTGATTACAGCCACTACACTAAGTGTGTGTGTGTGTGTTTGCGACTGCGTGTGAGATGAGTCGTTTGACTTACACTGAACATAAAATGCGAAGGATTTTATTCTTGTAGTTAGGAAGGTCAGCCTCCAGCACGCCGGCGAGCCCTTCCAGGTTGCTCTCTAAGGACGACTTGCTCTGTCCAAACAAACATTAAAACACAATTATTGCTGTTGCCCCCAAAATACATCACTAAAATCACAACATCTCTGAACGCAAACACACTTTGTGGGCCCTACAGTGGAGGTTATTTGGAATCTTATCAAATGCTAAAAGGCAAATTAAATGTGTTAAGTTTGCATAAAATCTTTCCAAATATCCCCTTGACGTGCAACATGGCTTTCAGTACAAAAGAGTTACCTTTTCTCCCACATTGCATATCAGAGACTCCAAGCTGTCTTCAATATCGGTGGCCTCGGAGGTTCTCCTCCTCTTGTGATCCTGGCCTTCTGTTGGTTCCACATTGGAGAAGCCAAAAGTAACATTTTAAAGGCATTCAAAACCACGAAACCCTTGTTACTTGTGTACACCTATTATTGTCACACTTGTGTCAGAGCATCCTTATCACCTTTTTGACTTGTGTCCTAGCTGTTAGTGTGAACGAGCGGTTGGTGGCAGTCACCAAGTTCAATTGTATCTCAATGTGAGAAATACTGCTGTATTTTTGACGTGCTTAGTTGTAAGCGATTGACCTTTAAGTAGGGCTGCACAATATATCGAAAATATATCAATATTGAAATCGTTTTTTGATCAATTGTGCAACCCTACTTAAACCTGTGCAAAGTGCATATCTCAAAGACATGCATTTTCTTAATGGGATTGTATGCTTTTATCTGGACGAGGCTAGTTAGATGCAAACTTAAATGTGGATTGCCATCCAATAGCTGAACATCATCGAAGTTACTTTCAATGAATTATCTAAGAATACATTGAAATTGGTTATTTTCCAGCATTAAAAAAAGAATTCACTAGATAGTAATAATGCATTTTTCCCCACATTTATGGTAACTATTGTAATAAGATCGATATTGCAATATTCAACAATGTTTTTTCGTATAGCTCTACTTTTAAGGGTAATGTTGTAAAATGAGTTTAGATCATTCGAGCGACACAAGATCATACTTTGGGATATATTTAGGTTTTGAATATAAGGCAATTATAAACATTTATTTGGGGGGCGTGGCGGCTACTACTGGCGAGTTCTGTCCCTCGCCCAGTTCAGTGTTGACTGGACTTTCATACAAAATAAACACACTTATTTCATTTTCGTATATGAATGTTGACATTTTCTACTTGACACTATGACCAAAAAGTGTATTACTGCATGATTGTTTCTTTAAGCTGGTCTGTGTGTGTGTTTTAAAAATGACAAAAGGGTATATAAACATGTCTGCCTCTGGTACTCGATGCTACCTCAAAAGCTAAAAACATTCCTCGGAAACGAAACATATAAGACTGTATTGTAACTATGCATATACATTAGTGGTCAGAAATACGAACGATTTTAAGTGCATTTCATGTAATTTTCCTCTCCAAGACAGTTTACAAAAGAAATGTGCAGCGGGAAGCAGAGGTAACCAATCCAATTGGTTACTTACGACTGGCCGCAATTCATTTGACCCAACGTGCAAAAACGACGACGTAAAAGTCAAACTTACCGTCATAGGAGTCGCTATGTCGTCTCCTGGACATGTTTTAATCCGTTTTGCCTTGAGTCGTGAGCGAAAAACACAAACTAATGTGGCCTAAAACGGAAAATAGCGCCTTTTCATGTAGAAATTCAACTCGCAGGTGACGTGCGACAAACTGCCTAGCTTAGCCGCCGGCCCATTCAAGCAAGACACACTTCCGGTAACGAGAGTCAGCGCAAAGCGCAAGTTTTTTTGGTTGTGAAAATAGCTATTAAATAGATAATTTATACAGTAAAGTAGGACTAATATGATTGTAAATAGATAATACCCAAATAAAAATTGAAATCTGTAAAAAGAAAAGAAAAGAAGGGAGCCATTTAAGTGGAGCACAAATAAAATCAATCGGTGCAAGCGCTTTTTACTTCCTCTTTGTTGCACGGACTTAATATTTCCATGACTTGTTGGCGATGAGCTTTGACGGCGAGGGTTACGAGTCTACGACAAATATGTTAAATTCTCTGCTGCTGATAAAAAAAAAAAAAAGCCCACTATTTTGATATTATTTTTGAGAATAAAATCCTACCTATATCCAACTTGTTCCTTCTTTTATTTTGTTGGACCTAAAGCTTAAAATGCTAATGTCTAACATGTTTCAACGTGAATAATATAATTCCTTGGTCATAAAATGGAATGTGTTAAAATTACATAAAAATTAAATAAAAATTAGATTAACAAGTTGTTCATCGGGCTCATTCAAGTGAGACGCACAACTGAAGTGCAACCAACTATTCTGTCCGTCCTGTCAAGTCGGAGATTGTCTAGCGACAAGAGCTGCCAAGAAAATAAACATGACTGTAGTCTCTTCTGAGTTTCTAGCCTGGGAATTAGAAAATGCATGTGTGCCTACTAAAGTATTGAAAGAGGAGAAACAGCTCTGTGCGTCGCTAAGAAAATTCTACAATCTAAACAAAAGGAAGGTGAGTAGGGAAAAGTGTTCAATCTGTAATATTTATGCAAGTCCCAAGTTACTAGGGCAAAAAATCGAGAAAATTAATTCAAGTCTCACGTTTTCGTAAATTGAACTGTACAAAGTGTATTACGGAAGCTGCTAAAAAAACTTGATGAAGATAAAAAAAAGACAAAGAAAATGTAGCGAGAAATTGTTAGGGATTAATGTCCACAACATATAAAACTAATGCAAACCATTTACGATTTGCCAAAAGTTTGAAACCATAGGTATACTGTAAACTACTAACTAATATAGTTTCAAACTCATATTCAGTATTACTTTAAAAGTACAACTCTTTAAAAGAACAACTCGGCTGAACTTAGCTCCTAACTAAGGATAAATTCCCCAGAACAATTCATGAAACGGTAGAGCGAATAGGTGGAGATTTATTGTGCATTGTGGTCACCAAAAAGCCATTTTGTCTTTTTCAGTCCTTTGGTGCCTTTGTAGCATCCAAGCAGGAAGCAACTCCAGATCCGAGGGGGAGTCCATCCTGGAGCTGCTGCAGCCGCACCTTTGCTGAGCATGCTGCCATTCACCAGCATGTCGCCAGAATGCATGCTGGTGAAATCCAACGAATGGCAATGGCCCAGTATGAGCACACGCTTAACCAAAAGCAAGAGGAAAAAGACGATGCCAAACTGCGTGATGAAAGTTTGTCTGTGGACGTCACTGCATGGATGCCAGACGTTAGTCACATCCCAAAGGAGCAGTTTGAGAAGTAGCCACATTTTCAGCCATTTTTTTTTATACAACCTTTGTCTCAGTTTAACCCCATTCTTTTTCTTCTGCCCAGAGGTCCTGGCAAAGTTCTCCTTTACTATCGTTACTGCCGCGTTGAGGAGCCACACGTTGTCTGTGCTTGGCAGAGAGCTTTATGCCAGCGCCTCCATTTAACTGGCAAGGTATGGAGCCATTAAAGTTAAATGCAATGGTGGTAAGCCTTAGTGCATTTTCAGGTATTAGTACTTTACTTGAGTATTTGTTCTTCTGACGGAACAAACTTTTGTTTTCATTGGTGCCAAGTTCTCAAAATACAATGGTGACCTGAGATACGAATGACTCGACTTTTTTTGATTGGACTTGCGAGCGCAAACTTCAGATACTCTTTTCACCTCCGGCAAATTGTTCCATAAAACCAAATACGTGTTGTCCTTCAGGTGAGGGTGGCCACAGAGGGCATCAACGGAACAGTAGGGGGCACCCGGATCGCCACTGAGCTCTATGTGGACGCCTTGTGCTCACATCCTCTTTTCCACATGGAAAAAGAGGATTTTAAGGTAAGGTATTTGGCCAATACAACATCAATCATACATTCATGGTCTGTCTGTCCTCTTGTGTTTGGGTCATGTATGTTTGCGGTCAATAATAGATGAAAGTGCATTTTCAACGGGCATACTGCTGCGAAATCAACTTAGAAAATTTCCCATCCACAGTCCGATGCTCTGAGTTTACCGATAGTCGGAGTGAAGCAATGCAGACTAGGAAGCAGAGATTTTGGGTGCGAGTCTGAGCTGTACTGTTTGGTCTTGTTTTATTTTTTGTTGCAAAAAGAAAGCAATTCCTCACCAAAATATTTTATTTTTCATGATGCATTTTTCAATTGTTGCAACTTGTACTCAGGGTTGTCTTTTCATCCGAAAAGTTGCTCAAATTTAATTCATTTAGCTCTTCATTTTGCGGACCCCAAAGCTAGTGCTCATGAACAATCAATCATACATGTTGCAGTGGGTCATGTCCTGCCTAAAACTGAAATGGGATTCATAATTGTGTGACGCAACGGCGGAATTTCCTACCTAGAACTCAAGTAGGAGTTCTTTCTTTGCAGGGGATAGAAATACAGTTTATGAGAACTGTTATATTGTCTGTCTACATTACTGCACCATTTGTGTTCACGTTAGGCTTTACACAATCTGAATTTTGCAAAAAACTGCAACATTACTCCATAAGATGAATATTGAACATGTACTTCTTTTGTGTGTGTCCGCGTGCGTGCGTGCGTGTGTGTGTCCGTGCGCGCTTGTGTCTATGTGTGTATGTGTGAGATCAGACTAGCGATGGCGGTCCGGAGTGTTTCACGGGCTTGAAGGTGGGGGTCTTTAAGGAAATTGTCCCGATGGGATTAGACCCTGACGTCATCTCCTACCATTTGGCAGGTACGTTACAGTTGCTAGGTTGCCATGACAACCAGAGATGTAACTCGACTGATGAAATAAAAGTGATCTGCCTTACAATTTCAGTTCTAAACACCAAATCCAATGAAGTTGGAATGTTGTGTAAAATGCTAATTCTTTTCAACTTGTATTTAATTATGACAGAAGATACGTATATAATGTTCAAACAGATTTACTTTTTTTCTGCAAATTTTCTTTCATTTTTAATTTGGTGCCTGCAACCCGTTCCCAAAAATGTGTTCGTTCGTTCATTCATTCATTCGTTCGTTCGTTCATTCATTCATTCATTCATTCATTCATTCATTCATTCATTCATTCGTTATCAAGATAATGACATTGAGAACAGGTTCTCATTTGCACTCCTGACTTAACTAATGACAACAAATGATGATACAGGGACTAAGATGTCTTTTTCTTTTTATTTGGACTTGAATAAAGCAGTTAACTCATGCCTCGCTGCACAGGAAATCATTTGGAGCCTGAGGAGTTTCACAAAGAGGTGGAGGCCTTAATGACTGAAGGGAATGTGCAGAGTGACACTATCCTACTGGACTGCCGCAACTTCTATGAGAGTAAAATTGTATGTAGTGACCTCTATTTATTGATCAGGCCACTTGTACACCTTCTCCTGAACACACTCTTCCACCGTTAGGGTCAGTTCTTACACTGTCTGGCCCCTGACATCCGCAAATTTAGCTACTTCCCGGACTACGTGGACCAGAACTTAGAACTCTTCCGAGACAAAAAGGTCCTCATGTACTGCACCGGAGGCATCCGCTGCGAGCGAGGCTCCGCTTACCTTCGCTCTAAAGTAAGATTTCTCTTTTTTTGGTTTTCTTTTTTTATTATTTGTAATTATTGAATGTCATCTGTAGGTCTGTGCCAAGCACTGATTTGACAGTTTACCGTGATTAAAAAAAAAAAAAAAAAGTCAAGCTTTCAATTTCTGCTTTTTTGTGGGGATTCCTAAACAGGATTATAGTAATTTGGGACATTTAGCTCCGTTGAATTATTTTTGGCATTGTTAGTTTTTATTAGGTCTTTTTTTTTTTTTCTTCAAAAAACACTTGTTTTAGTTTTTTTTTAGTTTTCTGGTTTTTAAGTGTTTAGCTTGTGCGCATGACTTAGTGTGTAGTAACTATTCAACAAAAAACATCACAAGCCATTCAAGCCAAAACCAGACTCAAACTCATCTGCTAAAAACTTTACTAACACCATGATTCTGCAATATTTTCGCCCACAGTTAGTATCAAATTGGAAGATGCATAGTCATGAGTGAACTGACGACAAAGTAGTTGTGTGATGTTCTAACAGGAGCCAGTATCAGTGTGGCTGTACACAATGATTGTAACCCACTTTATAAATGCAGATCTGATTCGGGTGTATTTTACCTTTCTGCAAAAACCAGGTTTAAATATTTTCAAAATCTTGTTGTTTTATTCTATAAGAAATTATTTTAATGATTAAGATTCATTTCAATTGTTTTTATTATTATTGTCTAATCAAATTCATTCAAATATTTTTTCCCCCATTTGTTGATTATTTGTTGTGCACGTGTAGTATTATAATGGTTTTACTGGTTTGTTCCAGAGAAGCAACAACAAAACTTTCTGGTATTTCACAGGTGCCCTGGCAAAGGTATGCCAGTGTTATTTTTTTTTATAAATATATTTTTTTTCTTTTTGCAGAACGTCTGCAAAGAAATTTATCAGCTGAAAGGTGGAATCCACAAATACCTTGAACGCTTCCCAGACGGCTTTTACCGCGGGAAGCTCTTTGTTTTTGACGAACGCTACGCCATTTCTTCCAACAATGATGTCATCGCCGGTGAGTCGCCCCCCTCCAGGCCTCTATATTCTTCCGTCCCGCTTCACCGCTGTTAACCTGAATCCGTCTTTAGGTTGCAGGTACTGTGGACGACCCTGGGATCGCTACCAGCTGTGCACCACGCCCTTCTGCTGTCAACTGGTGCTTTCCTGTACCATTTGCCGCTCGGAGGGGCACACTGCCTGCTGCCCCGGCTGCCTCGGCGGCGGCGCACGGCGCAAAGAGGAATGCGAGTGCACCGACGGACGTCCTAGGATCCCTCAAGATGTGAAAAATGATGACAGCCCGCTTCATTAGGTACATTTGGTCAAAGACTACATTCGGCAATTGCTTTTTGCTCCTCTTGCACAGCAAATGAGGCAACCAAAATATTTGGAACAAGTCTTGGTGTGACACAGTACACTTCAAACCACAATAACAAACGCATTGTTTCAAGGGTGTGTGCAAATAGGTTTTTTACTGTATTTCAGTCGATTTTTCCGATATTTGTACTTGAGTATAGTGAGGACATATTTTTCATTTGAACCTTTTGCTTATATACCCTACATTTAAAAACAGATACGTATCTGAACTTGTATCTACCTCTGTCTTGTTATCTTTACAATACAAAATTGCCTCCCATTTTATTGGGCATTTGTACCGAATGAAGCGGCTTGTCGTTTGTGAAGGTTCATACTGTTTTAATTAAGTTTACTATTTTGAACAGTTCGTTTAGTCAGACAGGGAAGATTTGACCTACTTTACATGTTTCGGCTACTTCCTGTAGCCTTTCTCAGAAGCGTCACAATATGGAAAAATACAAAATTGGCTTGTGAGCTTGAAAAGGGCTTTTAGTTGTACATGTTTGTTCCCTTTATTATTTTATTGTTTGCTATTTTACTATACATGTTATCCCTCTAATTTACCAACAAATGATTACTTTTGGGATGCAGGTTTTTCAATTTGTTTTCAACCTTAGTTCTTAGTCAACTAAGCATGAAATAAAATAAAAAGTGATGATAATGATTGAGTATTAAATGTTTGTCCTTTTATTTAAAACCCTACGCCATATGTCATATCATTTCTCTTGATACCATAGGGCCTATGGTATCAAGAGAAATGAAGCAAATACCCTGGGAATGAAATAAAAAGAGATTTACTCGTTTAAAATGTCATTGCTGATTGCTTTTTTTATATAAGGGGTAAAAATAAATTGAAAATGGATTTTGGCGAGCTTTGTGTTTTTTTAAGTATGTGGTAATACTTTCCGACCGGCAGATGGCGGCATTTGTCCGCCAAGTCCGTTTAAGAGGATTGAATACAGCCACCAACGTCAAAACATTTCATCATGAAAAAGTCCAGCCTCTATTTTAAGTATCATTAATAAAAAAAGGTAAATTTTTGCAATTTATAGCTCGTTTGTGGCGTAACATTAACATAACATTTCTTTGAATAGGTACTTAATAAAAATGACATATAAATAAAAAAAAATTTAAAACAGTATTTTGGAGGTTATCCAGAAGGTCTGATGGAATATCGTTATCTGACAACCTTTGTAAAGAACATGGTCCAAAATTGTCCTCCGACGCGCCTGCCCTCTGATTGGTCAATGCCCTGATTGGCCTCGGCTGTGATTGGTGGAAAGTTCGGGCGTGGGCGGGTACAATCCATCCAGAGCAGTCCCCTGGTTTTCCTGCCTGCGGGCTCAAAGTTTGAGAACACTAAGTGGAGAGGACCCGGGGCGCGTTTTTTTCTTCTTCTTGCTTTCTTTCCTTTTTTTAATGCAATATCCCCTCCACTCATCAGTGTGACTCATTAACATAGTATTCATTTTACTTCTTCTCTAAAATTTATTATTACGCCTGATGGTCGACATATTCCCAAGCAAGAGGCACATCCTACTGCTGGATTAAGCCACTGACGTCATTTTTCTATCGGTTTATTTTTATTGGAGGGGAGTATTAGTTAATTTAACCATCTAATGGCTGATCGACATATATTTGAAAAGTAAGTGACATTATACAATTAAACGTCTGCACGTGTCCCTTAATATCTTCCGTGCGTGTAAAATCCATGTTACAAGTTTGGCCCCAAAAGTATTAAATGTCGGTAAAAAATACACATTATTTTGAAACAGACGCGCCACTAAATCAATAATAGTTGGCTAAAAGGTTTGCTTCATGAATTGATATCTGTGACGTTATTCAATGACAAAATAAGCAGAGCTGTCACATTAAAATGACAGAAGTATGATTTTCCTCAAAGTTCTCATATTCATAATCTATTGCATTACTAGTTGCTCTCTTTAGTAGGTAATATTATTCACAATAAATTGCATACGAGGCTTAAAACGACTGTTTTCTGTGTAATTTATGACTGGTGTTTCATTGTTTCCACTAAATAAACTATTTAATGAGCGGTATTAAAACCACTGTTCTCAAAATGCATGAATCTACTCTTCATAAAGAATGATAAAAAAACAAATTATGGGAAAAGAAACACTCACTGGACAGATGGACGTCATAAATCTCGCTGTAAATCATAAATGGTGTAGTCGTGAGATAGTTCAGTTTAATTTTGACATGTTTATTTACCCACAGTCCCTTCAAACTTGTGTGATTTGTTCTAAAAGTTCTGGAAATGACAGATGTGTCCTCTGATCTTCCGCCAGCTTTATTTTCATCCTATTTGTCCACCAAGGAGTGTTGAGAACGAACTGAAATGACAAACTGGAACTGTGAGGGGGAGGCTGAAAAGTTGCAGGATGTGTTTATGACAAAAAAGTTGTGTGAGAAAAATGCAGTGGATGAGGAAAGTAATAATATAAATACAAAAAGTCATGGTATTATGGTAAAATGTCATTTTTACCAGAAAAGTTGCCACATACCATGAGAAATAGCTGTATTGCATCCATTTAATCCACGGGTGGTAAACTCTAGGCCTCGGGGCCAAATCCGGCACACAATATCATTTAATGTGGCCCATGAAGCCAAACACGTAATGTGTGTTGCCTTTACGTTTCTTGTCAATTGTCTTCACTTTTAACACTGAGATGAATTATTGCAATAATTTTTGCGAATTTTAAAATGTTAAATAAAAAAATAAAAAAAGTAAATTAAATTTAATGCTATGAGAATACAGAAGATACGATACCAGATACAAAAAAAGGCCATTTCCCAACCATAAAGTTGTAATACTATGAAAACCATATTATAATCAAAAGTATTATGACAAAATCATAATGGTACTAAGAGAAAATGTCGCAATACTTCAATAAAAAGTAATTCTATGAGAAAAAAAAATGTACTATTATGATAAACACTCAAGTTACAAGAGTGAAGTCATAGCATTAAGAAAAGAAGTCACAAATTTACCCCCAAAAAAGTAATGCAGTGATATTATGCACCAAAAGTAATACTGAAAACAGATGAATAAAGTTCTTATACTCTGAAAAAAAAAAACTTGTAATAAGAGTAGCATAAAGTAAATTTGGATTATTATAAAATTATTCATGACTTCCAAAATAAGCAATAACACAAGAATGAGGACAGATACCTAAGGTTGCCACTCACCTAATGATGTGGCCAAACATGAGAAAAATGAGGTTGATGACTCAAAGCGGCGCACCAGGCAAATGACCCTAGCAACATAGTACAACCAACTCACTGCAACAGAAAAACCTGGTGTTCATACTGTGAAACGTTTTGAGGTACCACCTATACTGTACTTAATTATGATTGTTTTATTAAAACCACCAATTTTTTGGGGTAAAAGATTGAATGATTACAATGGACAAGTAATCTTGACAACAATACTGATTTTTGTAGGCTGAAGACATCTAAAACCTCTGTGATGACGTCACTGTTGTTCCACCTGCTGCTGCTGGAGTCCATCTTGATGTGCTGTGGGGCCAGAGGTCAGTGACATCCAGGAAAGGTGGAATGTGTCCCACTACCTTTGCCACCTATTGCATCACTAAATGCTGTACTGTGTACGTGACTCTCCGTGTGTGGTCCTGTTAGCTGAGAGGTGGGTGGGCAGAGTCTCTACAAATGAGCAAAAGTATTGAAACGGACATTATTAAATGAAGTCATAATGAATTACATGTAATATTTGGTGACTTGCAATAACAGCATCTTTTTGAAAAGTGTTTCAATCACATTTCAAGAACATTTTATACTTAGCTACAGTACTTGCGTTTAATTGGCATGAGGATTAGAAAAGTTTCTCCTGTGTAAGGGATTACTCGACCCAAAAAGGTCAACCCCCCCCCCGGAGTAAAATAACAAACAAGGGTGCCCCGTGCAGATGAGCGGATGCTAAGCACCGGGCGGAAGCCATCGAGATTGCGTCGCTGATGATTTTTCTCGCCACAACAAAGCGGCATTGAGCCAGGCGGCGTGCTGCCACGGGACCAAAAGTAAATACGGGGGCCATAGATGAGTAGATCAGATTAGGGTGTCAGGGGGATGTTTGCAGGGCATTTCCTCCTCCTCGGTGGAAGGCGAGCAGGAAGTGACGTGGGAAGCCAGGAAAGACGCGGGCAGCGGGAGAAAAAAAACAAAGAGACCAAATGACCAGGAAAGCCCCTTTCACACTGACTGTGTCAGCTGGTCAGTTGTTCAATTTGTAACGGAATTACAAGTACAAGTTTTTTGTGGTCCAAATTAGGGCAGAGGTGGAATAAGTCTGATCAAACACAAACACTTTTTCTGTGGAATATTCACAAGCGTTTTTATTCTTTATCAATGTCTTTTAGCTGAAATCGTCTTTTTGCACCAAACTTCAAAATAAAAACACAGGAAAGCTGTAAGCATTCATGTTAACTACTAGGTCACTATGTTTCCCTGGGGCTGGTTATAGAAGTTTTTTTTTAAACATGTTAAGCAGAGACAGGAAATACAAAGCAGACAGTATATACAGCAAATCCCCCTCCATTTTGGGGCTTGCGTTCCAGAACACTCCGCAATAAGTGAAAACCGCAAAGAAATCTACCTTGGACACGATATCATGATTCAACTCGCGTCATTTCATCTTCATTCATTGCCCTTTTAAAACATTTCTGGCAATTATTTTTTACAATGCCGCAAAATGCCAGCAAAGGGCAAAAAGAGTAAATTAATAACACTGACAAAAACAAATCTGTGAAATACAGGGACCTCAAGCCCCGGAAGCTGTGATGAGAGGGTTGTATGGTATTGTGTCAAATGTTATTTAAAATGAATAAACTAGTCTCCTTTAAAATCAATTGGTGTTTTGCTTTGAATGTGAATAGTCGTCAGCGATAGCAAATGGGATAGGTTTCAAGGAGTCAAAATGATGTTGCAGACATTTGGATGGCAGCTGTTGAGGTCCAAAGCATTTGCTTTTTACATTAACACAAAATCAACTCTGCCTCCTTTTTGAAATATGATGCCATTTTGCTGCGCCACGTTAATTTCACACACTTCCGAATATACAACAGAATCTTTGAAGGGAAATTTGACAGTTTTTTTTTTTGGAGATGGCTGATATGAAAACTATGGGCATTCAATTTGGCGGCTATATACTGTGAAACATTCTAAAAAAGAAGGGAGAAGTGCTATTCAGACAATTCCGGCATTCCCACCAACCCCCAAGACCACCTCCCCTCTAAAGCCACACCAACCACAACAAGCAGTGTGCCTGTGGAACTCCAACGCTGACATCATTATTTTCTTATTACAACTAAATCTTAATTTTACGCGGACTTTGGGGTCCAGAATTTAGGAATTGCATCTTGTTTTAGAAAGACACGTTTTTAGGCAGCCGAAGGGGTCCTTTGTTACGTTGATTTAGGTCAGGTATGGGGTCCATTTGCTCCACGCACATCGGAGTCTGTCGACATGTTATTAAAAGAAAAGCAATACGCAAATGACAATATCAGGCAGATTGATGCAATGTGAATTGGATGGAAGAGAGAATAACACAGCCACTTATTCTACTAATGTGTCCAGCCACGCTCTTTGAGTTGTGTGGATGTGGTGCTTCTGCGAACTTCCCCCTTTCCGAATCAAAAACAATCCTAGCTATGTATCTATAACCCTGTAATAAAGTTGTCATAAAGCTCAAACAGCCAGACTTCTTATTACATGCCTAACGCCTTTAAATTGTTCAAGGAAATTCATCAAATCACTAGCACTAAGGTTTACGCGCTAGTCAACCAGCTTCCTAAGGTCGTTATATCGTCCATTTAAAATACTACTTGAAAATGTATTTATGGTGAAAGAAATTGGGTTCCGTGAACAAACTGCATTAGACAGAAAGTCAAGTCGGATCAAAGCGAGTAAACGAAAGATTTAGATGTATTTTGTTGATTGTGGTATTTTGCATTCATGTATTACCTGTCTGTATTATGGTATATGAACATTTTACTGGGAACATATCATATTTGCTACTTTAGGCAATGAAATGTTTTAAATGTCTTCAAAGCAGCTTGAAAAAGTGTTGAAGTCTTCAATTTGACTTCCATAAATCCAAAATGTTAACCATCAGCAGGGCTATAATCCAAACCCAATTGATTCACTGACTGATTACGAGTCGTGTCCTATTACTTTTGCACGTTATAGGCTTCTTGTGTGGGTTTGTTTGTCGCTCGACAGTCCGGATGCACTCCCTTAAGACCAAACCTCAAGTCAAATATAAGATGTGGCCGACAGAATTAGAAGCTGTCTGTCATTGTTGTGGCATAGCATGGCTGACATGTGCAAACCTCTCTCGCCAACCCCAAGACCCCACAAAATCTCCCCTCCCTTCAAACCTCGCAACCTCGGTGCCAGCTGCTGATGTGGAATCCACACCACGGGGGGAATGTGAGAGTAGTGTGAGAGATGTGGGGGTGGGTGTATGCTGGTGGGCCCGCAGAGACCACAGCTCTTAAGGCGCCGTAGTCAGCCACCAAACTTTTTTTTTTTTGGTCACCCCATCATGAAATTGATAGAATTCCTTTCTCATGTCGAGTTGGGACGCTTTGGTTGATTGGTCAACCATTTTAATCATTGCAAAAGTCCAAATTTCAATCGGCGTGCAATATTTTCGTACAAGGAACCATATTTGGAAACGGGGGCCAAAATGGAGGCTGCGTGCCTCACTAGACTGCAGTGGAATCCAGCCAAACTATAAAGGAAGTTACGGATAAAAGACAACAAAGTACAAAAAAAAAAGTGCATGTTAATCATATAGACATGGAGTATGGTTTAGAGACATTTTGTGTGCAAGGAAACAAAGTATTTGTTCAGTTGCGCTAAAATGGATGCCACGTCTTACTATAAGTACAGAAACTGTGATTCTTCCTAGCCAATCAGTAAAGAAAGGCAATGATGACATTGTAAAAAAAAAAAGTTGGTTGGTTGGTTTATTTTTATTTGATTGCTAATGCATTTCCTGGTTGTTTGCTTTGTTACATTCATGAGTCGGTCGGTCAGTCAGGTAGGTAGGTAGGTAGGTCGGTCATGCTCATGGCATGTCAGTTACTTAGTTGATTACTTACTTATTTGCGTATATGTGCAGAAAAAGCATGATGCGATGTTGGTTGGTTGGTTGGTTGGTCGGTTACATGGTAGTGTAGTTAATTAGTTGACTTGTTGGATATAGCTACTTGTTTGGGTGATTGGTTGGTTGGTTGGTATTTGGTTGGGTAGCTAGTCAGGTGGTTGGTTTGTTACTTGGTTGGGTAGTTAGTCAGGTGGTTGGTTTGTTACTTGGTTGGGTAGTTAGTCAGGTGGTTGGTTTGTTCCTTGGTTGACTGGATAATTACTCGGTTGTTTGGTCGCTTGTTACTTGGCTGGTTGTCAGTTGGTTGATTAATTCCTTAGATGAGCAGATGTGCAAAAGAAACGTATTAGCGGTGGACACGGTGCTTGACCTTTGTTAATGACTCCCCCATGACGCAGTGCTCGACTCATTATTACGCGCTTGTAATCCCTGTGTTGTACTGGTGGCATTGTTGTCACTGCAGGACACAACAGCCCCATTCTTTGTCTAGTCTTCCGTGGATGTAATCTCCAGTTGTTCAATCAGATTGTACGACACAAAAACATGCCTTTTTGTCATTTGGAAAGCCCATCCATCAATACCATTTTCTGAAGCGCTTATTTACCCAAGAAGTAGCCCTCCCAAATAAAAGTGTGTTTAAATTTCCAGCAAAGTCGTTAAATAAATCATTCTCTTCAGTTGTACGGTCACCATTTTTCAGTATGTAGTTAGTTATGTTGTTTCTACTGCCCTGAACTGTATCCACAAGAGTTGATGACTTCAAAGTTGAGTGGGTTTTTTTCTTCCCGTCGTTCTCATCCACATTCATACATTCTTAACTGCTTGCATCATCGTGCGATATACAGTAATCCCTCCTACTTCGCGGCTTCAACTATCGCGGCTTCGCTATATCGCGGGTTTTCAAAAATGCGGAAATGAATTATTTTATCGCAGAAATTTCATCATTTCACGAGGTTTCGCGGCCACTTGAGTTTCTTCATTTTCCTTTAATAATGATAGCTTACGTTTAAAAGTGAAATGAATAAATTAAAGAGTCAGTACAGTATACTTTATCGTCACATGTGACTTCAGGGCGTTCTCGCTGTTGTATATTTTGGACTAACTCATGTTCCGTAGTGGGAAAACCCCGGATGTGGGAGGGGGAGCTTCGGGGACGTTCAGTGTCGCGATGTACGGCCAGTGAACTGACTGTGATGAAAGGAATAAAGCAGTACCCATCACGTCGTTGTCCGAACCATGCTTGCTACATCAGAACCTGGAAAATAGTAAAGATATAACACTCTCCACCGGCGGTGGCCTTCATCTGGACATAGCAATACACTGTTAGTCTCGTCGCTAAGGCATGAATGCGGAGCGCACAGTCCATTGATATGAAAGTCCCCTAGCAGCGAGCTGGTTGATGTCAGCGATAAAAATAGAATATCTTCCAAGAATAGCTCAAAAAAATCTAGTTTCTATTTCGCGGAAATTCCCATTTCGCGGTTGGGTCTGGAACGTAACCCCCGCGAAGTAGGAGGGATCACTGTAAATTCAAGTGCAGAAAGCATGCCGACAGAGACATTAGCGCACACTGACAAATGGACATGACGTGTTGACTGATGTCTGTGTGTGTGCGTGCGTGCATACACTTGTGTGTGTTTTTGCGAATGTGTTTACGTCCTCCAGTGTCAGTCAAGGCCTTGAAACCTTTGGGATACTGGCGTGACGTGCACGTCGTTGTAGTGTACTCAAACAATAGGTAGTATCAAAGCACAATGTAATGGCATCAGGTAGGATACAATAAAATACTCTTTAGGTACAGTCGGTTGGATGGTTGGTTGGTTGGTTGGTTGGTTGGTTGGTTGGTTGGTTGGTTGGTTGGTTGGTTGGTTGGTTGGTTGGTTGGTTAACTACTTGGGGTATTGTTAGTTGCTTGGTTGGCAGGTTGCTAACTACTTGATTTTCTAGTTATTTCGTTTGACGGTTGATTTGTTGCTTTTTATTCCTGGTAATTTGTTGGTCAGTTACTTTGGTTGTTTATTTTGATGGTTGATTATTGTGGGGAAGAAAGAAAGAAAGAAAGAAAGAAAGAAAGAAAGAAAGAAAGAAAGAAAGAAAGAAAGAAAGAAAGAAAGAAAGAAGAGAGAGAGAGAGAGAGAGAGAGAGAGAGAGAGACAGAGAGAGAGAGAGAGAAAGAGAAAGAGAGAGAGAGAGAGAGAGAGAGAGAGAGAGAGAGAGAGAGAGAGAGAGAGAGAGAGAGAGAGAGAGAGAGAGAGAGAGAGAGAAAGAAAGAAAGAAAGAAAGAAAGAAAGAAAGAAAGAAAGAAAGAAAGAAAGAAAGAAAGAAAGAAAGAAAGAAAGAAAGAAAGAAAGAAAGAAAGAAAGAAAGAAAGAAAGAAAGAAATAGGCAGGCAGAATGAAGGTCCATGGTCTCAACCGGTCATTGGCTTATTTAGCGAGATACGCTCTTAGCAGGCATGCCAGCGCGGTGCAACAGTCCGTGGTTCCGACAGCAGGCCTTTGGCCCGAAATGTGCTTTCTTTTGGCAGACGAGCACAGATGTACCGCTTATTGCCTGGCTCCAAAGTTTTAGGACAAGTTCATTCATACAAAAAAAGAAAGTGTTACTTTACAATCATTTTATCAAAGCTAAGTGTTATTTGCAATGATGTGCAAAGACTGTCAGAAGAGTCGTGAGCAATGCTGATTGTAAAATGATTCGATGGTGACTACATTAGGCACGACTGTCATTGACGTACAGTAAGGTGAAAGGAAGCCCTCATCCGATGTGACACTTCATTATATGAGAAGACGGCTTTTTTCTTTGGATGTTTTTAGCCTCAGCGAGCCACTAAAAAGGACAGAGAAGTTGGGGCTCGGCCACAGATTAGAACAAGACACACGTGGATCAACAAATGCACTTAGTCACAGCTCAGGATTTTCAAGGAATGTGGGAGGTGGGCACAGTGTGTGTGTGTTTTGTGTGTGTTGTGTGTTGGGTGCATGCTTGGAATGTCCATCTCCCCACCCAGTCATCCAGAAAAACACACACACTCAGACAGACACACACACTCAGACACACACCTTCAGACACACACACAGGTGGGAAGGATGAGGATTTACTTTTCTTCCAAACTTATTTAGTCACCATTATTGAAATGAATCAATCAATCGTTCAATCAATAAATACACTAACGTCTCGATTTTACGCAGACTTTGGGGTCAAGATTTTGGGCCTCGCGCTAACCCCGAAAGCGTGTCGTATAGACAGTCTTGTTTATTTAGAACGTTTTAGAATGTTTTTAGGCAGCCAAAGGGGTACTGTGTTACATTAATTTAGGTCAGGCATATTGTTGGACAGCCAAAGGGGTCCGTTTGAGCCACACACATCGGAGTCTGTTGACATTTTATTAAAAGAGAATTGAGAAAGTCATTTTGATGCTGTGTGAATTGGATGGAAGAGAAAATAAAGCAGTCATAAAGATCAAACAGCCAGACTTCTTATTATCTAACATCTTTAAATCGTTCACGGAAATTCATCGTGCTATGATTTACGCGCTATTCAGTTAGTTTCGGAAGGTCCTTACATGGTCCATTTAAAGTACCATTAAAAGACCAAAAAAATTGGGCTCCATGACAAAACCACGTTAGACAGAAAGTCGCATCGTATCGAAGGAAGTAAAATCAAGATTTAGGTGTAATTGCTGATTGGACTAACCCAATTAGCCAGGGTACAAAAGTAGCCATTTGTTGATTTTTGACATTTGAAACATTACTAAATAAAATAAATATATACAATAAGACCTTTTCATCGTAACAAGGGCTGCGTTCTAGAAAAATCTAATAACCAGTTATTCAATTCAAAACAAGTTTTGGCTTTTGTTTCTTTTCCCCTTGTGGTCTGTTTTTTATTTCTGCTGACACCTAACAATATTATGATGACTTATGACCAAAAAAAAACCTAAATAAAAACCAAAGTATGTGTTGAGGCTTGCTGAGCCAAGGTACCACACGATCTTGCATGCGGCACTCTGTTGAGGTAACATGGAAACAACAGCAGGTGTGTATGGGCATGTGTGTGTTTTTGTGCGTCCCTGTGTGTGAATATATATGGACATATGCATTTGTGTGTATGTGCAAATATATACAAGTGCATGTGTGTTTGGGACATGTGTGAGTGCATACGTGTGCATGTTGGGGTTAGACTCAGTTGTGTAGTGTGTGGGTGTGTGCTATCACTTGCGTTAATGAGTAATAGCGTCTGCCTCCAGAGAAGCTGATAACCGTTAGGTTGAGGACACACACACACACACACAGGACTGGAGGTCAGGATTGGATGATCTCTATTTGGACACAGTCGAAGTTTGCACACAGGCGTCCGTTCGCTGCAGGATGCTCTGATTTCCATTCAAAGTTGAAGGTCAGCGTGACCGCTGCAAACACATTCTTGGCTGTAAGAATGTGTAGACGCTCTTGACAGGATGCAATAAACAGGTTCCACATTCGAAATATTACTAAGGATCAGGGTCAGGGATGAGGTTAGACACAGGTAAGTCTTTGGTTCCTCACAGGAGATACGACATATCAATAAGAAGATAGAAAACAGCAAGACACAGATATCATTAAAGAAGAAGAAAGTAGTTGATAAGACACCGATGACACAAACATGGCGACTTGAATAGAAGCTTATTGTTCATCCAACTGCCTTTGAGTGTCCCTCAAAGCCCCTCGCCTCCAGTATAACAAGGCGGGCGTGGCTGGCTGACATGCTCCGAGCTGCTGTTCGAGGTAGAAGCAGCTTTTGTACATCCCATTAGGGCTTTGTGTTTGAGTGTGTGTGCAGGATGATAGTATGCCTACGCGCATGCACACAGACAGGCATCTTTGTTGAGTGGCAGCTACGGATTAAGTTGTCTCCTAAAACACACACACGCACTCGCATGCACACACACATTATCTTTGTTGAGTGACAGCTACCCAGTAAATTGTCTCCTAAAACACGTTCATTTAAACACACACACATACATACACAGGTTAACTGCTACTTGTTAGCCCATTGTGACAACTAACATCAGGGCTTTGGGGGTAGTCACGCATCTCATTTTATGAAATGGTTAAGTTAACAAATGAGCCTTTTTCCATTCCATTTATGACAAATGTAAAATAAATGATGTACTTCAGCAAGTGTCATACAAATGTCAAAGGAACTTCAGGGCCTTTCATAAACATATATTAATTTATAACGTTAATATTCATTAGAAAAATGCAATTAGAACTTTTTATAAAATACAAAAACATCTAACAATAATATAAAATACAACAAAATGACATGAAAAAAATCAAGCAATTATTAAAAAAAAATACAACTAAAATAATAATACTCACACCGCTCATTTTATGATAACTGTCAAGTGTCAAAAGAAATTAACCTGTTTGTGTCGAAAATGCACCTCACATTTTTCGACATTATTAATAGGAATAAAATGCAAACGTATGACCTCTGCCTCCCACCCACTGAAAAAAAAACAGATGGTGGGAATATTTAAAAATGATATAATAATGTTAAAATATTCATAAAATATATTTTTTAACACCGGTTTCATGTGGAAACTTCTGATGCCCATCCCAGCTGACTTTAGGCGAGAGGTGGGGCATAACGTGAATTGTTCACCAGCCACTCGCAGTCACGAGAACGCCATCCATCCATCCGGCAGATGACCCCGTCACTGAATGGGAATCGATCCCGCGCTGACCGCACACAAGTCAGGGGAGTGCACCCCATACATCAGCCACGAGAAGTCTCATATACTCAAGTTTGGCGTGACTTCACGTTCTTGTTCTGAAAGCTTGATAGTCATTCTTTTTCCCTGACGCACACAAACACGAACCCCCGTCTGGCTTCCCAGCCAACAACAACAGCAGTGTTGCGATGGACCCTTCGGAACCTTCCGAGTCGACTGTGTCTTTTTGGTATTTTAGCACAGCAAAAACATTGGTAAGATTTAGTATTTTCTTTTCTTTCCATTTTTGGCCACTTTCCCCCACACAAACAGCGAAGGCTGTGAGATTAGCGCAGGGGCGGAGCTTGAAAAATTTCTGTGGAGTGGCCATGGTGAAACAATGACTCATTAAAAGGTGGCACTAAGGTAACATAGTACGTACAAACGCACATATGCATACAGTTTCACAACTCAGTGATTGTCAAGTCAGCGTTAGTGTAAAAATGGCACAAAATTATTGTTTATCCCATGTGTTTTCCAAAAACATTCATCTTTGGCAACTTTGGCAACAACGATGTTATCAGGCTGACAAAATGCAAGAAATGAAATTACTGCCACTGCCACTATGTCTTCCCCTCGTCAGACTGCACAATATAGCATGAAAACAGATGTGCACGTGCAAGAAACTCACACACACACTCACACACACACGTACACACAGAAGTGCGTGCTGACACACAAACATCCTTTAAGGTGCTGCAGGATGTCACATGGAAAAGTAATATAAAAACCAAATGGGCTAAACATTCTGGAAAGTTGTAAAAGACAACTGCAACTTTCTTTCCTTTCCTGCACACATTCTCCCACACACACAAACGATTGGGGGTGGAAGATTATTTGTAGAATTATGAGGAAGAAAATGATAAAATATTAGACCAAAAAAGTTATCTAACAGATAAACAAAGCATATTGGATATTTTAGATTTCTGCAACAAAAAAATCCTGAAATAATAGACAAAATAAATATAATTAAAAAGAAAAATCTTCCATTTTTTTCAGTGATTTTAAACATTAAATTTAATTCATTTTTAGATCAATTGTTCACTCCTAGCCCAATTGTTGCTTATTGTAAAGGGAGTTGAAATGCATTCACTACAACCATACAGCGCTTATATATTGCAAGTTTGGAGCAGTCTAAAACCCCACCACACACACAAACACACACACACACACACGCACGCACACACTAAACACATGCACAAACCAACACACAAACATTGAAAGAGAAACTGAGATCAGTTTCCCTTGAGGAGGTTGCAATGCTGTCTTTTCTTCACTGGTTAACTGTCCAAAACTTGAGCAGTTCACCAAGAGGTCCTGCTCCTGCGAAGCTTTAGTGTGTGTGTATGTGTGTGTGTGTGTGTGTATGTGTGTGTGTGTGTGTGTGTGTGTGTGTGTGTGTGTGTGTGTGTGTGTGTGTGTGTGTGTGTGTGTGTGTGTGTGTGTGTGTGTGCTTGCGTGCGTGCGTGCGTGTGTAAAACTCACTCTGGAGCGATAAACCACTGATATATGACTCGGCCTGAGAGGGAGAGTGTGAATGAGCCGGACGAGGGGAGTGATGTGGAGAAACGGTCTCAAGAGGGTCATGTTGTTTAAGGGGCGACTCATGGGCGGGGCTGGTCAAGGTATGGGGGGCTTTTGGTGGGAATGAGATTTCAATCTGTTGGGATGGAAGAAAATGGCAAAGGGAATGGGAGTAACTTGTGGAGTGTTTAAAAAAAAACAAGACAGTGGTAACTGGAAATGTTCAGCTTGCATAAAGCTAAAACCAATTAGCACTATCACCTCAGTGTGGCTCTATTTTAGCAAGCAGTGAGTTAGCCTTAGCTTCGGACTACTTTGCACATTTACTTCATAGTGCAAAGGTCTTGGGTTCAAATATGGGCTCTGGCCTTCCACATTCCAAAGACATATGTGGTAGCTTAATTGATCACCCCAAATTGTCCGGAGGTGTGATTATGAGTGTGAAGGATTGTTTGTCTATGTGCGAATGGGGTGTAACCTGCTGACCACCCGGAGACCCCTGGGATAAGCTCCAACACACTCGGATGGATGGGTGGATGGAAACTTGAATAAAAAAAACAATAAATACAAGACAATTAGAATATTTAAAAAAGCTCTTGATTAAAAAATACAGAGATATCAAATCAAACACATACATATATTAAAAAATAGAAACAATATTGAAAACTAATATTAATACAAAACAAATTTGAGTGGCTAAAAAATCATACAAAATATTCACCTAAAATATTAGAATTAATCGGAAAATGTTAGACACGAATATTTAAATCATGCACAAATGTGAGGCGTGAATATTTAAAACTATTTAAACATTATTTAAACATAAAGCTGTGACTGGCTGGTGACCAGTTCAGAATGTAGTCTGCCTTTCGCCCGTTGCTGGAATAGGCCAACAGCACCCACTGAGACTCTGTGAACAGGATAAGTGGTGTTGAAAATGGATGGATGGATGGACTAAAATGTCATTCAATTGAAAATAATAAGACGAAAGTAATAAAATAACAATCAAATATTCAGCCAAAATATAAAAAGAAATGTTAGACTAACCTTTCAAATGGACAAAATATTTAAAATTTGTATTTGCACAAAGGTTATTTGTGTTTACCTCACCACCAAAGAAGGGATACTGAACTTTACTGGGATACTGAAATATTAGACTCAATTATTGAAAAAGAATTAAAAATTAGACTAGAATGTCATTCAATTGAAAATAATAAGACTAAAGTAATAAAATAACACTCAAATATTCAACCAAAATATAAAAAGAAATGTTAGAGCAACCTTTAAAATGGACAAAATATTTAAAACTATATGAAAATATTAGACTCAATTATTGAAAAACAATTAAAAGATAGACAAAAACATTCAAATGAATGCAAAAATGGAATACAAAAATACAAACAAAAACAAATAGTATTAGACCAAAACAATTCTAAACTTGAATGGACCTCAGAATTTCTGTCAGAAAAATTGCAATTCAGTCTTTTCCTGAAATTACTCAGGCCTAATATCAACTATTTTTTTAAATCTACTGCATCTGTGAGACTGAATGAGAACATTAAAATTAGAAGTGATTAACAATTAAAAATGTTTATTATGAGTAATAGTGGTGCTTAATATTATGATGTTTAATGTATGTAACTGCCCCACAACATCCCAGGTCCCCCCAGGGTGTCGGAGCGCGTGTCCCATCGGCAGAGCGTGCGACTGGGCCGCACGGTCAAGCTGCCGTGCCCCGTGGAGGGCGACCCACCGCCGCTCATCATGTGGACCAAGAGCGGCCGCAACATCCACAGCGGCTGGACACGCTTCCGGGTGCTCCAGCACGCTCTTCGCATCAAGGAGGTGGAGGCGGACGACGGCGGCGCGTACATCTGCAAGGCCACCAACGGATTCGGCAGCGTCAGCGTCAACTACACGCTCATCATCATTGGTGAGTGCAACAACAACGTTTTGGGTTCAACATGTGTGGTTGTGTTGGCGGGACATTTGTGTTGCGTCATGTCATGTTGTGGGTGCGTCCCAGAGGTGATGTCACCATTGAGCAGACGTTGTGTCTTGCATCTTTAATTACAGTGTCTGAGACAACACACATGCAAACAGCAGCGCACAGTGGATATGAGAATTACCGTCTTTTCGGGACTATAAGCCGCTACTTTTTGCACAAGCTTTGAACCCTGAAGTTTGTAGTCCAGTGCGGCTTGTTTATGGGTTTTGCATGATTTTTATGATATTTTCAGATTTGTTTTGCAAACAGGTATTAGAAATGAGCACTTTTAATTGAAAACACGTGTGGTTTATAGTCCGGTACACACCCTTGTTCAAACTTTTTTTGCAATATAAAAAAATAAGACCAAGACAAATCTTTTCAAAACATTTCCCACAACTAATGTGACCTTAAAGCTAACCTTCCACTCCATTGAAAAACATATTTGTGGTTACGTTTGTTTTGAATGGGAGTCACATCTGCCAATCACCATTTAAAGTGGTCTGATTAAGCAAAAATTAAAGTTCAGATTTTCTAGTTGGCAGTATCAATGTGATTGGTTAATTCTGAACATAGCCAGATGAGTTGTAAGAGGGTGTGCACACCTCAGCAAACACATTATCACATTTGCTTATTTTCACTTCCTCCCAGAAAGATAAAAAATGTTTTTAGTTTTTGTTTGTTTGTTTTCAATAGACCTTTACAAGTTACAACTCACCGGCCGGAAAATGTTTTGGAATGATTTATTGTGGTCTTATTTTTTTTTATATCACAAAAATATGGGACTTTTAACTGGGGTGTGCAGACTTTTTATATTCATTGATTGTGTATCTATAATGGCTGCTGTCCTCATGTATGTATGTCCATCCATCCATCCATCCATCCATCCATCCACCCATCCATTTTCTATACCACTTGTGCCCACGGGGGTCGCGGGCGTGCCGGAGCCTATCCCAGCCGTCATCGGGCAGTAGGCGGGGGACACCCCGAACCGGTCGCCAGCCAATCGCAGGGCACACAGAGACCAACAACCATCCGCCCTCGCACTCACACCTAGGGGCAATTTGGAGTGCTCAATCGGCCTACCAAGCATGTTTTTGGGATGTGGGAGGAAACCGGAGTGCCCAGGGAAAACCCACGTGGGCACGGGGAGAACTTGCAAACTCCACACATGGAGGGTCGAAGGTGTCCTCATGAATGTAAACCAGTAATTTCCAATCTTTATTGAGCCAAGGCCCATATTTTTACATTGGAAAAAACGAGTTCCATTGTTCTGCCCAGAACAATACTGTATAATTTGCTCGCTGGCATAGATGACATACACTATTTGTAGTAGGCCTCCACAGACATTTTTGGGAAGAATTGATTGAAATTGGATATGCCAGGCACCGTGTTACAGTGGCTGGGAATCACTGATGTAAACAACATAGCTACAGCCTGCAAATTGATACACGCAGTTCCGTCCACAATCCGCGTGTGCATGTTTGGCGGGGGAGGGGCCGGGAAGTTTTGGGTCTTACAACAGCTGTCATGTTGGACACCCAGGCGTACAGCTGCTGTCTGTCCATTTTGGCTGACCAATGTTTGTCCTCCACCGTCCTTATATTGAAAACTTTTTTTTTGTGTGACTTTTTTGGGGAGACAGAGCAAATTTGTATAAATGCTTACTTATGTATCAGTGTTGTTGGGCACCAGTTTTCCACATTCCCCGCCAAATCCCAATTTTCCCACAATTCTACATTTTCCACCTTAATAAACAATCAAGTGGATGATGCATTCAGCAACAAAGTTCCTCATCTTTTACATTGTAACTTCAAACTGTTTAGCTCATTCAGAACATCTTAGGAACTACTTCCACATTCCAAAAATTCCAACATTCCCCAAATTCTTCCATAAAATTCCCCCAAAATAGATATTTTTCACAACACTTGTTTACTTGGCCCATCTGTATATCACATTAGATTCAAACCATTCCAACTTCAAACTGTTCAGCTAATTCTAGACATCTTGGAAACCACTTATCAGATGTTTTTTATTGACTAATTTACCTCTGAGCACATTTCTTGACCAGTTCAAACTGTTCACATTCACATTCCAACAATAGACAGTATCAATCGAATCAAAGAGTTTCTTTCCAAACAGGACACAACAAAGTGAATTGGACTTTACAGGTCTGGAAAAAAAAAATGGCAGCTACAACTAGTGCAGAATGCTGCTGCTCAAATATTTACTGATACCAGAAAAGTAGAGCAAATTACATTGGTCCTAAAAGCTGCACAATGGTTTCTTGGGAGTCAAAGAAAGATTTTATAATCCTTACTGTTGCTCTACAAAGTTCTAAATGGTCTTGGAACTAAATATATTCATGACCTTTTGGTTCCCTATGAAAGTTACAGACCCCTCATGTCGCTGGGTGCAGGCTTACTAAGTGTTTCTGGAAGCACAACCAAACAAAGTGAAGCAACATTGTATTTTTATCTTCCTCAACTCTGGAACAAACTACCTGAACATTTGAGATCAACTCAAAATGGTAGTGAGTTGAAATCCAGCCTAAAAACTGTGTCCACTCAGACAAATTAAAATAACTTCCTGGTTTCACAATCTTCCTTTGATTTTAACTTGCTAATGTGTATTTTGTTGTTGTTGGCATTTAACTGTCTACCTTTACTGCAAGCCGCCATACTATCTTTCATTTCATTTCCTTTTCGATCATTATTCTTGACCTCTGTCAAGCACTTTGGAATTCTCCCTGTGCATGAATGGCATGGTACAAATAAACTTGCCTTACCTAGTGGAAGGTGAGTGATCCAAACTAGTCTTAAACAGATGTGCTGACAACGGTGAAGTGTGTCTGGATCGGCGATAGGAAACGTGCGGGGAGGAAAAAAGGAAGTAAGCAGTTTGGCGCGTGTGTGGCGTACGATGATTTAGCAGCTGGCCTGTAACACATGACATGTGCTTTTAATCACCGCGACATGAATGGTGAAACTCTTCGTCCTGGCTTAAAGACAAGAGTACAGTGCAACCAAGAGCTATTCACAGCACTTTACTTTTTCCACATTTTGCTGTGTTTCAGCCTTGTTGCAAAATGGATTCAATGATATTTTATCTTCAAATCTACATAGACATTCCAAAAGAAAAAGAATCTGCTTTGAAGGTCCCAATGAGGCCAGTGGCAAACAACTCAAAGACTTCCAAACTTGTGACACCATATGCTAAAAGGCTTGAGGCCATGATTTCTGCTCAATTTTTATCAACAGTTTTAAGCAAAGCCAGGCGGTTAAGTACATTTTGGAATATCGCTGACATTAAATGTAAAAAAGACAAGCTCTGTGAATAATGCCCAGGTGGCCCATAGAATTGTTGCTTTGGTCTACAAGTAGCACTTTATGATTTTTCCATCTGACATTGTCCCAAGTGAGACTGCAGCTGTTCACTGGACAAAAACCAACATGTGGGATCAGGTTACAGATGAAGATCAGAGCGCTATACCTCCACAATGTACATTTTTGTCTCTCTGTTCCTCTTTCCACTGTTTCTCCAAACATCTACTGG
This sequence comes from Syngnathus leptorhynchus, assembly GCF_054491065.1. NCBI lineage: Eukaryota > Metazoa > Chordata > Actinopteri > Syngnathiformes > Syngnathidae > Syngnathus > Syngnathus leptorhynchus. The sequence goes on along the minus strand of NC_141196.1, from coordinate 18,142,176 downwards.
TTGTTTACTCTTTCAAGCCATCTGTATCTTCTCCCTTTACAGAATATCTCCATCACTCTCCTACTGTCCATGTCTCCAATCTTTCCTTCGCCCATATCTTTGTAGTGGCAGCGTCAGTTCTTTGTCCCTCCAAACAATCATCTTTCAATTCCTCAGTCTCACATCCCTTCATGTCTCTCTTGCTGTCCCACCTCTTCATCATCCAGGTCTTTAGTCCTTCTCCACCATTCATCTGTAGCTCTATAGTCTGGTTTCTTCATCCTATCATTAACCGGCCGTCCCAGAGAAAAAAACGCTGATTCTTTAGGGGTTTAATTCCTCACCCTTTATACCTTTAGCTGCTCTATCCCCTGCTCTCCATCATCCAGGCCATTAGTCCTGCTATCTCTCTCTGTCTACAGTTCATTATTGCCTCAATTGTCCAGATTTTTATTTTATCTTTATCTACTATCCTGCCAGTCATCCACTGGTTCTTCCTGTTTTCAATCCCTCGGGATCCCATTCTTTTCCACCTCTTTCCATGTCCTTTAGTAAATCAGCTGGCCATTTGTCCATGTTTCAAGAACTTCTGTCCCTCTCTCTTCAGGTCCTTATCACCTTAGTAGAACAATGCATAACAACATAGCCTGTCACCACTCAGTTCCCATAATGCATCACATCACACAATACATTTAATTTATAAAGGACTTTAATCCTTGTTATATATGTGTGTTTGTGTTACCAGTAGTTGAATGTGTGTCATATTTATACAGTAACATTTTACGTCACCGATTTTAGTTGGGGTTTTTTTTTTTCAACAAACTATGACTGTAGTGTGTAGGAAGCAGCTCAAATAACCCGATATCACTTTGTCACGTACTCACTTTCTAACAAGGCGAGTGGACCATCTGGACCACTCTTTTGTGTGTGTGTGTGTGTGTGTGTGTGTGTGTGTGTGTGTGTGTGTGTGTGTGTGTGTGTGTGTGTGTGTGTGTGTGTGTGTGTTTACTATGTCTTGCAGGATTCTTGTGCTCAGGTTTCATGCGGTGCTGCCTTGCTAATGGCAAAAAAATGCAGCGGGCAAACACATTTGTTTAACTGCTGGAGGCCTCGCGCGCACACACACTCTCTCACCAATACACACATTTTAATTTTGTTTTGTGTGTGTTTATGTCTTCGTGTGGACTGTGAACATGACATTGGGATTACCTCACATGAGCACAAATGATTTAAAGAGGCAAGATTTTTTTTTTGTCACGTCTCGTCCCCAGCCGTTCTACTATGCGTCGGTTGTCTTGGTTTCTGTCTGTGTGCTCGCCCCTCCCCTCCTGTGTGCTCATGATTGGTTTGATTGTTCTCACCTACCTCTTGTTACCTGTCGTGTATATAAGTCCTGTCTGGCCTTCACTACCAGTCGGATCATTTTCGTTTTGTTGCTTATGGTTGTTGTTTTGTTGTCGTGTCGTCTTCCTGCCGTTTTGGTCCCTGTCATCTTGAAGTAGTCAGTCATGTTATTGTTTTGTCAAGTCATGTCACTTTGAAGAGTCTGAATTTTGAGTTTTGCCAATAAACCCTGGTCCGAGCTGCACTTGGTCGCCCTACTCCATTCTCCAACCGTGACATACTGGTCGTTAGTGATACAATATTCAAAATATTCTGGTTGTATCGAGTCATATTATGAAGACAGGAATGGTATGGTCCTTGATTCATTTTATTTCTATTTTTTTTTTACTTGATTCTTGATTCATTTTGACTCAGTGTTTACTGCTGCGTGAATTTGTTTTATACTTGACTACTGACTGGTTCTCTACTGGTTCTTGATATGATGGACTTTTTTTGTATTTATTTTTTTAACCAAGGTTACACACTTAACTGTTTACATGGTTTAGACTGCAGGCAGATCTGATTCAAGTGAAACTCCTCGTCAAATTAGATTTTTTGGGGCTGACTGTCTACACAGATTTTACAGAATATCCACATTGTGTTTAGAGCATTCAGACTGAGATATCAATCAATTTGCGGAACGTGGCTTCAATCTGTCTTGCAAACATCAGATTTTATGTCCTTTGTGACTGTTGAGAAAACATCCCAGCCATTCAATTTAAATGTGGATGGGCAAAATATCAGATTTTGGCTACAAGCTAGTGTAGTCGTAGTCCTGGGGTCAAAATCGGCACAGGGCCCCTATAGCGAGCCAGAGGCAGTCCCAGCGGGCGGAAATCCTGGAGTCTCAGTGATGACGGCGAGATGTAAACATGCTGGTTTCTATGAAACAAAGTGTGCAGGCTGAGTCACATTTCAAAAGATGTTTTTGTGAGTGGAATGGAGGCAAAGTAGTCCTCTTACTCACTCACACATGCACACGTGGACGCTTTGACTCGACACGCTTCCACGGGAGAATGAGGGGGTCAGGCCTCCATTTCACGCCTGTCTGTCCCACATCCTCTGCTGGTTCTGCCTCGTTTCACCTCCGCTAAAAGAGATGCCAGACATGGCAGGGAGAAAAGAAGTCAAGAATGGACTTTTTTTTTTTTTTTTTTTTGTCAGAGCTTCCGCAGGAGATGTCATCAGATGAATAGCTCAATGCATGGATGGTTCGAGCTGGAACATGTCTAGAACATCAAGATACTGTCGCTATTCAAACACCGGCATGATCATCACTGCAAATACCGTAGAAAAGATTCGAGTAGCAATTGTGGTAACACTTCACAGTTCAAATTCTTTGTGCACTACTTTAAAATGAACCTGTGCGATTCCGCAAGGTTTGGTATTGCTAAGGAAAAATGACCGAGGTGTTTAGGGTGGAGGTGGGTCTGCATCGGCGATGAACTCAGAGCCACCCTCTTGTAGCATTAAGCGATGACAGGAGGTAAAACCGTCTGACTGATACAGATATTGACGCACCGATATCTTATTGAATGATGATTGTATTTGTGATCAATAACACATTGTTCAAAAATAATCTATGACTTTGAAAGAGGTGTGGCATCATCACTCGCCACCTCCTCCCCCTCTTGTTAGGAAACCAATAAATGAGAAAAGATGCTTGAGCATTCTCAGCTGCATACCTTCCAGTCCTTCGTGCGCTCGTTCATTGTCATGCACATTCTGCTAACTATTCAGCCCACCCCAACAAAAGTTTATCACACAAAGAGATGAATGCGAAGAAAAGCAATCAAGGGCTGCAGGTGGAATGCAAAGTTGAAACGTTTGTAGGGTACCAGCCAGATTGAAGACACCAAATTGCATTTTGTCTGTGTGTGTGTGGTCAAAGTATGGCTGCGAAGATTGACGATCATATTTGTACACTGTTCAGCAGCACCACAGCTGCTTTATGGCCGAGACTTTGTTTTTATGCTCAATTATGGTTGGGTTAGAAATGTCTGCAGATGTTGTGGTAATTCATTTTTGTTTTTGTTTCTTGTACAAGAAAACAAAATAGGAGACGGATAAAGGAGGGGAAAACCACCAAAAAGTGCAAAAGGAAGGAATGTGGGTGACTGATCAGAGCATGTACTTGTGAATAGACAGCTTAGTGGCTATTATGTAGCCTGGAGGATTAGATGTGCTAAGCTATTGTTCACGACACACACATTCACACACAAACGTGCACAAAACCGCTCAGCAGAACCTCCTAAGTGAAACAACCCTAACTGTACGACCAGTTTGGAACAAAAAAAACATCTCATGAAGTGGTTGCACAAAAGAAATCGTTTGGAGCCATTTAGTACTTAAAAATAAATAAATAACTGATATTTGTGTTATAATTAGATTTATTATAAATGTTTGAATGTTACAAAAAAGGAGGACAAAGTAAATAGTGTGTTTTATGACCACAATGTTTCACAGTATTTTCATTTTGCAGATAATTTTCTAAAATAATTCACCTTTGATTATTACAGTAATTTGCTTTACAATTTTTAGGTCTTTTTTTTTTTTTAATGCCCGAGGAAATCAACAAAATGTGCTCTCCACAGATTCAGGATTGTTCTCCGCAAAATCAACACTTATACCTGAAGATGTTTGAGAGAACTAGTTTCTCATACCTTCCATGGTTTCATTCAATCAAATGGCCAAGAATTATTTGGGCAGTTCATGTTATTAGCGTGTTGAATTAATTTGGTCAAATAATCGATTACGATTTACTAAAAATAAATCATACAATTGTGAATTTCTTTTTATTATTAAAATGAACCATTTTGCATATTTTACATTTATGTTTAAACTTTTTTTTGTTTAACCTTACCCACAAATTACATGGTCCATCTGGGTTTTTTTTTTCTTTGAAATAAAATCCGGGGCCCATAAGTCGTTTTAGGTTCTTGCTGTGGAGAGTGATCCGCTTTATTTTACACACACACGCACGCACGCACGCACGCACGCACGCACGCACGCACGCACGCACGCACGCACGCACGCACGCACGCACACACACACACACACACACACACACACACACACACACACACTTAATAGGGTGGTCTCGTGACTGAGTCTTCCATCCTCTTGAGGAGTTTTCTCCTCGTTAGTGCAGGGATTGAGTGTTTTGTGTTATTAGGCCGCAGTGGTCCTCCAGTGAGACAGTTTGAAAGGAGAATTAGCCAAAAAGATGAAGTTGGAGAAGAGGGCGAAGAGTATGCAATGATGGGAGAAAAGACCCCGTTTGAAGTTTTACAAACTTTTGTCGACGTCCATCAAAGAGCTCACATTCTCCTCCTCCTCTTCTTTTTTTTTCCATCTACTTTGCCTCTCCTCTAGGAATCTTTTTGTGTTTTAATGACATTTACGGGCCAGTTGTTGCAGCACCACCAAAAACTGTGGGGGCACACCCACTCTCAACTAGAGATGGGTAATTTAAATGATGGAAGGGGCCCGTTTTTTTTTAAGGGTAGCCTTGCCTGCATACTGAATTCTTGCGAAATTTGTGAGTTCACAAAAACAAAATCAGAATCCAGAAGCTGTTTTTTTTTTCAGAGCCGCACCACTGTGACCAATCAGAAAGAAACAATCCCAAACAGATTACGGCGGTGCAGTTCCAGATTGATACTGTTCATTGAAATTTAAACTTTCAATAAATAAATTATCTGGTAGCACAAACTCGGGGCTCACTTTTCATTTGGTTGGGGCTCCTCAAGGTCCAAGTGCTCCTCTGGTTGGTCCTCTTGGCCATCCCCGTCCAGGTCTGCCGACCCCGAAGTCACAGCCTAAAAAAAAAAAGAAAAAAGGTTGAGATGTTTGATGAGTTTGACACATCGTTGTCATAACAACGTCAATAATAAGAATAGGAACAGGAACAACAATCATATTTTGTAAATTATCATCACAATCTGGCCCTTGCCAGGTTACCACTATAGGGCCAGATAGAACAGCACCTCTGAAGCAGCTGTATGACAAACATACCATTTTAAGTATTGGCAAAATATGAGCATTTTTCTTTTCCTGAAAGAGTCGCAGGAATTTTTTTTCCAAAGCACATGACAACAATCTCAATCTTGTGTATTTGTTTTATACAGTATAGCGCATATAAGACTGAGTAGGAGCAGCAGTCGTGATCGTGTTCATGGTGTTGCGGTGATAAGCGCCTGGCTTTTTATTTGACATTGTTGTAATTGTAAAGTTGATCAAAGAAAAGTTGTCAGCATGACGCCTTGCGCCGCAGTATGCCGATTGGTCTTTGAAGCTGAAAACGAGAGCCGTGGCGCATTCCCAGAGAGAACGCGAGCACTCAGTACATACGCTACACACGCAAGCCGACAGTTGTGCAAACACACACTTGCGTTATGTTGACACTCAAGGGGCTTTGAAATGTGCTTCAGTGTGCATGTTTGTGTTGGAGCCGTGCCCGCCTCGCAACACTCAAGACCTGCTGAATCCTTTGGCACTTTGCACCAGGTGATGTCAAACGTGGCAGTGTGTCTGCTGACGGACGGACAGACGGATCCACTGTACTAATTAATGTTTGGTGGCTCTGTGACAAAATGCTGCCTCCACATTTGAAGGGCTTCCTGCTCTGATTGCAGCTCAGCGGGAGTCTTCAGCTTCTACAGAGCTTGCCGATGAGCTGATCATTTGAATCGGGTGTTAAAACAGGCAGGACCCAAACTGTGAAGGCAAATTTGGAAATCTTTTGTTGAGGCATCTTAACGTGACGGACGGCAATCCACCCATATTCGTCCTTCAGTATAACACAACTAAAAGTGGTCATGGGGTCTTCCAAGAGGCCCACGGCAACATCGAAGGCACGGAGGAGATTTCTGAATGGTGTTCTACAAGTGACGATATTTTTCCTTAAGTAGAGCATAAGCAGGGCATCAATTTTTGGTGAGTACTGCTGGTTAGTTAGGGAGGTTGCCATGAGGCTTAAACCAACACTGAAGGAGAGTGGGCCTAAGGAATGGAGTGTTGATTAGGAGTTGAAAGTGGCGAGCCGAGAGTACGGCGGCGTGTGTGTGCTTCAAAGGCGGCGGCGACGTAAAAAGTGGTTTGATTCATCAGAGCACGCCGCTGCCTTGATGTGCACTTGAGTTACACAAGCGGCAAGCAGATGGCACACATACATGCGCACATGCACACACGCACCCTTACATAAGACAGATGGCATTCTTGCAGATGTAGAAATAGAATAGCATGCAATCACTTCAAAACACATCGGGGGGGGGTTCGGGGAGGCATTAATTTCTTCAAGGGCACACTTTAATACATTGTAGACATTCCACGTGTGTATTTCTTAGTCAGTGCTGATGTTTGTCTGAGAGATACTGTGTTTTTGAGGGAGTGCTTTGATGGACGCTTAAATGAATCTAGGAGTCTTTGTACATTCTACATAAGTGTTGCTGTTTTGGTTAGCAATAGAGTTCAAATGAATTTAGCAGTTAACGCATTTATATCCTCTCAATAATAGCATCACCAGGGGTGACATTTGTGGGAGGCTTTTATTTCTTCGAGGGACACTGTTTATAGTACATGCATTGGTGGTGGTGCTGCTGTTTTGATTAGCAACAATGCTGCTGTTAAGTCTTTGATGCCAGTGTGTCAACAATAGCATGTATGAATAAAGGTAATTGCACCTCACGCCGTGTTTTTTTTTTTTTTTTTTTTTTTTTTTTTTTTTTTTTTTAATCGTGCTTACCGCGACCCCCGGTATAGAAAATGGTTGGATGGATGGCAAAAGGGAGGCATCTCTTTGAAGGCACAGCGCTACTTTGATCCCGGCAAATAGGATCTATTTTTGGTGTGTGATATGAGTTTTTATAGTACCGGGTTGTTTGAGGTTGGAGCCAAAGTCTAAATATAAAATCAGGGTATCCTTTCACCCCCTGTGACTTGCACAGTAATTGGCACCAACATCTAAAAAAAAAAAAAAGCCGTTGCGACTCTCAGCCACAAAAATTCCATACATTTTCATCGGACAACACCTCCCAATACTATTTTAAACACGACCATAAATTCTTTTTTAAAAGATTTGAACAACTAATTCATCAATCAAGTACGGTGTTCGCCTTCCTTCAAACGAAGGCATCGACTTCTCTTAGCCATGGAAAGAACTCATCTTGTTTGGTTTGGATTTATTACAGTCACCTCCAAAATTGTTGGAACGACAAGGTCAATTTCTTTGATTTTGTAGTATACTGAAGATATTCGGGTTCCAGTTGAAATGTGAATATGAGTTCATGATTTCAGATTTTATTTCATGATGTTTGTAACACTTTTATACGTGTTACAAACAGTCCACCTTTTTGTCTTTTAGTGTGAGCGAAATATCAATTTAACTTCAAGTGAATAACATTTTATATTTAGTGGCGTAACCCTTATGTCCAAAAACTGCACGCCTTGTGGCCCATTAACTTCACCAAATTGTTGCATTCTTCATTTGAAATATTTTTCGTGGATTTTACTGCAGCCTCTTTTTTTTCTGGGGGTTTCTCACATTGCATTGTGGCCAACAGTAGATTCTGGTTCGGTTATTGCACACGGTGTTGCAAAATAGTGATAGTCCTCACAGCAAACTATGGATGAAACTTCTTCTTGGGATCTAGTTGTCCTGTACATACCTCATCCGTGTTAATATAAATAGCCACCTAGCCACTGTTAATAAGATTCTTTCAATTTATTCTTTATACTGCCTTTATACTTCTTAATTTTTGTAATGTTTATTTTTTGGGATTTCTTTTCTTCATTTTTATTGCACTGAAAAGGGAGAAGCTCTCCAATTTCGCTGTACATTTAAGTTGTAAAATGACAATACTGGGCATTCTATTCTATTCTATTCTATTCTATTGTATTATATTATATTATATTATATTATATTATATTATATTATATTATATTATATATTATTTTATTCTATTCTATTCTATTGTATTATATTATATTATATTATATTATATTATATTATATTATATTATATTATATTATATTATATTATATTATATATTATTTTATTCTATTCTATTCTATTCTATTCTATTATATTATATTATATTATATTATATTATATTATATATTATTTTATTCTATTATATTATATTATATTATATTATATTATATTATATACCATAGATATACATCAGGCAGTGGCTCCGTTCATTTTAAGTCATTGAATTCTTTAGCGGTTTTAACATGGTTAGACAAAGTTTATGTAGCTTTGACACAAGCTACATAAACGAGCTGTACTTTCTACCTTGGGCACTTCACACTGCTTCCTCATTCACCTACTGATGATGCAGTATCAGGAACAACTGGAGGTTCAATGTCTTGCTCAAGGACACTTGGTCACAATGCCTGGAGATCTAACCCCAACCTCTGTGTGGAAGATGACCATTCTACGCAACGCCGCCACCATTATCAAACCCCTTTGATGACTTTCGTTACTGCGTGAAAAGCTCCTCCTGCTTCTCGCTACTTAAGTAGAAAGAGGGCTTTTTTTAATGCCTAATTCACACCAGGTCCGGAACGGATACGCTGCGGTCTGTGCGGAAGACCCACGGACGCCGCACGGAATGCAATGCACACCGACTGCGGTCTGTGTGCAGGGGTTTCTAGAACTCAGCACCGGCGAGAACACAAGATCACGGGTTGCGTTCACGCGACGACAACCGTGTAAAAAGAAAGCTATTTGTAAACAATAGCCATCCTTTTGTTCACATAGAAAGCAATGCATTGTGGGTCAGTTGCTTTTTCTATTTTTTCTACATATATGTATATATTTGTATATCATATTGAGTCCCAGGCCAGTATGTGGTCCACTTTAGATTTAGAGAATCTTTAGAGAATCAAGGTCCTGGTATTGTTTGCCAGTAATGACGTGTATGGGCTTGCACACACACACACACACACACACACACACACACACACACACACACACACACACACACACACACACACACACACACACACACACCACCTATGAGCCATCCTGAATAGCGGACATGAAGTAATTAATTGCATGACGTCGGCATCCATGTTCTGTGTTCTCTTGGAATGTCTGTTTATTATTGTTCTTGTTAAGAATGAATCACCTTTTTAGGAGGCCCTCAACACGCCAGAAAACTTGCCAATTTTTGGAAATGCATATATCCTTGTGGAAATGTATTTATTTTGGGAATACCCACCACAACATCCCCAATTACGAAATGACATGTAATTGGGTGGACATTGCTCTCAAAACAGGACGCTCAAGGACCCTTGACCGAAATTAAACAGGAAGTTAGCCATTTCATTTTGAAGCAGCCATCCAAGGTCAATGTAACCATTCAGGCAAGCCACAAAAGCACACCAACTTTCACCGATTGACATGTAAATCTATCATAACAGGTTGTCCCCAAAAAAAAAAAAAATTCTAGCACTGGTGTCTGAAACTGAACAGGAAGTCAGCCATCTATTTGGTCATCCACAAGAATTTGAAAAATTATCCACCGACTTTAGTTTTGCCAGTTTACAAGAAATTGGGATGGGCATGTCTATCATGTCCTAAAAGGTTTCAAGGACCCATGCGCAAGTGTGAGCACAAAGTCGGTCGGCCATATTGGCTTGAAAGGAGCCATTTTGTACTTTGGGGAACTTTGATGCAGAAATTTACCAAAGAGACTCAAATGGAGCCCCAACTTTTCAACTCATTTCTGCGGAGAATGGCATCAAAGTTTGATGATCATTTTTCAAAAGTGGGTGCAAGGAATTTGACTTCTTTTGATTTGGAATTATATCCAACCAGACTTGGTTGAGGTTTGGAAGTAGACTCGACGACCACAATTACAGCTCACCTATGTGCCTTTTGTTTTCCCTCTATTCTTTGACGCATTCCACAAATGTGATTACAGCCACATTACACTATGGTGGTTACACACAACTCCTGCACACACGCGCTTGCAAATATTATCGCTACGTCTTGGCCACAGTGTAAACGAGCCAAAGTTGGCTGGACCGAGTCAAACGAGACGGGTGAATAAGTGATGGAAAACAGAGTCTGCCATAAAAGCACTGCACGTTAATCACACGTGTATTTGCGCAATCTCATACGGACGTGAGATTAAAAAAGTTTGTTGCATGGAAACAATGCAAGTCCTTCTTTCTTCAGACTTTTTTTTTTTTCAGGAGAAACCACCGAAACACGAGAACTCACGAACAGACTAGGATATTTTATACTTCCCTGAGTGGGAATATTTTTCTTTTCATGCCTTGTTACGGGTAGACCGGGGTCAGCCGCAGGAAAGCACATTGGGATTTACAGTGTAGTTTTACTTTTTTATTTCTTAAAATTATCTTACTTTGACGCCTTGCTTTTGAATTTGGAGTCAGCTTACATCTGGGTAATCATTTTCCATTGGGGCAGATTTGAACATATTCCCTTGTAGAAGTGGTATTTGATCATCATGCCTTCTTCAAACTAAATTGAATTCCAGGCATGGCTCCTTGAAACTTTTATCTGTGTCCTGTCCACTCAATTACAAGTCGAGGACAAATTGTTCAAATTTGTGGGAATGGTCAAATAGACCCTAAAATGAGTGTTTTGTAGCAAACCTGCTCAATATTTACTTTTGTTGAACCAATATGGTGGTCCTCCTGTTCAATTCTGGGCATAGGTCCTTGAGACTTTTTCATGAGTCTTGTCACACTCAATTTTGTGTTGATTGGAGAAACTGGTGTCTGGCACTATATTTTTCCCTAACTTTCCAGGGTATGTGTGGGAGTGTGTTGAACTTGCCATCAAGAGGGGAAACCATTGAGAATTTGGAGGCAGCACGGTGGAAATTTGAGATCTTATGCCTCACACAGTCTTGCTGGCACTTGATGCTGTGTCGATGATGTCATAGTATATGCACACACACACACACACACACACAGGTGGATGTATTTAGTGCATTGAGTCCAACACACACACACAAATTGCACATGCACACACATGAACACACACTGTGTATTTCTTCCAGCGCATATTGTTTAGTCTGCAGGAGATATGCTCACACACATAATAAGAAAAAGGCGTGGAGATTGATTAGATGAGGATTTATAGGACCATGTTTAGGTGGGCTCACCTGAGAACACACACGCACACTCACAGACACACATACACACCCACTTGCTAGCACGGAAATTTTGCGTTGTAAGAGCTTTTGTGCAAGAGGAAAAGCTGCCCATGTCTGACTACTCAGCACCATAAAGTCGTCTTTTTGATGACATTGCACTTTTCTCTACTCCTACATGCCCAACTTGTTTTCCATCAGAGTCTGAGCACATAGGTGTGAAAGCTTTCTCAAACTTGCTAAATTTCTTTCTCATTATTATTTATTGCAGCTAACAGATAACATTTGTGTACTTTTCTTCTGGTTCAGACTGATTTTTTTATTTAGTTTTCTATTCTTATTATTATTTTTCTATCTATCTATCTATCTATCTATCTATCTATCTATCTATCTATCTATCTATCTATCTATCTATCTATCTATCTATCTATCTATCTATCTATCTATCTATCTATCTATCTATCTATCTATCTATCTATCTATCTCTCTATCTCTCTCTCTCTCTCTCTCTCCATCCATCCATCCATCCATCCATCCATCCATCCATCCATCCATCCATCCATCCATCCATCCATCCATCCATCCATCCATCCATCCATCCATCCATCCATCCATCCATGAGATTAATTTAGTTAATAATGACACTTCAAAAGAAAAATACAAAATGTGTATAGTGTATACTAGATATGAGAGAGAGAGAGAGCGAGAGAGAGAGAGAGAGAGAGAGAGAGAGAGAGAGAGAGAGAGAGAGAGAGAGAGAGAGAGAAAGAGAGAGAGAGAGAGAGAGAGAATGGAAATGTATGGATGATAAGTAATGAAAAAAAAAAGCACTTCCTGCAGTCTAATGGTTCTGCGCAAGGGCCACTAATTCACGTCATGGTGTCAGCCTTTGGCTCCTACGCAGTGACCGCCGCACACACACATGCACACATGTATGCATGTCCACACACGCACACATTCACACACACGCACGTACGTACGCACGCACACACATGCAGAGGTTGTGTCACATACTATCCAGTGTCTATATTAAATCCTAGAAGGACATGACCCTTTAGGAAAATACGGGCCCCTTGAACACACACACACACACACACACACACACACACACACACACACACACACACACACACACACACATACACACACTGGACAGTCGGTCTTCATGTTTCCAGGCAAGCAAACAGCTGCTGGACACATTCTGTGTGTGTGTGTGTTTCTAGTTGCTGATGAGTCCTCAACTGCAACCTTCTTTCCTTTCCTGTGGATTTATTATTTGTTTTTTTATTAATATAGAAATGACATATTTGTAATTAAGTGTTTATTTTTGTAGCAATTTAAAGTGTTATTCTTGTTATTTTGGAAAAAATAAAATTGTTTTCTTATCACATATGTATCAGTGTTTTGTTTTCTTTTAATCATGCTTTCTTTTGTAATCAATGATGCCTCTATTGTATCTTCTTTCCTGTATTTATTTATTTATTGGAAATACGTTTTCAAATGTTTAAAATCATTAATCATTCTACAAGTACTGAAAATATTATTGGTTTATATAGTAATTATGTAAATATCTTTCTGCTAAGATGCTTCCTTCTGCAATATATTTTTCCAATTAATTTAAGCTTAATTTTTTAAAGATTGTTTGTATTAATATTTACAAAAGTTAATAGCTATTTCAAAAAATAATTTTTGTTAGAAAAAAAATCAATTAATATTTTACATTAACCATGCCTTCTGAAACTAGTGATAAATCAACTACAGGCTATTTTGTTAAATTATTTGTTCCTTCGTTGATGTAGGGTACTTTTTATGATATATTTCTAAAATACTGTGGATTTTTTTCAGAATATTTCATAAAAATTGTGTGATAATAAATATGCAATTAATAATTTTCATCCAACTTCATCCAACTTCAAGTGCCTTTCCACCTAATTTGATTTTTGTTTGATTCAAAAATAGCATTCATATTAATTTTCTATTCAGGTTGCAATCGATGAAACAAGATCTTTATTGAGTGTCATGAAAATGCATTTATTTAACCAACAATTGTGTATTCATTCTTATGATTTTTTTCCCCCCTGTCATTATAGATGATTCCCGAGCCGGGCCAGTCAACTCAGAACACCTTCCGGAGCTGGCCGGGAAGCTGGGTAATGCCAATAAAAGAAGATATTACTCAAATATCTTGAACATAACTTTGCTTTCTGTATATATCTGTTTTTAATCATTTTATCTTCAAATTTCTTTACATCAATCGTTTGATTAAGAACTGTGTCCCAAACTTTTTGTATGTTTGTTTGCTCCACTTGATAAATTAGCAGCCAAATACGTACATAATATTGACCATGTATGTTTGAGAGTATGTGAAATTTTCACACAACAAATTTTAAAAGGTGAGGTCAATAATTATAATCACACCAAGATCAAATACTCCAAAGTCTCTTTATTTTCCGGCTGCTTTTCTCCAATCATCTCCAAACCTGACAGACGGGGCAAGTATAGATCACTTGCTTGGCTAATTTGTTTTTGGTGCTGATTGCTTGTGACATGAATAAGATCGACCAAGATTAAAGTTCAACAGTGAGATAGCTAAAAATATATTTACAGCAATCCTTATCGAGTCATATAAGTCACAGGCCATGACAAATCCTATCGATATGCCATATGCATTCTTACGATGATGTAATCACTAGAAAACATGTTTTATTTCTGACCTCGCCGTGAACCTCCTTTTCATCTGTTCCCTGCTCACCTCCCATTTGATTTAATTCGTGTTCTGCAACGTCAGTCCATTGCTCTTTTTTTTTTTGCATTTGAATCGCTCGGAGCTCCTTTTGCATGTTTTTCTTCTTGGATTTATGTCCAAACGTCCAGCTCCTCCGCCTCCTCCTCCCGTCTGGTTAAGATCGTTTCGGGCCGTCCGGTAGCGACAGGGACAAAAGAGGCCAGACTTGAAAGCCTTTTCGAGAATGTTTGTTGTGCGATCCCGCCCAGCGGAGAACCATTTATAACAATGTGTCACATAACTCTTCCCTCCTGCTTGTTTACACGGCGCTGCAATAACAAATAGTTTTCATATGGAGCTACAAAAGCAAAGGAATTCTTTCTCAGCTGCGAGCACCACTTCACGTATGAATTTCATGTGTTTTGCGTTTGTGCTGGTGTTTATTTCTTTTTTGGTGTTCAGTTTGGTTCGATACGTTTGACGTTTTGTTCAGTAAACGTGAAAGAAAGAACACATGAAGGATTCTCGCTGAATGACGAATAAACATTATCATGTTATTGGACTTCACATTTGAAAGACCTCGCCATCATCACCCTAAGAAACACTATTGATTTAGATTTTATGTGATTATTTCATTGACTACTTGGCTCACCCTTGCCTATGTTTGCCCCATAGTACGTCCTCGCTTCACACAGCCAGCCAAGATGAGGAAGCGCGTTATCGCCCGGCCGGTGGGCAGCTCAGTGCGCCTCAAATGCACAGCCAGCGGCAACCCTCGGCCCGAAATTGTGTGGCTAAAGGATGGACGCCCACTAGCACAGGGCGATGACGAAAATGGAGGTGCGGAGGAGGACAGGCAAAAGAAATGGACTCTGACTTTAAAGAGCCTGACGCCGGAACACAGCGGCAAGTACACGTGTCACGTGTCCAACCCAGCCGGACACATCAACGCTACCTACAAAGTGGAAGTCATACGTGAGTCATATAGTCACAAAAATCAATCAAAACACTAGTAGCCTGGACTGGACATCATTTCTTTGTAAATTCTTGCCATAGAATGTCATTGCAATCGACGTATTGGTCATCTATATACTGTCTATGGGCAGTTGCCAATGAATTAGCAGCAATACTAAGTGGGAATAGCAGCTAGTAAAGTCAGCGGATTGTATGTAGCAGTAGAAAATGTTAAGTAGTGTATTCATCATGAAATAAAAACTACTATGAGAGAATACATCTGTACATCTGTCTCCAAATGTTTTATATGAAAGCAGTTGAAGCAGTAATTGTTGCATGTGTGTTTGGACAGAACGCACCAACTCCAAGCCTATCCTGACGGGCACTCACCCAGTCAACACCACAGTGGACTACGGCAGCAGCACATCCTTCCAATGCAAAGTGCGCAGCGACGTCAAGCCCGTCATCCAGTGGCTCAAGCGGGTGGAGGCCGGTGACGAGAGCAAGTTCAACTCCACGCTCGAGGTATGGCGTGTGCCCCAGATCCTTTGCGGTGGAGGGGTGACGTCACAGCAATCCAAGTCGAGCTTTTGTATGGACGACATTTAGGAAGCATATTAAAGCACGCTTAAGTAGATTAGATAGTAATTGATAGTAATTATAGTGAAGCTCTAAGTTCAGTTTTGTTTTATGCGTGTATTTTGTTTCGGGTTTTGTTTTTTGCTTGTAACTCCTTTATTTTCCTGTTTTAGTCATGTACATAAAGATTTATTTAAAAAATGGCGATCCTACAGTTTAAAAACTCGACGTCATAAAGAAAAACTAGGAACAGTCTTGGATTCCTACCGCAAATAATAATTACTAACAAAATTGTGTTCCCTTGTGTTATTACTAAATATTACAATGAAGTGAATGATACAATGATCTGAAATTGCCTTTAAATTACTCTCCAGGGATACATTAAGTGATGGATTGATTGAATATCTGAACAATAGCTTATTGTGGTCATCAGCCACGTTTTTACCCCTTGACTTTATCTTGAGGTCAGAACTGGACATGTCTTACTTGTGTCACTCAAAGTGACATCACTATAGTCTTATATGTCCATTTTGCAGTGCATTGCTTCACAAATGTTGTGCAGTTATCAAAGAAAAAAAAAAAAACTCTTGAGATGACCACGTATGGTTTTGAAGGGCTAAATGTATTCCATCCTGCTTGTGTGCTGTCATTCAGGTGGGGGACCACCGCTATGTGGTCTTGCCCACTGGGGACGTTTGGTCACGGCCTGACGGCTCGTACCTCAACAAGCTTCTGATCACTCGCGCCAAGAAGGAGGATGCCGGCATGTATATCTGCCTGGGCGCTAACACCATGGGATACAGCTTTAGGAGCGCCTACCTTACCGTGCTACCAGGTGAGATCCCGTCTTTTTCCATAAAGTTATGTCCATTGCTCGATTGATTTGGGCCCAAGCAAGGCAAAATTTAACATTTGAGTTTAGTTTAGCAACCTGAAATTTGGTAGACATGTCTATCATGACTAGACCCACCGAAAGGTCGAAGGAACCAATGCCCAAGGAACAGCAATTTTTGTTCCAACCGGCTGTTTTAGGACATTTGGGCCATACAGGTGAATTTGAAAATTCTGCCCTCTGAACCAGTTTTACAAAGCGACAAAAAGTCTAATGAACCCATGCCTGAAAATAAACAGGACGGTCAGACATTTTGCTTTGAAGATGCAGTTGTAGGACATTTTGACCATTCATGATAAATTTCTCCTCGTGACAGTTTCACTTAGCAAAATACAATATTGCAGACACATGTATCATAAGTAGAGCCACGATAAAAGTCTCAGGACATGGGAAACCTTAGTTTCCATGTCCATTTTAGGGTCATTTTGCTAATGAAAGCAAGACAACATTTTTTTTAGCCCACTTTCACTTAACAGCATGAAAATGGGTAGATGTTTCTATCATAAGCAAACCCATAAAAACATTCAAAAGGCTATGCTTGAAAAGACGTAGAAAGTCGGCCATTTTGGTTCATTATGCCGGAAAAGACACGATTTGACTTCGTTGTGGATGACCATGTCTTTGCTCTTGATTTGTTTGTTTGCAGATGTGAAGCCCCAAAACAATTTAGTCCTGGCGGCTGCCTCCCAGAGCCTGCCCTGGCCCGTCATCATCGGGATACCGGCGGGTGTGGCCTTCGTCCTGGGCACTGCCCTCCTTTGGTTCTGCCAGTCCAAACGCAGCTGCCCATCCTCCTCTTCTTCATCTTCCTCACAAGCGTCCTCCGCCCTTACTGTCTCGCAGCGCCTGCCGGTGGCGGGCCGCGAGAGAGCGTGCCACAGCGCCGACAAAGAGGGCCTGTCTTATGAGGACTATGTGGCCCACCAGAACCAGCCGTTGACATCCTCCAAGCTGTACCCCAAAATCTACACGCACGACATACACACACACTCGCACTCGCACGTGGACGGCAAAGTGCACCAACACCAGCATATTCACTATCAATGTTAGCAACGGAGAGACAAATGACAGCCACGACACTTTAGCGCATATTGGAACTCAATGAAGAATGTAAGCAGAGATTTTTTTTTATTTTTTCAAAACAATCAAAAATCCCTCAAAGTATTTTTCAAGACTAATAATAAAAACATCCTCATGTTCCGTCCTTTGAACATTTGTGTCTGTACATAGTCAGATATGATTATGTAGCATTTAGCATGTTTCTTCACCCCCGGGTCTTTGTATAAATGTAATAGTCTGTGTGTAACGTTATTTGTTTTCGTGTTAGTGTCGCTAAAGAAACACCATCCCGATTCACTTAACTGGTCGGAGTAGAAGGCGGGAAAAAAGGCTGCTAAACACTTCAAAGCACTCAATACATGTTTCATAAGATGACACCATCAAACTCACCATTTTGTGGGAGTATTTCAAAATGCAACCCGCAAAGCCAGTTTCAGTTAACAGCATGACATTTGGTAGGCATGTCGATTATGAGTAAACCCACAAAAAAAGCCATGTCTAAAAAGACACAGGAAGGAATGCAGGGATTCTGCCAGCAAAATATGGTTACTCACCATGAAACAGTAAATTCTTGGTTGGCATTTTTTTTTTTTTTTTTAATCAGTTCTGTAAAACAGTTTCCCTGATATACATGGAATCTGGTAAGCATGTCTCTTGTGGGTACACCCACAAAAAGTCTTTAGATGCCTGGAAAGACACGGGAAGTCAGCCATTTTGTTCAGAGGTGGCCATTTTACTTTAATTTTCAGGAGTTCGTCAAACTCAACTGACAGATTGTGACCAAATTAAGAACTCCTACTAGACAGATACTAAAATATCTATGGTGGCAATATTAATGAATTACTATATTTAAACAGCTTTTTTTTTTTGTAAACCTCATCTAGGGTGAACCTAATGTTATGGCCACAGAGTGCATGCATTGAGCTTACTGCCTATCAAGTTTATACCAATTAAAACCTGTGAAGCTATTTCCACTATTGCCATATGTTTGTCGTTTAAAGCTAACATACTGCCGCTACAATATATTAATGTGTTAATGTGCACTTACCGCTGGTTTGTATGAATGTGAATAAAAAAAATATTTTTTTAAAACTGTCAAATTAGCGAATAAAAAGAAAAAAAAACTAGATTGAGGACACGAAATTTCATATATAATTTATTTTCTTTGGGCATTAAACTGCATTTTTATTTTGTGTTCATGCATAGGCACACACACACACACAGCTACTGTTATATGCAAACTGTATACATTATTTCATTGTAAGATATTGTATTTATACCTGTTGTCAGATGTATGTTATGATGTTATTGATACTCATTGTATGGACGGACAATCTTGTACAGTTAACGTTTTATGTCATATAAATTGTTGCCATTAAAGCAAGGTAATCTGTTGCATTCTTTATTTGAGTGTAAATGTGGACTATTAACTAGATTATAATTATATATATTTTATTATTTACCTCTACAGATGTTTTTCCCATTTCCCAAACCAAGATGTGAAATCCCAATTTAAAACCCTATTCCAAACCATAACTGTAATTTGAGTAACACTCTAACACTGTCTTCAAACCGGAACTTGAAACCCTAACTCGAGTTTGAAACCCTAATTTAAAAGTAATCCTGTCTTGAAACGTAAAATCCTAATTTGAAAGCCTAACTAGTTGAAACTGGAACCCCCTATTGAGACCTTTACCTCTGGTTCTAAATTCTAATTCTAAAAATGTTTCAACCCTAGCTGGAACCACCATTTAGAAACACACACTCGAACCTGAAAGCCTAACCTGGGCTTGAAACAGTAATCATGGCTCAAAGCCCTACTTTTGAAAGTTGAAACCCTTTTGTGTTTTTTCTATGATTGTCAGTCTACCATCTTTCATGGTATAATAATTCTGCTCCAGATAGAGAACTCTTATTGATCTTGAGCGATCCAAAATGATCATCTGTCCTTGGATATTTTGCAGACGTCATCTGTAGCCTGTCAGTGATCATTATTGCACGTCACAAAAATCAAAGGGGAACGTTTCCCCTCTCATCCTGTTCTGCAAATCATTTTCCATCTTATTTGAGACCTTAACGCTGCTCCTTTACTCGGCACATCTGCTCTCCATCCTCATCCTCTCAACCGACGTGAGGAAGAGGAGGACGAGGATCTCGCATGAGGTAAAAACATCAGAGGCGTCGACACCTCGAAAGAGTCATGGCTTTCCACGCGACTTTTATGTCTTTCGCTGATCCCAGAAGGTGATACACGAGTTTCCATGGTTGAAATGTGACTGCAGTTGGCCGTGTCGTCGGTTTGGAGAGCATGACACCATCCAGATGCAGCGCTGAGGTCCCTCCAGATGCTTCTGACAAGGATGCTTCTAATGTCCGTAAAATGGGTAGATGTTTGTCTGTAAGGTTCAGGGCAATTGAGTACAATGCATAATTGGAAGCCAGCATGTCGTGATTGAGGTATGTAGCATTGGACCAAAATGCAGGAGAATAGGACGTACTGAACAGAATGATTTATTAACAAGAAGCACTTGCAAGGACACTGACAATAAATACCTGGAAAAGAAATAAATCTAATCTAGACAAAACACAAATCATGACAAAGTAGTCTTTACGCTTTTTGGAAAGCAAACTCCAAAAACTAACCTGATACCTTTCTCAGTTTGAAACCTTAAACCAAGTTTAAAACCCAAATTTGAAACTCCAACCATGACTTGAAACAGAATCAAAACACAAACCCTTGTTTGAGTAAAACACTCATTTAAAAACCCGAACAATTGTTACAAACTCTTCTTTCAAGCCCTCATCCTGAATTGAAATCTCACTTTTGATACCCAACTCATGTTGAAATTGTAATATTTGCCCCCTTCGGATGCCTGTGCTGTGAGTTTCTAAAAACAAACGTGTGTGTGTGTGTGTGTGTGTGTGTGTGTATGTTTGTGTGTATGTCTCATCCTAGAGGAGATTCTTGTGTGTTTGAGTCAACAGCAGCTGTGCTCGCTGAAGAAGAGAACTTTTCCAAAGAGCTTTTCACAGCAAAGAAAAGAAACGCCGCTCAGGTGCTCAATGGAGGCAGCCAGCATGACGGACTCGTGCACACACACACACACACACACACACACACACACACACACACACACACACACACACACACACACACACACACACACACACACACACACACACACACACACACACACACACCTGGCTGTGGTTGCACTCAGTCTTTAACTAGGCTCCAAAGCCAACAATATAAACAAAAACAACAAAAAAAACAACACAGGGTAAAAGGGCGTAACTTCCATCTTTCGGTATTTTCTCATCACCCTCTGCTATCTGATAGGCGAGGCTGGCAGAGGAAAGAACGACACAGAGGTGAAAAAAGCCCAAGTTCACAGTCTTGTCTTTCCAAAGTCTTTAACACACACATCTGCGCACAAAATTGTCAATCATTTTTACATCAGTCTCATTTATTGTGCAACACAATGAATATTTACAAAAAAGTCAAAAAAATACAGCAAAAAAAGTACAAAAAAAGTCAACATATATAGAGCAGCTTTGTAACAGTCCTTTATGATTAATATTATAATAATTCCCTTGAACCAACGCCTGACTTTTATTGTTTTGATTTTTATGAGTTCACACTGACTTGATATGAGTCAGAACATTTGTAAAGGGTGATAATGTGTGTGGTAAGACTGTGGCCTTTCTATATGTGTGTGTGTGTGGAGGTTTTTCTGCGCGACAGGAAAAGGAATCTCTCAGCAGCCACGCTGACATCATTCAAGTATGCGTCAGACACTTAGAGTGGGCCCCTCGAAAGACAACAGTCCGCCTGCTTGCCTTTGTGTGAGTGTGTGTCTATTGAAGTGCATATGTGTATTCACGTTCTCACCTGTTCCTCTTTGACTTGTCAACCTCCCGCGTTCACCTCTTTTCTTCCTGAAATGAAAATGGTGTGCGTATGTGCTCATCTTCTACTAACGCTTCAAAAGAAGCAGATGTGAATGTGTGGATTGATTTTTTTTTTTTTCCCAGTTAGGGTTAAAAATCCAAGGTCTGCTTTTGTGATTGACGTGTGTGACATGCACTTTATGTGTGTGTGTGTGTGTGTGTGTGTATTCATATTGGAAGATGCTTACTTGACCATGTATGGTAAAAAAAATGAAATCACACATCTAGTAAAGTTAATGATGTTGACAAGACTGCAGGTCATAACTGAAGGGTGTCAGAGGCTGATGGCCAACAAAGTCAGTTCAAACGACCACAAGAGATTTTGATAGAATTTTTTATTTCATGTTTGTTTTCCGATGATAACAGTCCAAACATGTGGGGAAAAGGCACCAAGCCGCTTCCTGTTTGGTCGCTTGGCAACCAGTGCTCAAGTACCGTTTTGCACTCTTCCCACCTTTGCAATCTGTGAGCATCTTTCACCTTCAAGTCAAATCACTTTGCCAAAGAAAATGAAATGTAGGACATTGCTGTAATATGTGACAAATTAGACAAATTATGCTGGGACTTTGAAACTTCAAAAATCTTCAGTCAGAAATGGCCAAGGTGGACAAAACCTACCAAAAATACTTTTATAACTTAAAAACAGCCGAAACAGAATCTCCCTCTCTCGCACTATGTCACACTAACAAAAACAACTGTACGTAACTCATCTTTCTACTATATGCGGTGGCACGTAATGTTTTGTTTTCATTTTGTAAAATCTTTAATGTGTTCTAAATTGTGTTCATTGAGTTTCAACAAATGTCAAAAACTCTCATTCGGCTTGTCATAAGTTCACATCCAAACTATAAGGCTCATTAAAACGACACATTTTGCATATTAACCACAAAGTGGACAATAAACACCTGACATGCTTTAAGTGTCAGAGTATAAATGTCTTCATCCAAAGACAAATTTCTGTGCTGTGAAATCATTTGGTCCGTGTCACGTCTTGCCCACACTGGGGGATTACGCTTACACACTCCCAACTCAGTGTGACAAAGTGTGAAATCTGGATCACATTAAAGAGAGACAAGTTTCTCTCTCTCACACTTAACTGGAAAAAGGAAGGTGTGTGTGTGCGCACACGCTGTGGGAACACGGCGCTCAATAATTCCGACTGACAAGAGAATAGTTTTCTTTAGTTCTCTGAAGTGGGCCCGGCTCATTTGTACAGCCTGGAGCCATGCAGAGGTGAAGTGTGTGTGTGTGTGTGTGTGTGTGTGTGTGTGTGTGTGTGTGTGTGTGTGTGTGTGTGTGTGTGTGTGTGTGTGTGTGTGTGTGTGTGTGTGTGTGTATGCGTGCATCCGTGCGTGGCATAGAGTGAGAGTGACAAGGCCTTTGTGTGAGAGGTTCTAGATTTAGGAGTTGGGAAGAAAAAGAAAAGGTGGGAGCAATAACTAAAAGGTGGCGGGCACTAACTTAACTACATTTACAAAAGTATTGCGAATTGGGACACACCTCTTAATTAACGGCTTAACCAATCAATCAAATATTGGAATTGGTTCCTTAGTTGTTGATTGGTCATCTTATCAAGACTTTTGGGGGGAATGTTCTGTCCAGTGTAGTGTCCATGATGTTATAATAGTTTTGAGTGGAAGAAGTTACACATGGAGACATTTTGTAGTCATTCCATATTTTTGTCAAACTTGACTTTATTAGGTGCAGCGTGACCCGATACTCTTGTCTGTATCTTGGCCAGTTCTGATTAAAGTGCCATCTTATTTTTCTCCTGTAGGGAAAATGACAATCCAAGATTTTTACATGTAGGAATTTTCCCATTCCAATAAAAAATCCCATTGTCCCCACAAAGAATGCAGATTAGTTCATTTGTTTTTGGATTGCTCGACACACACCCGTAATCCTTCACAACCGTGTCGGGACTCCTAAATGTCTTTCACATTCGCTTCCTTTTGGCAGAATGATCACACGTCCCGATTTTTTTTGCCTATGGAGTGATCATTTCATTGATCATATTGTAAATAAAGTAAATAAGTGAGCCTGGCTGCGTCTTGGAGGAGTCACTCGTCGTAAGTGGACCTTAAAAAACAGGAAAGAACGCGCAGGAGGAGGATCAGGCCTGATGACTCTCCACAATAGTCTTAATTCAGCTTCTCACGCACACACAGCGGTAATATGGCATGCACAGACCTGGAACCCACATACACACAGTCACACCTGAGCCTCCCTCAATAGACGCCATTCACTTGGTTGACAAGCGAGGACAATGGAAGAAATGGAGGACGTGTCTGAGCGCATCAATCTGCCGCCGCCATCATTTTTTCCTTCCTGCCGTGACTTTGGGTGATATCACGTTTCTATTTCCACACTTTTACTCCTTGCCTTCACTTGTGCAACTGAGGTCATTGAGGCACGCACACGCACGCACACAAAAAAAACACAGAGTTTCTGGGCCTCCTTTGATGTGTCGAAGCCAGTAAACAGTATTTATTGTTCATCAAATCCCAGTTGCGTGAATAGGACAGGTGCTGGCGTTCTCTCTTTCTCAGAGCAAGTGGAAAAGAAGTCATCATAAGCATCCACCTGCTTTTATGGAGCAGGGTAGTCCCGGAAGGGCTGGAAGATGGGCGAATTCCAAATGGACTTGTGTCCAAACAACACGCCTGGCGTCGTCGGCGACCTTGACCACTGACTAAGAGACCGCAGGATAATAAATCATACAATACAGGTCATACAAAAGTTAGAAGTGGTTACCTGAATGTGGAGTGGTTGGTCATTTGGCTGGACGTCCTGTGAGGAGTTGCGGCTGCACGGAAATGCAGAACATATAGCATGTAACATTCCCGACCACCAGAAAACCAACATTTGTTTGTTGAACAGTGCACTTGCTAAATGATTGATACCTGATCAGTTTTAAGCCATTCATAATACTCGGAACCAAAGAGTGCAAAATGTACAACAAAAGTACACAAACGTTTTTTTTTTTTTTTTCTTCACAAGAACCATTGTCGAACCTCGACAGAAGATTTTTTTTTTTTTTCCTGAGAGTATTTACAGTGAAGCCACGTGGGGAAGCTAAATCTTTAGAGGACATTCCCGGGAATCCCTGGTGGGAATAGTAACAGTACTTACCCATGCCTCCGTCATGTAGAGGACTGAACAGCGACAAACTGGGGGCACGTGGAGGCTGACACACACAACCACACATGGTGACAAAATGTTAGCATGTGTCTTCAGGTCTGCACGCAGTAAATGTGAATATTAACGCTTACTTTACGTAAGAAACTCAATTGTTCATCCCTGTCCGTGTTGTCACCACTGCTGAACGGGAGACAGAATATAATAAATATTTTTATGGCACCAATTCAACAAAATGAACTCAAAGGCAGGCAATACTTTATTTATATTTTCTCCAGGATAGACGCACTAGGGAAAATTGTTTACCTACAAAAAGGCAATTCGAGGGCTTTTGCCCAAAAGATTATTTGGTCTCTTTCCTAACTTAGTCATCTGATAGTGAAAAATAATTCGACTGCATTTAGAAAAAAAACTATCTAATGATGAATAAAATAAATGGATTTAACAAAGCGGAAATAAAGAGCAATGTCAGAAAAACAGCCTTGGAAAAGAAAGCAAAACACAGATCGCTCTGCAGTCAAAGTTACTGAATGCTGACTAACGTAATATCTGCCAAGGGTCATGGATGAAGTCTGAGTCGATGAGATCCGGGAAACCCAATAGGGATTGGTGACTAAAGCCAAGCAAAGCTGCGCTTGTTCAGGTTTGTCTATAAGTGTGTGTATATAGATAGCTGCAGGGCAGAGCAAAAATCGACAGTGGCTAAAGCTCAGCTTGTGTGCGCGCGTGCGTGTGCTGTCAAAACAGCTTCGTGGCACTCACATGTTGCAGGATGAGGAATGCCTGGAGAGTGGCATGGGAGAACTGAACAGCATCTGCGGGACTAAAGCAAAGGAGGAACAATGACACACGCACACACGACTAATCAAAAAAAAAAAGAGAAATTGCCTCTTGACAGCTAAAAAGACATTTGCATGATTTGGGTAATAACAACAATTATCATTGAGACCCGCCATCCGTGTGATTAAGACGCCATGTGGGTGGTCACTGAAATGTAATCTCTGCCTGGCTGCTTTTTGGAGTCTTGCTTTAGTGGCGAGTACGTAAGGAGGTCTGGGCTCCAATCTCCATGGTCTCCAGGAAATCCGTTAATTGCCCTTAGGGGTGAATATGAGTGTGAATGAATGCTCGTCAAAACAAAGCCCTGCGATTCACTAGCGGCCAGTCTAGGGCATACTTCTACGTATATATGGAGGGTAGGCTGAACATGTGGTTGTAGTTATTTTTTAAACCCCGCTGTAACGGACATCAATATTAGTTCGTCTACCTTGTTTTTCGTGCAAGCTTTGGGAGGTGTGGCCCATCGATGATGACGACGACTTCAAACTGGAAGAAGAGCACAGACAACAACTCGTATCTGTACTTGTACTTAAAAAAAAAAAACACTATTGTCTTCAGGTCACACAATTAACAACAGTACTGGGGTCACACAGCTCATCGTGACATTAGTCTTGGATCCCAGCTTTCATAATAAAAGACTTCTGACACGACTTCTGCCAATATGTTTTTGAATTTCTTGGCATTGCAAAGAAAGGGAAGTGGACAGGATGATCCTCATGGCGTTCCAGAGGGAGACAAAGCGGGAAGATGCTTGCCGAGATTATCGGGGTGGCACACAAAGACCACACTGTGAGCCGCTGCCATATGCGCAAGGTCACTGGACGCAACAACTGGGTGACGACATTTGAAAAAAACAATAATGGGGCTTTAATTCTATCTTTAAAACTCTTTTTACCCCTCTGCTATGTTTCTTTGATTAGACCGAGAAAAATAGTTCTCAGGTCAATGTGACCCATGTCTGTAACCTGTTAGTCATTTCTCAGGAACAGCAAAAATGTTCTTGGTTCAGTGTGACCCATTGCCAGACCAATATTTTTAATAAACCATATAGTTTTGTCACGTACACATTTACATTTGTAAAACTATCAATATAAAAAGGAGAAGAGACAAGACGAGTCTAACTTATTTTTTCCACTATTCTTTCTTGGCAACATACGTGCTTAATAAATGTGAAAACAGCGACATTGAGTGGTGGAAGAGAGAGACACACCTGCAGATTAAGACTAAACGTTAGGTTAGGTTTTTTTTGTTTGTTTTGCAGAAACTAAAATGGCTGTTGCATTTTTGCCATAATTATCAGTATAGACGTGTCACAAGTACCTTTGAAATGAATATTCCAGTTTAGCAATGTATGCACTCTGTTCATTCATCTTCCTGTGACAAAGGAAAAAAAAAGTTCAATTTAAATTCCCCCCCCCTCTCCATTATGATATCATTGGTGAATTCAACTCACTTGGTCATCTTCTGCATTTCCTGCTTCATCTTAACCCAGTCCGCCTCCAATTTCTCATTCTGTTTTGTTCAAGAAACAGCACAACACGGAAATTAACGCATGTAAAATGCCATCAGGCCAGGCGAGAGAAGACTTCTCACCCTTTTCTGGTAGTATGCCACCAATTTTCTACTATGTTTGACCTGGAACATTGCAACCTGAAGAGAACAAGTGGAGAAAACTCGCATTGACAACATACAAACTATAATATTGGGTCTATCTAACTGATGGCGGAGGAATGTACAAACCTTTTTAATCTCTGACAACTGTTGCTTTGCCGCAACATTGACTGGGGAGAACAACTCCTTCACTTCTGTGCGGCTCTGGACAAACAAACAAACAAACAAACAAACAAACAAACAAACAAACAAACAAACAAAATATTTGTCCAGAATTTAACATTTGCATCTGTCATTTTCCAATTGATTTACTTACTTGGTCAGTGAGAGGAGTCACTTGACATTTGTCTTTGCAAATCAAACACCTGCCTTGTTTACCTGAAGGAACCAAGGGAAAGAAATTGTAGTTTTGTTTGTTTATGGGTTTCTCATTCACCATGACAATTTATCTGAAGAAGCAAATGATGCTCACCTTTACTAGAATTTACATTACATTGCTGTTTCTAAAGAAATAGCGCTCGATTTGTTTATCACCCTGTCCATGATATATTAATATTATTCATTAGCATTCTGTGCGCACATACAGTATCTATGTATTGAACATGTTTCCGTACATAAAAGCTCCGACACTAATGACCACTTTTGATCCTGGCTGTCATACAGTGAGATAGCAGATTTGTATTCTATGATTAATTTGAAGTGAAATCTAGGTCATTGTACTGCAAGATAACGTCCAACAGAGGTCTCTGTTCACCCAGACGTTATATGCCGAGGTGAGGACCCAAGAGCCCCCACCAAATCATTTTATACGGTCACGGACGCTTCCCCTATGTACCTTTTTGGTAACAAACACTGCATACGACATGGCCGCAAGAGGTGAGTGCCATTCGAAGCTCGGATGAAGGTGGGAGAAAGCAGGCGTTGCAGCAGACCCACTGCGACATTTTCGGTTTGTCTCGTTGCGGACCGGGCGGAAGGTTAGCACCTTTCGTCAACGGCTAACGCTCTCTGCTCTACGGGGGGGCTAAAACCGCCAAAATTAACAATAAAGAAAAGTGGACATAAAAACACAAATTAAAAAAAAAAGTGCAATAAAAGAAACTAAACCAAAGAAAAATACATTGTTAATTGTATGTATACATGATTGTGTATTCATTTTTTATCATTATTTTGAAATTCTCACAAAAAAAAATCATTTTTGCATTTATATTTACTTTTGTATTGTATATGTATATTTGTTGTTTTTGTTCATATTTTTAAGGTACATTTTTCAATTGGTTTTATATTCGTTTACTCGTTTATTCATTGTTATATTGGCAGTTTTGCTCCCGCAATAAATATGTCTTGTTTTGAACTTCAACGTTTTAAACTTGCAAGACTGATCAATAAATTTACCCCTTAACTAGGACCTACTGGAGTGTCGGGTGGAGACCTGGGGACAGCCGTGTGACGTACTATGCTGAAGTGGCGACAGAAGAACCCGGAAAAGAAGTTAGGGCAGATGCTCGAGTGGAGGGAAGGAAATGGCACACTTGGCCAAGATGCTCAAACATACAGACCAAAGGAACCACTTTGACTCTATCATGTCAAAGGGTAAGCAGAGCTGCAGTTTTAGCACAGATTAGAACCAGTATTAAAGGAATTAGCTTTCGTTAATAATGTTGTAAGAATGTAGGGATGAGGATGATTTTTGTTTACTGATGTCATGCGCTAGACCACCACACTTATTGAAAAGTTTATTTTGGTGGCTTGCTAAGGAAAGATGCCCTCCCAAATGATAATATATTATCTCTAAACGCTAGTGTTAAGTGTATGTGTGTGTACCCGTGTGTGTACTATATGTTTCTGCGCCTGTGCATGCACCAGGGGCTTTGGTTAAATTGTGGTGCCTTCACTAACAGTAAACATAGCTGCTATAAATTTCTAGGGATACACAGATTATCTCTGGATTACGGTCTTGGTTTCTGAAGATCTTTATTGCTCTGTGAAGTTGTTAGCAACTTGGGTACAGTGGCAATTTTTGTTTTTGGCAATGTGTCCATGTGCCACAAAAATGCTTTAATTGTATTCTAGGTTACTCTGGGCTCTACTTCTTCTAATTGAGGCAAGCAGTTGACGAGTTGATGATACAACCAAAGTTGGGCTTGTAGGATGAAATGCGGGTGGTGCACTGTGTGCGATATGTTTGACCCTGAAATGAGCCAATTTCAAAATAGCAAGAAATGTTCTTTAAAAATGTGTGTATGATTTTTCATCCTTGGGGTATTTTGATGAAAGCATGCTACAGACTAAGACAGCTGGGAACTGTTTTAAATTGTGGAGAAAAAGACACGACCTGCTTTCGCGCTATAAACACATACTGTAATTAATGTTATAACTATTCTAAGGCAGGGTTTCCCACACTGTGGCTCAGGGCCCAAAATGTTTGCTGTGATTCTTATAAATAGATTATGTACGGTATATGTCAATAAATTACTGTACATATTACATGTATTAATTTAGGATTCCTCAGAAGAACCACAATAACCCCAAACAATTTGGGAAGACCTGTTCTTAGTTGTAAAGGCATACGTAATCACCATGGCAATAATGTACTCCAAGTAAATGATGTGATTTTCCCATGATTGACAGATGGTGACTAGACGAGCTTCTTGGCGATGAAGAAATCTTTGAGCTGCTTCATCTGCCAGAAACCGACCAAAAGCAGGAGGAAGGTCTGCACGACGGCCCACCACAGCACTGTACTGTATGTGTCCTCACTGATCTGACGAAAGAACTCCTCCTTTTCCTGTTGGCAGCAACAACAAGTACCCCCAAACATTTGAAAGGTAATGTCAATCTTTTGACAGATCTGTAAAGACAAAAACTTTGCCGGGAAAACTTCCAGAGCTTTTCTGGTATCAGGAAAAATAAATCAAATCCCATCAGGGAAAAATTAACTAAAAGCAAAGCTTGTTTTGAATCATGTAAACTGTTATTTGTACCTTAACAGCGAGATCAATTAAAATCTATGTATGTATGTATTATTATTATCATTATTATTGTATTTAAAGGCTCTATTAGCCAGTCCTACCCGCTGATAATCCTGCTGCTTTGTGATGAGCACCATCTGATCAATGAGATGTTGCAGCCCGTTTTCCAGCGTCTTCAAATTGTCTTTGGTTCCGTCGACTTTCGGATTCATAACATGCTCGCCTATCTGAACATCCAAATGTAATTTCTGCCAAACACAAAAAGGATCATTATTGTTAAAAAATAAGATGAGAAAAATGAAGTCTTGTGTGATTGTGTGTGTTTCAGGTCTTACCAGACGTTCTCCAGCAAAGACGGAGAAACTAGTAGAGTTGGTTTGAAAGCAGAGGAAGTGCTGACCGGACGCGTGTGCCGTGAAGGTGAATTTTGCAAAGATTCCGTAGCGCTTGCTCATCAAAACCTAATATTAAGTGGATCGCAAGCAGAAATATTTACATATTTGAACTGTTCTGATACATCAATCAATGTTGTAATAATACCAATCTTATGACTTCAATACCAGAATTATACTTGCATTTAGTACAGCAATACGATACTGAAAAAATAAGCAATTTGTAAACAATAGCCATCCTTTCGTTCACATTAATACGCTTTTGAAGAACTGAAATATTTACGCGTGCTTGAAAACAAACTGAAATTAGGCATGGGGCAAATACTTTTTTTTCACGTCACGCTTCTTATATTACATTTATTATGACTGTACCTCATGGTTGGGGTCCCTGACCGTCAAAGTGACGCCAAGGTGAGGCGAGTGGGTGGACGACTTCAAGTCCCACGGCTGTAACAGGAAATATCCTGGGGGGAAAGAGATACGCTCATTTGAGCCTCCTGCCATAAGTCATGGCAATTTACAAGACACACATTTAATCGTTCTCTGCGGTCCTCCGTCCATTGCTTTTGGCTCATTCTTATCCCCTCTCCATAACTCACCTGTCACCAGCATGTCCTGGGGAATCTCCTCAATGATGCATCGCTCCTCCTTCTCGCCCAGATCAAAATACATGGCGACCGCCAGCATCAGGTAAGCTTGAAGGAAAAAGATGGCCCATTGTAGCCTCATGGTCAGTCCGCTATGGCCTATTAAAGCAAGTTTTGTGAAAACAGTCTGTAAGTCCCAAATGGGTTTTCCAAAGTCCACAGCGTGTGTCTGCTGGAGGCTGCCGAGTGTGAGAAAGTGGCAGGTGCTGCGTTGCGTGACTAGACATTGGTCAAATGCTGTGACTGGTTCACTTAGCAGCCAATAGCACCTCGCCAATGTTATGTCATGATTGTGTTCTCTCTCCAAACATCTAGAAAGCTATCAAAATTTGCATTTGTTAAATCAATGAGTAGAGATTAAATACTAAGCCTTACATAGTGTTTAGTTGTGGCGATAATGGCTGCCTTTCCCGTTTGCGAACTCAAACGAGATTTGCGATTGGCCATTCATAGTAAAGGTAAACCACATTCACATAGCTGTGAGGGTGGAGCTCACTGAAATATTATAATCATCATGCCAAAATTTAGTGCATAACAGTAAAGGTACACTGAAAATCCTCCAGAATTAAGGCTTTAGGAACAGTGTTAAAAACACACCACAGTAATAAAATAGCCTGTGTAGTCTCGGATGTCACACTATTGTTAAGATAGGGATTCACCTGAATTCCACACTGATTGCTGTTTTACGCCTTTACGCAAGGATTGAAGTTGACTGGTTTGAGTCAAGACAATTTTCTGCAGCATGGTTTCCCTCCTCGTTTGCAAGTTGGAATCTGTAAGGTAGGCAAAACTTTCACATGATGGTGTTTGATTTAAAAAGGAAAAGCTATATTTTGTGTGTGTTTTTTTTAGATTGTGTATTTTACCGTATTGGCCCGAATATAAGACGGTGTTTTTGCATTGAAATAAAACTGAAAAAGCGGGGGTTGTCATACATTCGGAGTCTAGACATTATACCCATTCACAATGCTAGATGGCGCCAGATATGTTTAAAGCGAAAGCTGAACCTAACTCCCCAGGCCAAAGCGAACCCCTATCACAAAGAAGAAAAAGAAAAATAGTGGTAGCATGAAGAAAAAAAAGAATAACTAGTGGTAAGCAAGAAAAGAGAAGAAAACAAGAGAAGAGATAACAGAAAATGGAGAAATGTAGCAACAATCTGGAGAGAGTGGGTCAAAGATAGGCCAGGTTAACCGGCAGCTGAGGAGATTGTTATGATGCAAACTTCAAGATGATGGTGATAAAGTGATAGACAGGTTTTGCAGGATTTGAATGAGGCAAAATAACATGCCTTTTCTCTCGATTATATTGTTACAATCATTTGTTTCAGATGTACTGTAATTATTTTCTGTTTAAAAATTAAAATTGGTGTTCAAAAAATCTTGTTTCAAACTTGAGTCTTGAAAAAGAGGGGGTCGTCTTATAATCAAGGTCTTCTTATATTCGGGCCAATACGGTAATTTGAGTTTTGGTATTTGAATACATGCTATTTTTAGAAACCAATAGATATGTGTTTGCTAATCATGATTTCAGCCTCAATCAAAGCTATTGCCATTAATTTTTTTCCATAATTGCACACCCCTACAGTAAAGAGACAAACAGCTTCATTACACTCTTCTAATTTGCACTTTTTTCATATCAAACTCTGCAAAAACAATCACATAAATGAACCAAAATACTCATTAGCCCAACTCCTGGCCCCCAACACAGACCCAACCCATGCTTTCAGTATAACGTTTACTTCAATTTTGACAAAAGGTCAGTCATGTAACATTTTGTCCTGGTTTTTAATTGGGTTACAATGATATAACATCTTAAGTTAGCTGACTAATGATCACTAAACATTTTCAATATTAATGTTCATCTTCAACTAAAAAGTGTGAATTTGAAAAAGTTTGTTTCCTTGAGCTGGATAAAGTCCCTAAAATCCAATTAGCCAACAAGTGAATTATCTTGACACTTATACTTCTAATTAATTAACATTTATCGCTTCAATCGATATTATCTTCACATCTTGGTGTCACTTGTCACTCTCCACATAATATATTTTTTCATTTGATAAAATAATATAAATATTGAAGTGACAATTTATTAACCATTATAAATGTAGAGTAATGCTTATGTTGTCTGATTGTGTGTTATGCAAAATTATTTTGATCCTATTACATAACATACTGCCTCCTGTATTGTTCTTTACATAATTTGAAAAAAATATAGAAAGTCAGACAAATTTGGGTTTGTTAGCTTCTCATATCAGCTAACCAATTTCAAATACTTACAAAAAATAAATTAAATTGAATATGTAAACTAGGTTTGTTTCTTCCACTATTCTGAGGACTGTGTCATTAACCCTAACAGGTCTTTTGTGTTAACACATTATATGACTGATAGGAGCATTCTTTCCTTATATGAGGTCATTTACAATGTTAACACCCACATAGCCGCAGAGAATAGATTATGCTCTCCAAGTGAGCATCTGCTAAAGCTGTCACCATCCCCTCACACTTAAGTCTATAATATCACATCTCCACGTCTTCCCACACTTTGCGGTGAATGCTGAACCAATATACTCCCTGGCAGCAATATTTACTGTAAGTAGGATAAATCTGTCATTTCCAAAGTCTGAAACCATTGATCATGAACGTGTCAAAACGTATTCAGTACAATTGTGGTCAGACACATAGTACTTACGTGTGCTCATCATGGACATGATTTTTGGATGAATTGTGGCATTTAAATTCAAGACTCCCAATAGCTTGGACGTTACAATTGTTTGAATTGATGACCTCAGCATCTGCTGTTAGTTCCCATATTTATATTGATATTTATATATTGATGATGGATGGATGGATCAGTAACCTTTTTTCATTAACAAGTTTGAGTTAATGGCAAACGTATATGGCTCGCCATCATATTCTCAAGCCAGAGGCTGAGCTGCACTGTATTAGTTTACAGACTAAACGTGCCTGTGATGAGTAAATGTCTAACTCTCTGAACACGATTGTATGTGGATCCCAGTGACTTTAGCCAATGACATTTCTAGAAAGAGTGTACAAGAAAGGTTTAGAGATGAAAATCCATGCTCCTCATGAGTGTCTTTCACTCCGTTTCCCATCTGTAATCATTCAAAGCTGGCAGATGTGTGCTATTGCTATTCAATCTGCCTCTCCCAGTGTTTTGAGAGGCAAAGTGCATTCACATTGGTGTCTGTTTTACAAATTTCAACTGGTATAATTCAGGAAATAAAGAATATTCCTCTGTCACAGCTGCAAGTGTCTGTTTTGGACATCAACCAGGATTATGTAATATTTTGTTAGATGTGCAGTGAATGGCAGAGTGTGATTTCAAGTCTCATGGAGTCGATCATTTGGTTTGAGGTCGCTGAGTACCTTTACTTAGTTTATGGTATTTTGTAATAGGTGCAGTTTGTGTATTTAAAACTATTACTTGTTAAACATCTCAAGGTACGATGATTCGGTTTGAATCCCAACACTGCTTAGTCGGCATATTGACCATTTTTATTTTGAACAAAGGGCTTATTTATGTGAAACTGGTGTTGAGCATTTGAGTCCATTTGTAATGTTTGACAACCTGTAGTTCAGAGTGAAAATGTATCAATTTTAGCTTCTCCTGCTAATTGATTTATTCAGAATATAATTGATCTCAATTGTTATTTTCGGGGTGCTTAAATTCCTAACAAAACACATTCATTGGCCGAAAAAAGACCGACTGAACCTTAGTAAACTATCATATTCTGAAATTTTGATTCTATTCTATAATTCTATATTCTTTTTATTTGTTGATCTTTTAATTTCTTTTAATGATATAATTCTAAAAATTCAATAAAAATGAAAACACCACTATCAACAGATAAGCAGAGTTGCTTCAACCCGATTC
Organism: Syngnathus leptorhynchus; assembly: GCF_054491065.1. NCBI lineage: Eukaryota > Metazoa > Chordata > Actinopteri > Syngnathiformes > Syngnathidae > Syngnathus > Syngnathus leptorhynchus. Next base: position 18,107,021 of record NC_141196.1, on the reverse strand, counting down.
CCTTTTTGACAAGTCATGTGGAAACGGTACATGAGGTTGTAATGATTGTCGAATGATATACTTGCCGAAATAAACAAATCAAATCAACACACACACTTTTATTGACAATACAGATATCACTTTTTTTTTTCAATATGTGTTGTAATGTTTTGTACAAAAATATTTTCTGCATGAAACCAGTACCTTAATTGAGTAACAAAAAAAGAATACAAATGGCTATTTTCATATTTGTACGCGTCAGGGTAAAATCCTGGAAATAAATACATTCTTTTGAGCTTCTGGTCGATTAATTCCAAAGCCACTTTTTGATCACTCGCAACAACTACACCCCTCCATTGATTTCAGGTCCATCCTTAGGACAGAGGATCTTATTTTCTCACTGACTAAGGAGCAGGTCCAGTTCATGACTTTAGCAAATAAACCGCAACCCTTTTGTTGTTGTATCTTCTCCGACGTCTTTTCCGCCCTTGTCGCTCCTTCCTGTTCTTCTTCCCTTTACTGTCCTTCCGCTTCCTCTTCTCCTCCCTAGTTTCCAGGCCTAGTCATAAGCAATTGTCCAGCACGCACGTCCGCTTCTCCTCCAGTAGGGGGCAGGGTACTCCATTGTTGGCATGGTGCATAAGGACGTAGCGTGTGCGGTACTGCAGGGCGGTATCTCCGCACTTGCCTTTGCACAAGCCCCAGGGAGACCATGCTGACACCTCACAGTCCAGCGGCGTTTCTGCATTGCACAATGGTAGACTTTAGTACACGAGTTGTCGACACGGGTACGCTACGCTGCATGCACTACATTTTTCTTAGGTTTTTTGAATGTCAGTAGTAATGCAGAGGACTTGTTTAGGACAGACTACCCTTTGGGAGGTTTTGCCCCTTTCCCATCCCGAACCCAGGTGTAGGGACCTCCCGTTCCTTGAAAGCTGTATCCTGCCTGTTTTAGATGTCTCTCTTGATTGAAATGATCAGGATCAGGATCAGTTTTTCTTTGACAGAACTTGATTATGATCTTATCATTTGAATCACGTGTGTTGGCAGAAGGAAACATCTAAAAACAGGCAGAATAAGGATCCTGAGGAATTGAAGTTAATACTGGTGGCCTAACCACAACCTCAGTCCTAAACCTCAACTCTAAAGGGGAATAGTAGGAATTATCCTGAGACCTAATTCTAAATGATAAACCTAAATATTGACCTCCTTTTGCACATGGACTACATTAATACAGAGACGGGGCAGCTCGTCTCCTAGGGCTGCACAGGTACGCAGGAGTGCTAAGAATGGTTTACAGAGCACCAAATCCTTTCTACATGTCTCATTTTATTGGCTATCTTTTGAGAATCAGAATGAAAGCAAGGGAATGCCTTTGACAACCTAGTTTATCAGATTGAGTCCAAATTTGTTTCAGCGTAAAGTCGAAAAGCAGAAGGATGAGGTGAGGCACTGAAGGATGGATGGTCTGCTGGAAGATTGCGTCAAATCCTATCCGGCATCATATTGCCGGTCCATTTAGGACACAGGAAAGACATTAGTGGGCTAAAGGATGAAATTCCGTCAGTCAAACTTGGCCTCAATTAGTTGACATCTGTGAATATATTACACAGAAACAGGTTCAATAAGGTGATTGTGAATTGGTCGTGAAGGTCATCTCTTTGACTCTCTGGGAATATTGACGATTAAGTGAAAGATTTAATAATGGATTAGACCTTCAGGGTTGTTTGCAGGAACTGAAAGCCAATAAAATTTCTTGTTTGGACTGTTTGTTTAAATGATCACAGAGTGTGACAACAGGTCTCGGGTTAAGTCGGTTCTTCAGCAATCTAGCCTCAGAGTTGTTCTAAAGATGTTTTCATCAACATCAGCAAATACAGGCCTGGTATGCATATGACAGTGTTGTCAGATTCATTGGGCGGGTCTGTATGAACTGAGATTGTTTTCATACGGTATCAATAAAATTTGTCAGTTTAAGAATGTTTTTAATCGTTCTTTTTTTGTGTAAAATCTGAACAACATCTCTGATTATTAGTCCCTGACTGTTCGTTGACGCCTTGTCAGCGGGAACAAATCTGTCGTGCAATCTAATTACTGCAGTTTTTCTTCTGTAAAACTTTTGTCAGATTAGTATTTTAAAGATGAACAACTCTCATGGCCCTCTCATCCAACATCAACTGGACCACCGTGTGGTTGTCTTAACTCGTAAAAAGAGCTGTATTTTTCTCAGCTTCCTGCTTTGGCTCACTTTTATTCCGTGCAACAGGGAGTCATAAACAGTAACTGTCTGTGACTCAACATAGACTGAATGGAACTTCACCTCATTAATAGTGGTCCTGTTGAAATATAAGAGTCTTCCTCCCATTTTGGGTGGCGGACCCATCTTATCGCTGTCGTTTTTTTTTTTTTATATATATAATTCCTTTTCCACTTCTCTCTGGTCCTCTTTGCGTTTTTGTGATGACCTTAAGCGTGCCCTTAACATTTTCAAGAATGTAGTAGGTCACATAGCTTCTTGATGTGGTGTACACTTGTTGATACATTGTCAGTGTTTGGATTGTTACCAACAAGCCCTTTTATAAAACATGCATCTCATACCGAATAATTAGTAGTTTTAGCGTGTTAAAATTGAAATCAAAAAGGCTCAAGACATGCTTTATTGAATACCAGCTCTTTAATGGCTTATTAATGATATCCGACATGGACCCATACTCAACAAATGTTTTTACATCTGCACATTTGTGTTGAGGACATGTATTTTTGAATACATAATTTGACTCTTTAATACCTAATTTGTGCGTAACAGTATGTGACTACAAATGCTAATCTACGACCATGCGTGATTTATTATTTCTTTGACTTACTTATGAGGTTGTCCTCAATCTCATTCCCCGTTGGTAGCAGGTTGGACTGGGTGGGCTCCGCTGGAAGGCTTATTATCTGATTGGTCTTTTTTATCTTGGTCAGCGTTACCTTGGCGATTGGTGGGAGGTGCTTCAGTCGGGGGTAGTAGAAGGAATTGGCGGGGTGGTTGGGGAAGGAAGAGGTTATCTGGAAATGGAAAAGGACAAGAAATGACTTTGGATACTTAAAGATGATCTGAAATGTAACTCACTATAAAACAGATCCAAGACATTTCGTCAGGGAACAACTTAACAAGTTCAACATAGCGGCATTCATCTGTTGTCTAGTATATTTTGTTGACATTTGGTTGCAATTAGACAAGATCTTGATGAATATTCCATTTATGAAAGACCCTTGAAAAGGACAAAATGACCCCTAAATATAGGTTTAAACCCATATGGCCCTATTTCTGGTCGTTGTAGTCATGACTGACATGGCTACCAAATTTGATGTTGCCAAGTGAAACTAGCTGGGTAGAGTTCATCTGTGAAGGACCTCTGAAAATCATCAAAATGACTTTATACGGGTCAACTCACAGTATACAAAGTTTTCTGCTAGATTTTGCGTTCCCAAGTGATGGTTGTGCTGGGTATAAACTTTCAGTAACCCAGCAAAATCTTACCAGGCTGAAAATGGAAAATCCTTGAAAATTGCTGTTTGTTTGGCCTCAGAATAGTAATGGGCCTTCGCACCAAACGCTCAAGACCGACAGTAAATCTAAAACGCCAGCAGCATGCCCATCTTCCATTTGTGTGGTTGCCTACAATTGTAGTATGTCCTACCTGAGTGATTTTGTCTTGTGGCATGGTCTCGAAGTTGGGTGAGGAGAACGTGAAGCCGCAGTCGGTCCCAGCGTCATATGGGAAGAGCTCCAGAGACACGCTGTCTTTCCATTGGTCACCGTGGCAGAGGTCCACACTATCCGCTCCCACGAACCAGTCGGGGCTCGGAACAAGGCGCACAATAAACGACAGCTGGAGAATTGACAAAAAGAGAAAGCTCACCACATTAGGAGATGATCTGATAATGTTCCACGCTTTTCAAGAAATTCGCTTGTTGTGTATTCCTTGCCAGAAAGTAGCTTTACTCATGTATTGAGACACACTTTGCTTGCCTCTGCCCCTCTTTACATGGGTCTTCATTGAAGGTATGGTTAAAAAATAACCTTCAGTGAATGACAGAAAACGGAAGGTTGTCTCGACCGCTGTCGTCTATTATAGACTGATTTCGGAGAGGCTCTGATTGAAGCCCTGACCTAGATTTAGCAAAGCAGGTTTGTGAGTGACTTACATAAGAGTGTCTGGCAAAGACCTCAACCACAGTGTTGCTCTGGCCAGTTCCTCCTATGACAGCAGGAGCTGAGAAGATGCCATAAACGCTCTGAATCTTTTCTCCGGCCTGCTCCACTTCCTTCATGAGCGTCCAAGCTTCGCCTTTCTCTGTGAACTCCCTCACTCCGTTGCTGGCAAAGCCATTACGCTGCCACATGTGGTAATCGGAGCTGTGGCTCACACCTAAGAGCAGAGAGAAGAAGGGCAGGGGAATCACCACTGTGTATTTATTATTGACATTAGTCATTTTATTTTATCTTTAGAACTTTATATCTAATTTGCTTTCATCCCTGATACTAATTTTTGGGGGGTGGTAGCTATCGCGTTCAGGAATTCACGTTTTTCTCATATCCGGTGGATACAGGATGGAATCCGGTGCTCATTACGTCACTCAAGTTATGTTTGGGTTATTTTCACATGAGCATTTTCATTTCGTTGTTATTATATAATTATTTTTGCTTGTCTTTGTGTTATTTGAGTAATAAACTGGCAACTCTAAAGTTATTTGTATCTGTTGCTCAACCATTTCAATGTTTCATGAGGATTTTACTATTCCACCTTGTAATCACTCTCAGCAATACGATTTGAGGAGCAATTGCTGTAATGGTTGTCTATAAGGCTCATAAACCACTCACCAAGTAGCCAACAGTGGACTTTATTCAAGTATGATTACAGTGTTTACAGAGATTAAAAAAAAAAAAAAATCTTCATTTTTGGTTCCAAGTTAGCAAACTTTGCCACTCTATTTGCATCACACGTTTGTTTGGTGTATGTCCTTCTAATTTCGTAGCAAAATCTATAGAAAGCCTGTCTTTGGCAGGTACCTGGAAATATGCAAACCGAATTTGCTGACTTGTGTCTTTTCAGGCATGGCTTCTTGAGGCTTTTTTGTGGATATATTCATGGGAGCTTTGCTTAATAAAACTGGCTCAGGCTAAAACATCTCACCAACATTTGGCACCATGTTTTATGAAGAGGCTACTAACTTTGCCGCCCCATTCCAACCACACGCAAAGGTGAAAACCGACATTTGTCACTATTTCACAGTTCCCATATTTCCAGTATACGTTTCAAAATCGATAGCAATTCGACAAAATCTTGATGAGTTTCTGTTTGGATGGCCCCTGGGAATAGTGAAACCGACCCTAAAATGCCCACCTCAAAACAAAATCGCTTGCGTCTTGTGTTTTGACGAGAATCGCCTTTTGACACTTATTGGTGAGTGTCATCATGAATTATGTGTTGCGAAGCGAAACTCGCTTTGGTGACTGATTTTCAAACAATCTCTACAATGTAGCGTACAATATGTAATGGGACTGTTAATCTATAAAATGGGTTAGGGTTCCACCATTGCAATATACCAGAGTTCCTCATCATGAATGTACTCACCGACAAGTTTGGACCATTGTGCAGGGGGGCGGTAGACAGGATACTGTTTGGGGAATGCTGCCTGTGACCACTTGCCAATGAAGGTCAAATTGTACTGGGCTGGTTCTGAGGCAGTACAGATGGGGATGTTTGTCGGCACGGGCATCGAATGGATACCGTGGCCCAGTGTCAGCATCGTGACCACCACAAGGCCAAGAATGGCATCGCTGGTGGAGGAGATACTTGTCGAGGTGTCCATGATCATGAGGCGGGAGAAGTAGGAAAGGAGACTAAGGGCAAGAAGATGAATAGTTTTAATAGAAATGGACTGTCATAAATATGTGTGAAGTTCATTGAAGACTCTAAATCCCTCGTTAATTTAGAACATTGACACCTGTACGTTTTTTGTTGCACGGAATGCCTATTCCTGCTGTTGTTCACATTTATGTGTTATGTACAGTAGAAGCCCGGAACTCGACCGCCTCGGTACTCGACATATTCGGACTTTGATGCAAAATGTCAGGAAATGTTTGCCTCTGATCTTAAAGCTTCGGAATCCGACGTGAGTTGGCATTGTTGTTTAGCGAGTTTTAAACCATTGGGCTGCCCGACTGCAGTCATGTGCGCTGCGCTTCCAGAGAGCTAGTGAGTTAGCGTTGCGATTTGGGGTTCTATTGTAATGTGAAAGAGTACAATAAACTTTACATTTTCAAACTAGAGAACGAAAACTACTTGGAGTTGGAAAATACAACTTTCCATGATTTTTTCAAAATCTGTTTGTAGATTTCACAAAAAAGTAAATCAGAAAAATCCATGACACAATTTTTATGCTGACTTTCGACTGCTACTGTATATTAATTTGTGTTTCAATTGACTTTATGCTAGTCCCATTTGCTATATGTGAAGTTATTTGTTACAGCTCTGGGTGTTGTAAAATGCGCAATGTAATTGCATTTGTATTGTATAAATTTGTAAACAGTGCTTCTGACTTTTTTTGTTGCTGGATATACAGTGTCGTATGTATTTAGTCAGGATTGCTACTGGTTGGTCCATTCTGAATTGAATATCTATAGACTGCTGATACATATCAATTCTGACTATTCTTGCTGCTGTTCACAGCCACTTCAGTATGTACATCATCTATAATTTCACAATCTACTCTACATATAAAATGTGGGGTATTCATGATAATTTATGTTCAGTTACCAAATTCATGTCCAATAAGTTATTCCAACAGGTATTTTTTTTCCTTATCATCAATGAACTAACATTTTAACCACACCCAGCTACATTTCACACTGAAAACATAATTACATGAAAGTCACTCCTTGCCAAAATAATATCCAATATCCTAATTTAATGGACACACATTTTGCAACTACTTTCAATTCTGAATACATATTGTCGGCATGCATTTGTGAGTGTATAAATACAGTAGTTAATTAATACTCACTGGTTTTGCAGAGGGAGAATGAAGGGTTGAGGAAGAGAGAGAGGAGGGGGGTGGAGAGCAGTGGTTGTGGCTGCCGGCAAAAGTGACTGCGAAGCTCCATAATCCAGTTTCACCTTTTTATGCTTTTTCAGGAGCTTCAATCCCTCCTTCTCTACAACCCCATCCCCTTTTCAAACCCCCTCGGTTCCACTCTCCTCCTAAACATGCTTCACTGCGTCCTATCTGCTAGTTGATTGATGCTGTGCCAGCTTCACAAAAGACATCTATCTCAACTACGATGCTACCCAAATGACATTTCCATTCAATTTCAATGTGATTTGACATGTGACAGTTTTAATCAGAAGAATGCCCCTGGTGTAAAGTATGCTGTAACCACAACTGTGAGCAAATGCTGCACAGAAAGAGTGAATACAACCAAATACAAATCCAATACAAATGGAATATAAATACAACTTTATATACGTATATAGCACCTTTCACAATATCTGCCGCTGTAAGGAAGCACTTTACATATAGTACCGTTCAAAAGTGTAGTCTCACTTAGAAATGTTCTTATTTTCAAAATAAATCACTATTTTTCAACGAGGATAAAAAAAACAACAATAAACGCTTGTGCAATTAGATGGACGGGCGGGCGGACAGGTACGTAGGTAGGTAGGTAGGTAGGTAGGTAGGTAGGTAGGTAGGTAGGTAGGTAGGTAGGTAGGTAGGTAGGTAGGTAGGTAGGTAGGTAGGTAGGTAGGTTTCAGTTACCAGCAGTATCCACACCCAAGAGTGGGCACACGAGAGGTTAAAGAACAGATATGCAGGAGCTACGTAAATTGTAAAACGTGCCAAATATTCAAAATTAATAATCAGTTAACGTTAAATACACAAATATGTTAGTTTACATGGAAAACTCATGGAAAATTGTCTGAGTGACCCCAATCTTTTGAACGATAGTGTAACTGTAGTATTGCTATATTATGTTAAAGCACTTTGTTATGGCCCAAACTGTTGTCAAAGCTCTATATAAAGATAGAGGTATTGTATTCTATTGTATAACAATGAGACAACTACAAAGAGAATAGTTGAACAATAACAAGTCAATAACAAGGTGTCAGTCCAAAGCCAAAGAATAAATACGGGTCTTCAAATGAATTTTAAAAATGGACAGCAAGAAGGACCTGTAAAAGAAAAGGGTCCATCTCTGAGGCTCCACTTAGTTCTCGGCACCGATAGCATCTGGACTACGAACTTTGAGGCACAGGGCAGGTGGTTAAGGGTGGAGGAACATACTAGTAGGTAAGTAGTTATTGGTGTCAAGGGAGTTTGGTTGAAGTGATACTCTAGGTTTCTACTGAGAGAGATGATCTTTGTATGTAGGGGAGGACTGAGTTTTAAGTTTTCGTGGAAGCCACATGCGCATATTGTTCCAAATCAAATCATCCGTTTATTTTAAAGTGTATTGTTGTAAGCTGAGTTTGAAATTATTATTCAAATGTTTTGGTGATCGTAGCTTATGGAGTCATATTTTAAACTATTTACATAGAGAGGTACAGAAATTAGAAGGAGGCATCAATTACTCAAATTTGTTTGCAGGTTTTTACTGTATGTAGCTTTCTGGAAACATGACCATAGTTAGGATAAAAACTTTTGTGCAACATGCTTTAAATAAAAAGTATGTATAGCTAGTAAAGATGTGGAGCACTGAAAGATTCTATCGTTTCCCTTTAAGTTGATTTTATTTGGGGGAGTATTCCCCTTGAGTTAGTGACCAGTGTTTCACCTGTATTTTTTTTACTCTACAGTCACCCTCCTTGACAATATTTTTCAAGGCACTACCAGGCTCTTTAAGTGTATCTATTTGAAGTCTTTTGACCAACACTTTCCACAAACATGGAATAGTGTGTCACGTTTGACCCAGTCAGGCCTTCCATGTGGACAGAAGATGCTGTGTCTCCGTTTTACAGTGTGTGATGTTTGTCAACTACACCGACAGGAAGTCACAATAGCAGCTGTTGTTTTCTCCTCCATCTTCTCCGAAACCTTGTGTATGTGTCTTTTAGTAAGCTTTCAGCCAGCTGTGTGTGCGCGTGTGCGGAGGCCGGGTGTGGCTCAAGTCGGTGCCTAGAGGTGGCAGACAACACTATATGCTCACGTGCAAACACACAAATATACCAGCATGCTGACACAGCCCACATCTAATGTTTTCCATATGGTCACGTTTCTTCTTGAAAACACACCTACACGCAAACGCTGCGGCCGCTGACTCTCACTCAACCCCTTATTAGAATTTTCACAATTTATTGTTTAGACTTTTTCCCATTTTCACCGAGTGAATTTTGGTCACCTAGATTGTTTTTACACAATGTAGTGGAAAAAAGTGAATATTAAACTTCATACCCCAATGTCCCGGTATTGTGGAATTACCTTACACACAGGTAGACAGCATCCCGCATTTGTTATAGCGCTGATTCTACCTCCTAAACCAGAATATTACTGGTAGGAATCGCTTTCTTCGAATCTGGAAAACTGCCCCGTTCTTTATTTTATTGCTTTCGACACAATGGTGAGGATAGCCGGCTTTTTGCAAGGAGATTTTTTTTGTCGTTATGATTGAAATCATTCCAACTAAAGACATCTGGTCATTTGTAATCTGCTGTTTACGTGTGCCACAATCATAACATCTGGAACAGCAGTAGCCTTTTATTGTTATTGTTACTAGTGGTTTAATCATTTTTCTTCGCAGACAAGTACCATTTTTAAGTGCATGAACGATGACGTTACTAAGTCATATGTGTGTTGAGCACAGGCTTGTGTTGTTTTGAAGCCATAAACAACAGCAAAATACAAAAGGCTTTCATGAATATTGTTCAGGAAATGTGAGGTGGGACTTGTGCCATGTGAGTGAGTCACGTGGCTGCCATAACTTGGCGGTGGTGGGAGGAAGATGTGAGTGCACGTTGTGGCGGCAAGACGGACAGGTTGTCAACATCAAAGGTAATATCGCTGATAGATGAGCGAGCATGGTGTACGTCTGAAGGGAGAAGATTGATTCCCTTGACATGTCAACTCTTCGTCTGGTTGTCGCATTAAGATGTTTTTTCACTGGACCTCCAATTTCACAAGATTGATATGTTCATTTAATAGTTTACACAGTATCGTGAATGCAGCACTGTGTTTCCCTAAATATTGACTGTTGCTCTTATAGAGGCCTTTCCAACTCTGTTGCTTACCAAAACAGCAAAGCTTTACTCGTCTGCAACTACCGTATTTTCCGGACTATAAGTCGTACTGTAATACAAGTCGCACCACCCATAAAATGCATAATAAAGAAGAAAAAAACATATATAAGTCGCATTTTGGGGAGAATTTTTTTTGATAAAATCCAACACCAAGAACAGACATGTCATCTTGAAAGGCAATTTAAAATAAAAATAGAAAAGAGGCAACAACAGGCTGAAAAATTGTACGGTATGCAAATGTGACATGACACACACAACAAACTGAGAACGTGCCTGACGTAACATATTAAGAGTTATTCAGATAACTATAGCATAAATAACATGCTAACAAATTTACCAAACCATCCGTGTCATTCCAAATCACTAAATCAAATGAAATCATCCTCTGTTTCACTTTTAAACAACTCCGCTAACTCCGAAGGTAGAAGATGCGGCGCTTCCTCTTCTACATGGCTTATGTCAGACTCGTTGTCAGTTGCAGTCCCAATTATTCCATAGGCCCAGAGCGCCCTCTTGTGGTTTAGTGTAAAAATTACATGTGAAATTATATAGTAATATGTTAATAATTTCACACATAAATCGCTCCTGTGGATAAGTCGCACCCCCGGCCAAACTATGGAAAAAAAATTGACTTATCGTTCGGAAAATAGGGTAGTTGAACTCCATGTTATGAACCTGCAGGGGTGAAAAGATGATCTGGCGTTAATTCATTGCTGTTATTTGTTCATACTTGGGCACGAAAGACTACACCATTGTAACTTTTTTGCTAACCAAAACAGCTACACCTAAATAGTATTTTCAACAAATGGAACCACATTTTATATGGGTTTCAAGGAGTGGTATAAAAAAAAAAATATTTGTAACGAATTGGATTATCGGCACAATTTGTGGGCTGCCTTGCACAAAGGTCCCTGATAAGTAGCCAGAAATCAGACTAGTATCTCCCCACCGACTCGTTGCTATTCTTCCATTTCTGTTTACAATGGAATTCAAACTTGTGACACTTTGGCTCAAAAGCCAAAGTCTGTGCAAATGAGCCACTGCCCCAATGACTTGCAATGTTGCTATTCTTAGCATTTCCAACACATCGCACACGTGTCACGGCTATTACAATTCTCAACTGGCCTTCAACAAATGATAAAAAATGACTTTTAGTTGCTGCAAAAAAGTGACATCATGGAACTTTTTACCAGCAATCTTAAAACACTGATCCAGCTAGCAGACACTCTTTGGAAGGCAAATCTCAAAATGTGGCGACGTCCGACAAAGCCCCACAGCCGCCGCCGCCAGTCACGCTAAATGAGCGCCCGGCTTCAGACAATTTAACAGCATTTATTTTTCGTACGGCGCCAGTGTTGCTGTGGCGGCAGGAAGTGTTGTCATTGTGTCAGGTTATTGTAATGGAAATAGACATAAATTTGCAGTCCAAAGAAAAGCACGTATCTAAAAACGGAGTCAACTTTTGCTTTCTTATTTGAAACATAAAGTGACTTTTCTTGTGTTGTTTTTTTGAACATAGCATTTGGAAAAACGTGCTTTAAATTCAAATTGCGGGTCATGTTTAGACCTTTGGTCAATTTAATGAAGGTAGCATATATGTATTTTGGAATTCCACATAAATCCCAAAACCTCTGAACTGTGATGCAGGTGTGCTGGTCACTTGTGAGGCGTAGGAAATTGCAATTATTGGAAAATGAATGCACAGTATGCATATACTTTATATATTGTGTTAACACCTGGTGGTGACATTGGGCCTTCTCCACGCTCATCCTCCAGTCGGCGTACCGCTGGGGCCCGATAATCACCCTGATTTCCGAGTAATTTCCGCCGTTGTGTGGGAGCAATCACAGAGCATGTGAGGGTTTTTTTTGCACATTTCTGCACACACAGATCCTTCCAGTGTGTATATGCATGTGCATGTGCATGTGCGCACAGAGGTGGTAAAAGTACTCAAGTAGAAGTACAAAAAAATACTGACTAAAATGTTTGAAAGTCAAAGCTATAGGTTACTTTGTACTGTGAGTTTTAGAAAATACTAGTTTATACTAACTTGGATGAACAAAATAAAAAAATAGAACATTTCTTTTCCTGTTTTACTAACTTCCATAGTGCGTGTACTGAAAAGAAGAAAAAGTTAGATAGCGTTTGACAGTCTTTTATGCTATCACAATATATTTTTAATGATTTGCTAATAAACAGCTTGCTGAAGAACCTCAGGGCTGAAAAGAATGTTGTTTTTAAACGCATGCTCAGGACCCATCCATCCATCCTTCTATCAATTTTCTGTGGTGCTTGTCCCCACCGGGGTCGCAGGTTTGCTGGAGCCTATCCCAGCAGTCATAGGGCAGTAGGCGGGAGACACCCTGAACTGAGACTCACACCTACGGGAAATTTGGAGTGCTCAATCGGCCTACCATGCATGCTTTTGGAATGTGCGATAAAACCGGAGTACCCAAAAAAACATGCAAACTTTACACAGGAAGGGCTGAACTGTGAGGTGGAGGTGCTAACCAGTGCCGCCTGCTCAAGACCTACTCTTTTTAATTTAGCTTTTAATTCTTATTTATTGTGTGCATACATGCGTGCGTGTACGTGTGGACAAGTGATGAGAGCTTAAAATAAATGCGATCGTTGAGCAGCTTTTGACGCCGAAATATTGAGGTACAGTACATGTTCCGGTATCTCGTGCAACACTATTGTGTACAGTGCTAATGCTAGCTTAGTTTGCTGGAGAGCAATGTCTGTGACTATTTGTCACAACTTGTGTCATCATTCGTAGAGATTGAAAAAAGTACCAAGCTTCTTTTGACCAAATGAGGGGTAGAATGTACAGAGATCCGTTTTCATGCAGGGAGTAAAAGTTGTTAGAAAATTACAGATGTTTGCAAAATCTAGTAGAGATACTGTGACTTAAAGCGGCTGCCTTATGCATTACCCAAATCCTGCCGAAACAGACTTACGTTGGCATTATAAACGACCTCGGTGAAGGTTTGCACCATCAATCACGGCAAACCCAGCGTCCTGGCGAGCCAATGTGAAATTTTGAAGAGCAAAATGCTTTATACCTCAAGAATTATGGATAAGCAATATCTGGTCAGGGTATTATGACTACAGAGTATTAAAACACAGCATGTATAAATTATCCATTAGGAGAAACTGCTGACTTTGCTTTTTATTGTTCACTCTGATGGACCAAGGACATTGCTACTCGGGAAAAGGTCATTTGGAAGTATGTGTGCGCAAGTTAAGTTGCAGTCCTGCGTGTGCATGTAGATCCGCATTTTACTTGACAAAATGTAATTCATCGACTTTTTGAAGCGCTATCTTCACAAGTAAAAATGCTCACTTCTCTTTTTAGTCCCACAGCCATTTAAGAACAAATAGCCAATTACCAAGTTGTAACGTACGAGCTCCGTCATCACTGTTACCATAGCAGAACATGACATTGTACAGCCGGAACTGAGTCTAAAATAGAATAGTGTGATGTGCTGCCTCCATCCATCTCTTTACTGAACCGCTTTTCCTCACAAGTGTGCTGCATGCTGGGGCCTATCCCAATAGTTTTTGGCGGTAGGCGTAAGACACCCAGAACTGGTTGCCAGCCAATCGCAGGGCACACAGACAAATAACCATTCACACTCACGAGACAATTGAGAGTGCTCAATTCACTTATCGTGCATGTTTTTGGAACCTAGAAGCAAACCGGAGTACCCAACTTAAATGCACGCAGACACCGGGAGAACATGCAAACTCCACAAAGGGAGGGTCGGAGCCCGGAATCGAGCCCATGACCTCTGCACTGTGAGGCAGACGTGCAAACCAGTGCCACACTGTGCCACCATATGTGCTGCCTCTGAGCGAAAATTATTTTATTGTCTTTAATAAGATGGGGGAGGAAGAATGCATGAGGCTATGAGAGGGTCACTAATGTATTTGTTAATAGTGTGACATCATAGCATAGCGCACTGTCCACCTGCCGCACATCACCATGTTTGTTGCCGGTTTTCTTGGTTGGTGCCTCGAGGTCTCCGTGTTTTCTTCTGCTTCCTCATCCGCCGCGACCCACTCAAACGTGATCCCATCATGTTTTTCGCATCATCCAATGTAGGGAGGCGGCAAGCCCCCGACCGGAGGTATAAAGGATATGATTTACTGCGGCCCTACACAACAGCAAAACAGTTTTCCAGTACAGTAGTATTGCTCGACATGATTTCAGAGGAGGATGTTGCGTAACAGCTAATAAAGTGTGTGAAAAATAAGGTAGCAAAAATGGTGTGGAGTTGCCATTCATTTCTTTTGTGCTTCCCAGTTTTTTACATTTCATTGTAGCAGATTCAATAGACAATATTACATTAGATTGGGAACAGTACAGTATCTCTTTGTTCAACATTGACATTTATGGCAGTTTTGACACTTTGTTGAACCCCTCATCATAATTGATCTTATCCAATCTAGAAGAAAATCCGTTTTTAAGAATTACTTCCAAGTTTTCTTTTCGTTTGTGTTTTTCGACAGAAGTGTACCTGAGCTAGAAAAGAGGAAACCTCACCGTAATTTTGATTGAAAATGATAACCATAACGTAGATAGCTCTGGTTCTACAACTGCTTCTCTTACTTTTCATTTTTGTAATTGTGTATATATATAGTTTGATGTGTTTTGTGAAACCTCAAAACCAGTATTGTTTCTTTTAATGTAATTTTTATGTATTGGTAATTTTAATGAAATGTTGATTTTAACATAATTTCTTAACATTTAAATAGATTCTTGTTTAACCAAACACATTTTTACAAGTTCTTTATATTGTAATTTTATGTAACTTATACATTGAACATTAGGTTCCACAGCGGCCCATCTTTGTCCTGCTCCTTTACATGGCCAAAGGTTGAGTGGTTTGACTTTATTTCATTTCTATTAAAGTGAAAGAAGGCAAGCCATCTCCCACGCTCATCCCTTGGGTTGCAACATCGTAGACAGACCTTTACTACTCAATGCACACACATTCATCTGCCCTCAAGTGCTAAAGTGAACCTCAATCCGCCATAAATATATCTTATTGCGCTTACATAACCGGAGTTATGAATAATACTGCAAAGCTACTGAAGAAATCATAACGTAAAAGTGGATATTTGAGAACATTAACTGTTTGAAACGACAATGCGGTTACTCTTCTGCCAGAGCGCTCTGTCTCTCCCTCCCCGTCTTCTGGCCGTTCAAACTTGAACGGCCTTCATGCTTTACATCCTTTATAAGGTTGGCCATCTTTTCGGCCGGAACGGTAGTCTTGGACGGCGGCATTATGGCTTTGGCTTCCCTCTTTATACCTTTTTCTCCACCTTGCCATTGGCATCATAAGAACCGATTCTCTGAAAGCTGACACAAAGGTTTTTCTCAGCTTAAAATCATTTGCTAACCATGACAGGTTACGTAAGAGCACAAGCTATAGATCATGATCGACCAGCAATACCTGTAAGGTGTTACCCATTGTAGTTTCTTCATTGAATCATGTGAACATTCAGCTCTGTGTATTTTTAAATAACATCCTGTTCTTCAATGGTAAATGGGTTTTCTCTTGTATAGCGCTTCTCTGACTTCAAGTTACTCATAACGCTTTAGCACTGTCTCTAAATTCACCTACAAATGTTACGGCATCAGGAGTACTATCTTGCTCAAGAACTCTTCGACATGGCCACATAATTAGGGCTGAATAATCACCCTACAAGACAAAGGAAGACAACCACTCCACCACCTGAGCCATACCGTTTAAATATATAAAATAAATAAAATATTAAAGACTATAAATTAATACTATCAAAGACATAGAAAAATAATCCAATTATTAAAAATAATTGTCAAGATCAAAGCCCTACTTGAAAGTATATTGACATGTCCTGTTCCAAATATTGCATAGGTCCTTAAGATTTGTGCAGCTTTTTATTGTTATTCAGTAAAACTTGCATTGGGGCAAATCTTTTAAGTTTACATAAGCGGCCAAATTGACTCAAAAACCGATGTTTCAAACCAAAATGGTGGACATCTTGTGGGTATGGGTCGTTGAGACTTTTTATTGTTCATGCATGATAGACATGCCCACCCAAGTTGGTCTTTATCAGTTAAACTGGCATCAGAGGTTGATTTTATTTTCATTTTCCAGTTTTCATCAAATTATGAAGAGTGAGTTTCATTCAGCAACCCGTACACATGCTTGCAAAAATCTCCCAATTTTTCCCCCAAAGAATTTAGCGTTTGGAATAAACCAATCAATCAATTATTTAAATGAACGAATGAATAAATAGATAAATGCATGAAGGAATAAATAAATAAATAAATAAAAAAAAAATAAAAAATTTAATACACCCATTGTATGGTAAAAAAATACTAAATTATTGCAGCAACTCTTTCCATAATGTTGAAGTTGTAGAGTAAATAAATGCAAAGTGGGCCATGTTAAAGAACAGAGTGGGCCACACATGTGATGTGCGGGCCATACTTTGCCCACCTCTTCTATGTATAGTCCACTCATTACTGTATCTTAGCAGCAGAAAACAGTCTGTCTGACCACCGTCTCAGGCGATGATGCTGATGATTTACTCAGCGTGTGGAAATGAAGTGACAAGGGAGGCTCTTATAACATCGGCAGCGGTCTAAAACAAACACAAACTCTCTGGAGACGTATACGGTTCCACACCGCAGGAAATGCATAGCTGACAATTTGGAGCAGAGCGGAAAAAAGGTGTAAATGTGTGAGGCCATCTTCGAGTATTTTCTCTGTTAAATAGCGATGACATTGTGAAAGTGAGGTCATCCTTCCAGGGAACAGATTGACTTCACTTCGGAATGAAGATGGACAGCTTTTGCGGCGTGCGGCAAAAGTATTTTGCCATTTTCCATGTGACGTGTTTTAAACACTGTATACATTTTGGTTTTGAATGTGTTCCGCAGAAGGTTAGCTAGCGTACAGGGGATGAAGCCATGATAGAATCAACATGACGTTTACAAGATTAGAGAGGTACATAATGATGTGATGCTTTGTGATGCGTCCTGGAACAAAAAAAAAACATACTGTATATGCTTTCACTATCAGCTACATGCGTTTTATTTTATTTTTATAACGCTTTTGAAAATGTATTTGTTGTCATGGATCGGCAGCCTCCTCAATGCAACAAGGCTTTTTTTGATAAGATTTGAAAAGTCTAAGAATCCGAGTCACTCTTGCGATATCAAAGCGTCAATAGATACGGAAGATAAATAAATAATATATTCTAATTTTTTATTTTAAATGAAGACTCAAGCAGGGCTGATGTGGTCATTCTTAGTCTAGATTTGCCGTGGCGGTTTATTAGGGTCATCTCGTGGTTAACAAAAAAAGGCTTCAATATGTCATACTCTGTGTTGTATCAAGTGAATGGCCTCAAATGAGAACCAACATATGCCTAATTTTAAATGGCTGTTAAGTTATTGACCACTTACATATAAAGTACCCCCTAAAAACATTACAACATTTTTCATTTTACCAGTGAACGAGATTACCATGACTTCGTAATTCTTCTCTTCCTCCCTGAGTTTCCGATGATGGCTTAATGTGTTTCAAGGTTTGTTTTCATAGGTGCAAGCACTTAGCAGCACAATATGTTGCATGAATTATCTTCTGCCAGCCCCTGTCTCTCAGGTTTCTCATTTAATGAAAGAATGATGACGAATATGACAACGGGATTGGGGAAAGAAGGAAATTCTTAACACCCTCGTTTCTTTACTTGTCAACCACCCGATGACAGCAAAATAATATCAGCAGTGATGGATATTATTAGGGGTCTAGGTCTAAAATCAGGGTTTGGTCTCTTCAGTTTCTTAGTTTCATCATCTAAATTCTGTAGTTTATTGTCATTTTAGGAAAGTGCAACATAAATAGTTATTTTTAGAAAATGAAGAAATAACATTCAGTTTGACAAGTATGCCTCATTGTGATATGAATATGTGACTTCTCATTGCATTTGCTCAATCCGAAGAGCCCAAAGGTGCCATCGACTCACCAGAGGTTGAGCCGCACTGTAGTTGTCACGTAGTGGGGATTTACACATACTATTCTCTTGCTTAATGGTAGAGGCTCCTTTGTTTTGCTTTATCTTAAATCTTTGTACTGTAGGCGACAGGTGAAAATTCATGGCTGTCAAGGTATTCTGGAGTGGGATGTGCTGTCCAGTGTTAGAGAGACTGAATTTCATTCAGTCTGTTGTCATTTGGGTCTCCTGTGCCAGATTTGACACAGGGTGTCCTGACTGTGCTGGGTACAGTGAAATTTTGAGATTATTGGTATTTGCCCTAGGTTTGGGGTCCCTCAACAGATCCAAAAACACACTGCAAAAAAGCAACCAACAATGACCAAAAAAAAAAAATCACAAAGCATCTTATTTGTGTTTGTTTGTTAGAGGATTACTTCCTGGAGGATTCCGCGGGTGGATGCTTCCATTGAAACTATCAAAAAGTGAAAATATTACATGTGTATAACAAAATGTACAGCTGAAAATGTTTGAAAAACTCGATATTGTTCAATTTATGCCATTCAGATATCAAGATAGCACAGTGTTGTACACGGATCAACTCATGCAGTTCATTGCGACACCGATCCAAATTTAAACCCAGGAAAAGCCTTTTTTTTTTTATTGCTTTTGTTGATCATTTGCAGTCCACGTGTAGCCCTTACACCCACCCCTGTCTGGCTGTGTGTTTATATACTTGTGGGCCGCATGGCGTCTGTCACCTATCAGCCTTCAGGTCCTCCCAGACCAAAAAGGCACGTGGGCAGAATCAAACGCAGGAAACCCCAGAAGCCTGGCAGCTAAAAGTGGGTCAGCACCTTCCCAGAATTGTGTTGGAAGCACTCACACGCACACAACACGTTGAGGGAAAACGTGACCTGGCTGGAAACCAGAAGCAACAACATAGTCTACCTTTTTATTCGGTTTCTTCCTATGTTTTTTTTACATTATTAAATCCAGCTATTGTAACCAACACTGAAGAGGGTTGTTTCAACATAAGGAGGGGTGGTCGACTCGTTTTTCATAGTTTGCCCATAGACACTTGCTTCATTAAAACGAAGAATGGCCGGTTATTTTAGGTTGTCGACACTGGTCATTAAAATAAGAGAGGGTTGTCAGTTATTGTTTTTGCTGCGTTGCTTGGTTGGTAAATTTAGTTCAATAAAATAGGTAAGGCCAGTTGGTCTTGTTTCCACCACTTTGTGGGTGGTTGTCGACTGACTGGTCATTAAAACAAACCAAGGCAGGCTAATTTGCTGGCAAGCCGTCAACGCTCACTTTATTAAACGAGAGTCGTGGTGGTTACATCAATTTTCACACTATGCTAAACGTCGTCCACACCACGGTCACAAAAATGGTTACAAAAACAAAGTCCTGGTACTTATTTTCTCCTTTTGACTTTAGATCGTGGACACTCAAGCTCGTTTATATGAGCAAATATTCGGGTTGGTCAAGGGGTAACCCAGATTGTTATTGGGGTTTCTAAAAGCTTTTAGAATTCTGATTCTTACATAAATAATATACTTGTACTGTCAATACTTGGGATTTAAGAGGGCTATCGACTGCATTTAAACCTAGTTATAGTCACTCTGAGGTTCATTTTAAGTACTAACAAGCATAAGTTTTCACCCCTTCTTTGGGTGCACTACTTGGTTCATCAAAAAAGTAAGTTGTTTCTTGTTTTGCCACGTTGCTGCAGCTCAACACTCAATTGGGGTCAATTTTGCTCATTGAAACAAAATAAGGGCAGTGGGTTCTTCATCTTGCCTCTTTCCTAGAGGCAGTCGATAAGAAGAAATTGGAGACCTAAAATGTAATGTTTATTAGCCTTTTCTGAATAGACCACCCAAATGCGTTTCAATGACCAATTAAACGCAGATTTTCGTCAGGCCCAGTCCTTGCACTGCAGTTTGTCAAACCTTTAAAATCAGTGTGAAGGTTCCCGATCGATGGCAGCTGATAGGTGGAGTGGTCGTGCCATTACGATTCTTTTGAGATAGATTTTTCCATTGGTAGTTCACATTGATAAAAAATATCGTCTAAAAAATATATCTTGTAGTCAAATTTATTGAATGAGATTTCCTAAATTTAGTAGAAGTGGCCTATATAAAGGTTTTAATATGAGTTACACTAAAATTAGTTTGGATGGAAACATGTTTTTCTAACATTCAGCATCCATCCAGTCATTGTTGCCTTTTAATGAACCGATTTAATGACGCTTGGCTTGGCGTGATAACACGTTTTCCACACCTAGGCTGACTGCATGTCTGTAATTTTAGAAGTAGAGCACCTTTTACTTGCTGTGGTGACCTGCCAATATTGCTAATGGACTTGGCAGCCAGCATTTTGTGACTCTTGGCTCAGAGGATCACTTCAACATGTAAAATAAGATTTTTGTTTAGTTGCATGTCTCACCTTGTTGTGAAAAATGTCACAAAAAGTGTAACTGCAGTTTTTGTGAGAAAGTCTGACTACAACCAAATTGTACTAATTACAAAGCAGTATTTCCCCTTTGGAAATAAAATAAATCCAACTCATCCATTCAAGACACTCAGAAATATTAAAATATACATTTTTTGTAAAGAATACCTGTAGCTTTATATAATATGTGAGGAGCAAGAGCTAAATTTCGTTGCGATAATATCTTCAATATGCCCCCACCAATCAAAACATGATTTTTTTTTTGCTGTCGACCAATCTTGACATCCAATCGGCTTTAGGCTCGCATTGCGAACGTCACATCCAAACCCAGAAAGTACAACTTTGTCGGCTCCATGGTCAGGAATCACTGGTTACCACCGCTGCTTCATAGTTGAGATGTTCATGCAGATAAATTCCTCATCTACACTTTTACCTGGATCAATACCAAAATGTAATTGTGACCCATCACTCAAATCGTGCTAACTAACAGACTGACTATTGGACAAACCAGGTCTCTCTGGATTTAAACTCAATGGAGTTGAAATTCTATTGCGAGATCATATGTATATGTAACATTAAACCACTTAGTAAACATTGTATTAGATTGCTCTGATAACAATCTGCACTCATAAACAGCAAAAAATAATATTTCCGTCCTAAAGGGTTTCATGTTTCATGATTGGTGACTTTCTAGCTAGAACATTATAACAATGGGCAAAAAAGTGTTGGAACAACACAAATCATGAATTTTTGTTTGAGTGCCTTGCCCAAAAGCAGCTCAGCAATATTCCCTAAAGTAAAGGCAAGGATTAAAATGATCGTCCCGGTTCATCTGACACATCACAATTGTTTCATATCATGCATTGGGAACCATTATTTGACAGCATATTGAGATGTTTGAATCCCTTATGTTCACTTCTGAAAGATCTCCCGCCTCATCTGTTTTATTTTGAGCTTTTGATCTCCTCCAAGGCCTCGTTGCACGGTGCCCCTTCGGAGACGCTGAGTAAACAACTCTTTCCCTCCATCTGGTTCCCATTGAGCTCACGGAAGGATTTTAGCTGAAAAGCATTTTGAGTTCCCAGCTCTTGGTAAGCCGCTTCCAAGTAAACTTGGTGGATGTGAGCCATTCGGTGGGCTACACCATGAATGCTGCTCTTTCATATACCTCCCACCCTCCACCCCAAAAAAACATAGACTTAGTTTTTAGAGTAAAACACTTTCAGCCTTAAGCAATGTCTTCTACTCTTGACCTACTTGGAAAGATTTGTTTCCTCTTTATGAGCTCTACATATAAGTGAATTGTGAAACAAATGGGAGTAAGTGACATGATAAGTGATGAAGAGTCTCTGGAACATCCTCAGCACTTTTACCATTCAAATTGCATGGACATCGATCATAAGAGTTCTAACAAAAAAGTCGAAAGGAACCATGAATGAACTTGAGCACAAAATGCACAAACTTAACCAGGAAGTTGGCTTTTTAGTTTGGAGCAACTGCTCTGGATGAATTCCAGAACTCGTACTTTGGCAAACTCCTAGTAGGAAATTTGCCCCAATTAGCTTGAGCCAGTCGGTAAATTATGAAGCTTTTTTTACTTTGTCATCTCTTGTCGGCTTGGCCTCATCAAAAGTTTGAGGATCATCTTGAGGATTTGTCATGAAATCATGGGGTGCGAGTACCTTTTCATTGATGATGGGTTTATTGCACTACATTGCTTCAAGAAATGATTTATTGACTCACTCAAGCAATGAAAAACATATCAGCTTCACGGGTCAGCATGACCCACTGCATGTTAAACCATCCAAAAAAACAAAAACATTTGCACTTATTTTCTTTCGACGTCATTAATCTTTGTTTGTGTGTTAATATTGAAAAATTGCGGCCATAAAATGAATGTATTTGACATTACACTTTAGTGGTCAGTTTGACCTACAACTTAAGTTTTTCAAAGAAAAGAACCAATGTCAATATCAGATGACAGATGACTTTCAAGGCTGGTTACAGTGTAGCAGCTAGTGCCCTCTAGTGGCTCGCACTGTAACTATAAACGTGAACGAGGAAACTTAGTTTCATTTTCAAACAGCAGAAAGTTCTTCCTCTGTATATTATGAAAGAAGACACATCATCTAGCCCTCCCGACACATATACCAACATACTAAACCATTATTTAAGGTGCCTGAAACGTTTCCAGGGTGTGATCCAGTATCATGATTCCGCTACCGTGTAACCAATAGCGTGGCAAAAAGTAAACCTTTGTAAAGATGGTGGCACATTCAGCATGTGCTGCTTTTCCTACCATACACCCTTAACAATGTTGGGTTAAAAATTAGGCCGACCCTCAAAGTTGAGCTAGTTTGGTCAGGTGGCGTCCGGAGCAATCGTGGCAGGATTCAGGGTCCAAAATCATTTTGGGAGATAGCCAGTGAGCAGTGTTAGAGATGTTCTGACTCTAACTTATTTAGCAAGAACCACACGGGAGACAGTATGCCCTTTAAGCACTTGCAAGTGGAGAGCCTGTTCGTTACTGTAGGTGAAGCAATGTTCGAACAAACTCTGCCGTTAGTCTCTTACAAGAGCATATTTATTGAGAACAAGTAGGGTGGGGGTGACATTGGACATGTTTGGTGGTCACCTCAGCAACTGGTTAATCAGTGCAGAGGGTCCCAGCTCATTGTTATACAAGGCCGTGGAAACAGAAACTAGTGGAGCATTGTAGATGACTAACTAAGCAAGAAAGTGTTTCCACACCATTTGGAAAGTTTCAACAACTGAATGGTTAAAGCTTTCATAGTCAAGGAAAGGTAAAAGGTTTAAACAAAGTTAATAATTCTAGTCTACATTCCAACACAATCATACGATCAAGATAGTTTATAAACCCTAACAAGCAGGGTTAGGGTTACACACTAGTGTGTGTGAAAGCATTTCAGTTGTGTGTGTGTGTAGAGCCTAAATGTAAAGAAACTATTTTGACAGTGCAAATGAAGTGTTTTGGGTGTTTATCATCTTTCAATTGCCACTACTGATCATTATCATTACCTGAGTAACCACACCAATAAAACATCATCATCCACAATTTTATTTCCTTTTAAAATAATTCATACAAATGCATACAGGCACAAACATATTTTTCATTAGGGTTTTGGCCAAAAATAATATTTACTGTAGAATATAGAATATATATATATATATATGTACTGTATAATGCTACACCTACTACTACCATAAAGATGACAAACATGTAGGCAACAGTGGACTGTTTGTCACTACCAGGGAAGGAATTTCAAAGTGCTGTTTTTGTTTGTGAATGATGAACAATTTCTGTCGAGGTTGCCATAGAAACAGCAAAGGTGATAGGCATCTTGTGAGGAATGTGTAGTCCACAGGAATTCCCTGCAGAATTCCCAAGGCCTTAGAACGTACACATTTCAGAGTTTGGCCCAGCGAGAACTTGGCACTCAGCTCAGGTTTAGAATTGGTAATATCGTTGTGAAATATCCATCCCTGGTCGCTACGCTTGCTACCTCAAAGTAAAACGGGTAGGCAACAGTGAACTGTTTACTACTCAAAACGCCTGATCTGGAGTGGGATCCTGAAAGCACCGTCACTTTAACAAACTTCCCGATTTGAAAATGTAAATTGTATTTTTCTGTAAACCACACGAGTCTCACAGAGGACCCGTGAGCAAAGTTATTGCATCTACAAATACTCTACACATTTCTGTCAGTTGGCATTTTAGCCTCTTTGGATGACCAATTGTCATCACTCACATTTGGTCGCATCATCAAACTCAGCTCTTCCCATAAGCACTGATTCAAAATTAAGCTTCCCGTGCATTTTTGGCCATGGCATGCATTATTTGGTGGGTATAGTCGCAATAGACATGACTAATTTCACCCTGTTGACTCAAACTATCTTTGGGGCTAAATTATAAAAAAAAAACCTGTGAGGTGCTACAAAGACTATAGGCTATGGATTTTAATGCTAACCAAAACAAACGTATGGGCCGAGCACCGTAGCTCGTTTCATTTGATTGCGCCCTAAGTGACGATACCTTCAGGAACCCAGTTCTCCCACTCGCAGCGCTGCTTTTTAGACACAGATACAAACCAAGTCACATTGACACAGGCAGGCAGAAAAACACCACCACATTATGTACATATAAGGACACGGAGAGCGCCGCGGTGGTCAAATGGTACACTTAGTAAGGACTCATCATGAAATGTTAAAGGGAATGTTGTGCCATTCACTCTAGTGCTTTGTAAATAATGATTCAAAGTAAGGAACCAATGTAGGTAGCGGGGGATTTTGATTTTTTTTTTTTTTTGAAGGAAGCAAAGCTTGTGCAAAACTTCGCAGCTGTCGTATTTACAGTGGAAGCTCTGGATCACAAAAAAAAGATATCTTATGGTGAACCCCCTCTTATTGCCAGGAACACATCTCAGACTCACCCAGTGTTGGTGAAAATATCAAATATTGAGAAACTGCCCACCCCCCCAAAAAATTAAAGACAGTTTCACACCTGCAACACATTGAAAGTATCTGTTAAAACATTTTTTTTACAAGAATGAATGCTGTTATTCTGAGTCACCTGGGACGGGGGGGGGGGGGGGGGGGGGGGGGGTACTGTTGTGTTTCCTACGCCTTTCAGGATTTCAAATTTGAGTTTTAAACCACGGTCGGGATTTTAAATTTAAAACCAAATTCAGGGTTTCCAAATAGCGTTAGGCTTACAAATTATGGTTTCAAGCCATAGTTAGGGTTTCAAAACAGTGTTAGGGTTCTAAAATAGGGTGTCAAACCTGGTGTACGATTTTAAAGGACAACAATGGTTTCAAGCCCAATGTATGATTTAAAACAAGTTTCATTTCAGAGTTTAAACCCAAGGTTAGTTTTCCAAAAAAGTTGGTGTTCCAAATTATGGTTTCAAGACAGTTAGGGCTTCAAATTAGGCTTTAAACCAGCTTTATTATTTTATGATAGGGTTTCAGGCTATGTGTAAGGATTTCAAGTTAGGCTTTCAAATTAGGGTTTTAAGCCTTGATTGGGCTTTGGGTTTCAAAGTATGATTTGTGACCAGGATTTGTGGTTTTTTGAAAAGTGCATCAGAGAATAGTTCTCCTATACTTTTCCACACGTGAGTGCATTACAGTTTTTAGGTATACTGCGATACAGAGGGGATTTCCACGGTGGACAGGTCCACACAAAAATTGTGCTTCGTAGCGAGGCTGCCATAGATGGACGCAATATAGCGGGGTGGGTGAGGGGGGATGCTTTACAAGTTTAACGCAACACATTTAAGTCTGCTACAGTAAATAATCTCAGTGCATTATTTTGCATCTTCCCAACATTGTTTAAAAAAAAAAATCAATGTCAAGCACAATATTTCGCCACCTGCATACAACAAACGTGCAATCTCAGAAATTGCAGGCTCCGTACAAACTACAGCAAACACCCCCAGCAATTCAAGTTGCAACGAAAAGTGAGAAAGAACAACAAAAAGAAGCACTAAACGGCAGGAAATGAAGTCAACAGAAGATCAATTGCGGAAACTAAAGATCCTGAGATGGTGTGCAAAAAAATAGCTGCCTCTTTTTTAGGGTGGCTTGTTTAGGAATATTGTCTCACAGATGTATCTAGTTCGTTTCCAGTATCTTCTGGCCTCCACTCCAGTTTAAAACCGTGATTCCCTACCTCTGTGCCAAAAATGCCATGAGAGATCATCAGTTGCGGAAATTGCACACCTCCACCCCCATTTCATTCTGGCCCAAATGATTTATTTTACAATATTGATCATGATGTATTAGTGACTTGAGTTCATTGTTTTCCGATTAGATGCTAAAATATATTTTTTGAAGCAAACATGTTCAAAGAATTTGTAGGTGAATGGAAACGGTGTACAGTGGTACCTTCATTTTCAAGTTTATTCCATGGCTGAGCTTGTACAGTATCTCAATGGCAAATCAGTTTTTCCCCATATAAATGAATTTCAATGCTATTTTTCCAGCCCAGCCCCCCCCAAAAATAACCCTACCTAAAACAGCACTTGATTGAATTTAAAGAAATAAACTGGTTTTATAAAGTATAATTATTGTACATAATATAGTATATGTTTGTTAGATGTGTGCTTTTAATGTGCTTTTAAGGGCTCTGGCCCAGTGGGTGAAGTCTGTTGTGCAGTTTAATTAAAGTTTGAAATTGCATCGGGGACCGTGCCTCTCCTTTCAGTTTCTTAATTGTTTTTTCTTTTTCATTTAAATAGAGCAACAACATATGTGAAGCGCACGCAAAACCCAACTTTTGGTTCACAACATGAAAAAATATAATTCTCAAAACTGGTCAATTGTGGCACACCTAAGTCAGTATACCATTGTACCTTTATAGTACTTAAAATCAACAAACTGATTCTGAATTAGGGATAGGGGCCGACCAGTTCGGGAATAGGGTTAGGCTATTATAAATGCATTGGGGTGGATTAGATTAACCCTAAGCAATATTTCGAAAAGTTCAGAATAAAAATAAATAAATATAAAAATAGGTTAATGGAAAAAAACATTTAAAATGTCGTTAAGCAAAACCACAAATAGTCCACTCGCATACCTATTGCGCATATTTCAAAATAAAATAAAAAATAGAAAATATAAAGCCAAAAATCTTTGAAATCCAATTGTTTGTAATATAGCATATATTTTTAAAGTAGACTTTCAAACTGGTCAGTTTGACTGTTAAAGCAAACCATTGCACACGATGCAAAAATCGATTAAAAAATTGTAAATTCGAAGGAATTGAACGGTCAAAGATAATATTTAAGAGAATTTCCATATTTTCAAACTGTTCAAGTGATCCCATTTTTAATGTTTAAGTCTGTAAAAAGTGAAAGCGCATCACTGACTGTGGCTCTCCTTGCTGACATGCGAGAGCATTATCGTACCTCAGCTGTAGCGTTGAATTATTTTCACTTGACTTGAGTGGCAAAAACTCAAAGTTTGGCTCCAACTTGAGGCAAAAAAAAACAAATCTAACTTTACTGGGGCTCTCTTAAGTCAAGGTACCACTGTAGTATCTAATTTTTGTGACATCTTTCTTTGGTGTGCCGTCAGACTTTTCTCATGTAAATTAATTCACCCTGATTTTTAAAAGGTTGGGAAAACACTGTTCTGCTTGAACAACTTACATTCATTTGAAAGCCAACAGGCCCAAGGAATGATGGGGGCGGGGATAATATAGCAACCTATGTGAAATTTTGGACACGGGACTGTCAAAAATATTAGTTTTCCCTCAGTCTTTTGCACAAATGGAGCATCCAACCTCTTTGTTTCCGTCTGCTGACCATCACTGCTGTCTTCTTTGCTTTCTTTGGAGTTTGGACGAGCAATCGGGTGCCTGTACATCATTTTGGGATCAGTAGTTGTTTACTGGACTTTGTCTTCCTGCTGCGCTTTTAGACTACAGCTGCTCGTTTGGATGCTGCTCTCTGTCACCCTCCGGTGGCTTGACTGTGTTCTGTCCGGGTGACGGGGTGTGTGGCGGGTGTGCGACTGCAGGCGGGAGGGGGTGTGTGACGGGCACTGCGTTGGGCACGATGCCCTCCACGGGGGGCGGGAGGCCACCACTGGTCATGCTCACCACCCCTGGCGGGTACCTGGTACGGGGAGAGAGGAGTTTGGGTTAGGCTTGTGCTCCACTTGAATTTATTAACCCTATTTTGGTTATTTTCAAACAAGGAAAATGATCAGCGTTTTAAAATTGGGCAAGAGTTTAAAAGGTGCAAGGGTTTGCAATTATGATTTCAAAACCAGGGTTAAGGTCTCAAATTGGAGGAGGGTTCTCAAAATACGATTAAAGCCAGGATTAGGCTTTCAAGTTGTGGTTTGAAGCCTATGTTAAGGTCTCACTTTTAAAATCGCGTTTGAAAGCAGATCTCCAGTTTCAAGGTAGGTTTTCAAGGCAGGGTTAGAATTCTCAAATTTCACACCTTTATTAGGGTTTCAAACTGGGACTAGTGTTTCTAATTAGGAGTTAAAATAGTTTCACTGTTTGTAAATCAAGCTTTTGAGCCTACCTGTGTGGGGTTGCAGTCAGGTTATGATTTGAGATACAGTTTCCCAGTTGGGTTTCAGGGTAGGATTAAGGTTTCAATTTTCAACCCAGTGCTGGGGTTTCAAGAGATAGTAAGCATTTCAAATTAGGTTAGGTGTAAGTGGCACGATGAAAGCTATATTGTTGCTATGACGACCATGTCTCTAGTCTACGATGTGTCATTACCTGTAGGCTCCATTGAGTTCTGGGTGGACGTTGGCTGGTTCCACTGCCGTCCAGTGGTTGTTCTGAGTCAGGAATTCCTTGTTGACGCAGTTCTTAAGACTATCCGGAATACGACCTGAACACAGACACAATATTTTTCGAATGGAACTCATGGAAGTAAAGCTGGCGATCAATGCGGGCCCGACCTGTGATGGCTCTCCGGATCTCCCTGGCAGCCTCCTCCCGCATCTCTAGCGAGGCCTGTTCGCTGTACCAAGCGGCATGAGGGGTGCAGATCAGGTTAGGGGCGTCCTTCAGGGGACCCTGACTGAAACTACAAAGGGAAACACACACACAGTGTGAAAGGGGCAAAATGACAGGATGAAAAATGTTATGCTCAACGGCCTGTTTTATTTTTAATGCCAATGATGAAGTCCAGGTCAGTCGTTCCTTCTTTCACAAGTTTGTAAACAAACCATTGTGAATATCTTTGAGTACGGGAACCCATGAGTATGCAGGTAAATTAATGCAACAAATATAGCAGGATTTTTTATATCCTGTAAATTCTTGCAAATATGTAAATACCTTCCCAACAGTTACCATATTGAATACTTAACTTTGACAACCAACCAGACTTGATATTACCTGAAGGGTTCCGTCTCGTGAACATCCAGGGCAGCGCCGCGTATTCTTCCTTCCTTCAGGGCCTGGGCCAGGGCCTTCTCATCCACCAGACCCCCCCTTGCCGTGTTGACCAGGAATGCTCCCTGACGCATCTGGAACACATGCCTCCATTCACATTGTTTGTTGAAATCAAAGTAAAATCAGATGAAGGTCTGGTTCAGCCACCTGCTTTACGGTGAAGTCGTTGATGAGGTGGTGGTTGTGTTCGTTCAAGCTGCAGTGAAGCGACACGCAGTCGGAGTGGAAGAGCAGATCCTGTTTGGGATAACCGAGAGACAAACATTAATTTAACACACACAACAAAACAACACAATCAAAAAAATGCAAAGGGATTAGGGATACGGACCTCTACATCATACATTTGTAAATTCATGAACTCAAATGCGATAGTATTCACTCTAATACAAAATACAGCACTATTTCAAGTTATTATATTGTGATTGCCTTAATGGTGCGCCTTATAGTCTGGTGCGTTTTATATATGGACAAAGTTTTAAAATGGGCCATTTATTGAAGGTGTGCCTTACAGTCCGGTGCGCCTTATAGTCCGGAAAATACGGTAGACACCATAGTGTTCAGTACATTTATGGTATCGTACCCATTGCCACAAAACAATTCACTCCAGTTACGATACAATATGAAAGGATATGTATGGCATAATAAAATTCACTATTACCCTACAATGGGACACATATTCAATAGTGAGGGTGGAAACACATGCACCTTCATGTGAGCAAATGTGTCCAAATCAAACGCACCTGTAGCGTGGTGACTCTTTGAAGGCCCAGGGATCTTTCCACGCCGTCCGCCAAATAGGGATCATAAAAAATGACATTGAAGCCAAACGTCTTCGCTCGCAAGGCTACAGCCTGGCCCACTCGACCTATACAAACATACGTGCGCACACACTTGATATATCAAGGCAGTAGTTAGTAGAGTAGGTGGTTTCACTTGAGTCTGAATTAAATAGTCATTTTTATCTTGGTTGTGACCTTTATATTGTTAGCTTGAATCAATTTATTTACTGTACCCTATTTTTTGGCATTCATTGAATTCTCAAACTATGGGTCTGCTTCTCCACTGATGCCCCTACCAACAGCCCATGATGCACTTCACCATTGCACCCAATTTCATTCAAATTGAATTTTGTTTTGAGTTTACGGCCATTGTGTGGCATCTATACATATAGATATGCCTTTTGAGAGAAATGGTCAATTTTCAAATTTTCGCTATTTGCAACTGGGATTGGTGGCTGTCCCCCGTGAATAGCAGGGGGTCAAAGTACAGCGAAAGCTTCATTTTACGTGAACTTTGGGGTCCAGAATTTGACATTATAGCGCATTGTATAGAAAATCTTGTTTTTCGCCTTGACTAACCTAGTCCGATGAGTCCCAACGTCTCCCCTCTGATCCTCGCTGCTCCTGAAGCAACCTCTCGGATCTGCTCCACACTTTGAACCCGTGTGCCCTCCCGGAGAGCCTGGCGTAGCGTGTAGCGGTATGTGATGAACAATTTGACGTTATGGGTTTTCTTAAGGTCAAAAGCCACAAACCTGATGGAGCCATGTGGTACGGCGATACAAGGTGAGGATGTGACACAGCGTGGAGTCAGCCGTCTCCTCCACCGAGGCGGCTGGCATGTTACACACAACAATTCCTGTTGGAATAGAGGATGGGAACATTTTGGCAACAGCTTCATGGCATCCTGAGCCAGCTTTGGGTTATTTCAGAGGTCCAAAAAACAATACCGGTATGAATAACGTTTGAAAGGAATATCATACAGAAATGAGTTTAACTTCTACCCCAACCTTTGTTGGGTTGAGTTTCCTAAGGATATCGCACATATTCCTTCGATGACATCAGCAAATACCCGAGCCAGGATTTCAATGTTTTGGTTTTCAATAAATTCTTATAGTTGGTTCTTTACAGAAATATGCTCAATGTGCCTCCACTAGTCCAAGCAAGGTATTATGAATAATACTAGCTCCACCAGTTTTATCCATGTCAGGGGGCCGCCAATTTACCTCGTACGGTCACTTGCTGTCGACTGAAATAAGATCATCGTGCTTAAGGTCGCCTCGTGCAAACGCGACCAAATCCAGAAAAAAGATGAGCTCTGATTCATATTCTAAACTTAACCTTAATATTAATCAGCATAGCATATTGATAAGAGTAGGGGTGCATATTCGAGAATTTTTGTGACTTGAGTCCACCTGTAACTTCTCCCAAAATGTTTGTTGGGGTGAGCTCTAACAGTACCAACTATGTCCTTTTACGTTGGTCGGAAGTGTCCAAGACGGGATTTTGGTAGATTCGCTGCTCTATGGATTGTTATGAACAGAATGCCATACAGACATGGCTCTCCCCCCTCATTTTATCTTGAGTGAGCTTTACAAACTCTTCCAAACATCTGAATCCATCGAAAACATTGTGTATGTGTATGATCCAGGATTTGGGCTGTTTCTGCAGTTCACGGATTATTTTGAACTAACCCTAACCCTAACTATTACTTAATTTTGAACTGTTGTTTTTAGGGTGAGCTTTCCAATGATTACAACCCACAATCACAATAAATGACCATTAAGTGTTAAAACTTCAGACCCCTGTCCCATCATCATTCTGATACTGCTTGAGACGACAAAAACGTGCCGCCCGTTTTTGTGTTGGTGCTGGAAAATAGGCATTATGAAAGGGGCCAAGGGCTCACTCACCAAGCTCGCCCGCAGACTTGATGTCAATGTTGTCATAGCCGCTACCGATGCGCACAATGATGCGGAGAGCTTTGAACTTCTCCAGGTCTTCTCTCATCAGAGTGATGGTGTGATACATCAACGCTCCCACGGCTTCATTCAGCACCTGCGCGCACAGAATGCGTAAATTACTCCAGGTCCATCTGTATAGAGCACATGAATGCATCTCTATGAATGGATAATGGCTTTGTTTGGATATGTTGTCTGCGTCCTCTTAATATCCTGTGTTTGAATATACCTGCCTGCAATGGTTGGCTGCACTTCTTGAATATCACCATGGAAACAGATTAAACACAATCAGATAGTGTTCCCCTTCCTTATCGGTTATAGGGTCTCAGTCAGTAGTGCCCCACCAAAACTTCGGGAATAAATCAGCGCCCGGCACCAATTTCACCAATCAACATACAATTCTATCAAGGCGCAAGAACACGTTTTTACAGATTGTAATTGGTCTAAATGTGAACTGTTAAAGAATCTGTCTTCAGTAAAGAACACTTGATTCTCACAGTCAATGTCAAACTTTGGATAGCATGATAAACAATGACGTCTTAAGAGCAAGCATACAAATGTGCACATGCACATAATACAATTTGTCTTGTCTCTGAAGTAAAAAAACCCAGTGTGCCATAGTTTTCCTTGTGTAACGACCCACCTTCTCATGGATCTCCTGTGTCGACTGGGCATCGCAAAAGGCCACAGTGGCGACATCTTTCAGGACTGGCATCTCTATTGTGCAGTCTCGCCCATCCAGCAGTGCCACTAGGGGGCGTGGGTGCATAGGCCCATTCATGATGGGGGGCCTAATGCCTTGAACACAACGGAAATAGTAAAAGTGAGCCGATGTCAAGTGATATAAGTATAAAACATGATACTACTTTGACTGACAAGACACGAAAAAAATTCCTGCAGGAAAAAGCAAGAGCAGGGCAACTTCAATTTGACCCCTTTTTACACTGCTTTATTCAAAGTAGCAAGCTTTCTTGTGGTAAAAGAACTCACAATTTATTTTATTGTAGCAGCCCCTTCATATTTTAAGACTGATTTATTGAGGTTTATCGTCATTTTTCTGAATAATCCAAGTTTTACTTGGTGCTTCTAGAGGCCAGTGGGAATAATGCAGGCATCTCTCCTGAGTTGCTCCTGTCACTATTCTTGCATTATATCTAATTATTTTATGGGGACAATTCAGTAAAATTTTATAATTTCCGCCAGCACACAAATAATCTTACACTAATGTGCCCCAGCAGTGGCACACTGGTTGAATCTGTCTATGTATTTTTGCTAGTTGAGGGTTGGGCTGGCCTAGTCCCAATACTCCACAAAGCATGAGTCCTTAAAAAGAATCGAAATTAATTGGTACTTGGATCAGTTACTAACAGTAACCCTCCCAACCCTGTTTCCACTGGATCTGTTTAAATTAGCTCACATCATGAGAAATTGTGAAAGCAGTGATTTCACAATCGCTATTTTTCAAATATTCAGAAGAATCAGACTTGTTAGGAGAAGATTCCAAATGGAGATTTTCCTGTGATGACATTCTTGAGGTCTGATGTCCTTCGGCGAGAAACAGACGAGACGTCAGTTGTGGAATCACTGCCTTGGTTAGTTTCACTGTCAAAAACATTGACTGAGCAATGTCTTTTCCAGAAGTCGAGCCTAACATTGCACTGAGCAGTGCCCGGAGATAATTGATATCTTTGGATCATAATGTATAATTGTAATTTGTTCCAATTAAAATTTCAAGATAGAATTAAAATAGGTTAGGGTGATATGGTACAGATACAGTTTCAAGTTTGGATATTAAGCTCGGCTAAGATTTGGATATTCGGATTTAAAGTCAGAGTTTCAAGTCGGAGTTACAATTTCAAATTAGGGTACCACATAAGAATCGGCATTTTAAACAAGGGAAGGTAATTTTAAACAGGAATCGTAGTTTCAAGACAGCGTTACATTTTTAGCTCAGGGTTTTAAGATAGGGTTAGGGCTTCAATTACAATCTTTGGTCAGAGTTAGGTTTCTGAAGTAGGGCTTTAAACCGGGATTGCAATATCAAAAATTTATGGTTTCATGCAAAGGTTAGGATTTGAATTAAGTTTTCAACGTTTGGGCTAATTACAGGGTAAGTGTTTCAAAGTGGGGGTTTATAGTGGGGTATGAAAGTAGTTCCAAGCCTGACAGGATTAGGGTCTTATGCCAACAAAAAGATTATAAATCAGGTTTTCAAGAGAGGGTTACAGTTCAATGGGTATCAAAGTAAGGTTGTGAAATGAGGTCAGAGTTTTGAATCAGGGTTTCACAACAAGTTGGGGTAGGGTTTTGCGGTAGAATTTCAAAGCCTAATTTGAAGCCAGCTTTGAAATCCTGTGAATTGACCTGAGCTGCGAATGAGTGAAAGGTGTATGTATCACTATGTCCCATGATGACATTGACTTTCTTACACGCCGCTTTCAAATAATGACCAACAAAACGCTTCTTGTTGTCTTCCGACAGCTGAGCACCAGCTCAGCACAACCTCAGCCTGCTGTTGCCTACTTATCGGTGACATCGGATTTCAATGTGAAACCTGATCTGATGATCAACTGTGCTGTGTTGAACAACGTTCACGCGTTTCAAAACAACGCTTAATGGAGAATCAAAAGAACGTCGCTGACAGAATGACTGGGCCACCAGTAGAAACGTAGGTATCAAAACTCAAGCCTGCAAACTAGGTCTGAATCTATTAAAGAAAAATGTACCTTTAAGGTCGAGTGGTTGTTGGTCTCAAACAAAGGTTAGTGTTTAAATTCAGGGTTTTGACAATTGGTTAATCTGGGTTACTATATTGAAGAAGTCTTAGACTGCATTTAGGGTTCCAAATCAGGGTTTCAAGTTAGGGTTTCAAACCAGGATTGATGTTTGTAAGAAAGTAGGTTAACATGGGCTAGTGTTCCAGATTTGGCTTTCAAGAGACAAGGTTAGTGTTACAAATCATTGTTTTGCTGTCTGGGCAGGGTTTTAAATCAGGGTTAGGGTATTGGGTTAGGGTTTCAAATGAGCTTTATGGGGTTCAAGTCACACAGCTAATGCTAAGAGGATTGTGCTCCGGATCATCTATTTCTCACAAAATCAAATCTGAGCAGCCTGATGCCTCAGTTATCGATTGCTTCTTCCTGATCTGAAAGTGATGGATGCCATATCCCATGACCTTGGACTCGCTGCCTCCCCAGGGGAGACGATGGGGGGAGCGTACGCGGTGGTCCCCACAAGAACACGCTGGGCCTTTACATTCAGCTTCCGGCACTATCGTCATCACCCTTTTTGTTTTCTAGAACAGTCTTTCGAAGCCACCTGTGTGTGTGTGTGTGTGTGTGTGTGTGTGTGTGTGTGTGTGTGTGTGTGTGTGTGTGTGTGTGTGTGTGTGCGTCCATGCGTGCTTATTATCGCTAGACCTCGTTTTCTGTCCTTGCCAACACCACACACATACACACACACAGTCACACTCGCACACACACGCGCACACACACACATTCTTGCAAGGCCAACACAAGATAATGTAGTAGTGTGGGAGAATGAAGGGGAGGAAAAACAGAGGGGGGAAGGGAAGCGTATACACACACTCACAAACAGTACCACACACAAGTACACACATTTACCTAGAGGCATGCCTTTGTTGAGGAGATGTGAGCTTCCCATGGTTTTCTCATGTAGACTCCACTCGGCATATGGCGGCGGCTTCCTCGCCTCCCTCTCTCACAAACGCATACACATGTGCTACCCCCCCCTCTCTCTCTCTTGCTGTCTCTCTCAACCCTTCCGTTCTACCAACTCCCCCCTCCCTCACGTTTTTCTCTCTCCACTACAGCAAATCCCTCCCTTTCTGTTTGTGGCAGTAAGGGAGTGCAGGAAGAATGTGAAAGTGTGTGTGTGTGTGTGTGTGTGTGTGTGTGTGTGTGTGTGTGTGTGTGTGTGTGTGTGTGTGTGTGTGTGTGTGTGTGTGTGTGTGTGTGTATCAGAACCAGTAGAAAAGGGGCAGAGCTCATCTTTTGTCTCCTGAAGCTGGGGGGGGAAAAAAAGTTACGCAATGCCAAGGCAGTTGCAAGAGAAGACCAACTTGTTCCTGATTCGAACGTCATCTTTTGGCATGTTGCTTTCTGAGCGACAACACTTTGTGGAAAGAAGAGAGAATGAAAAAAAGAAAAAAAAGAAAAGCTGCCTCATGTTAAATCCATTAATATCCGATTATAATACTGCACCTTAATCTAGTTTTCTCAAACTAGGGTTTGCGAGCCTTAATTTGGAGGTCTGTAAAATAATCGAAATTTGATTGTTTTACCTTTAAAAAGAAAAGTGTATGTCAATTACTTACTACGCAATAATATATTTTGAAAGATAGTCACAATGGAAGGATTAATACCCGAATGCAACGCTTAAGATAAAATATTCCTTTATTTGTGCCACACGTTTTCAGACTGTCATATTTTTAGACTAAGATCCCAGTCTCATCATTCAAACAAAAATGACATTGTTTCTTTACTATATGGACTAGTTTTACTACTTATTTACTGATTGAGGTAAATGAGTGGCCTTTATACCAGTGTGTTGGCCAAATACCACTTAAGGTACTCAGGACAAGTGTTTGTCTTTTCTTGCTCTTCTCCAGCTTTCCCCAATCACTTTATTTTTATCGTCATACAACAATGATACAGTATTGTGGGCTATTAGTTTTTGCTATGGATGTGTCGTGTGTCTTTCCTAAAGAAAGAATAAATGTTTGTACACAACAAAGGAGAGGATACTCTCACTTAACAAGCTATATTAAACAAGGCGTGCTTAGGTTTACAACATTTAAGTACCACTTCCGGTTAATGCTCTTACTGTTACCATTTCTGGTTTCTGCCCGCGACGTGACCAACAACTTAATGATCACTGCGCGGTAACGTGGACACATGGAAAACGTTGCAGAAAAAACAAAACAAAACATTTTGGCAGGCTATGTGCTTACAGACACTAAAATAAAAATGACTCAACTTACTGGTCGTCAACGCACATTGCAAACTCACAACACCGTGCACAACATAGCCCCAGACTCTACTGGGCTGCACACGTGTAGCATCGTGCAAATCACGTGAACGCACTTTTCACATAAATACAGAACATACAAGCATGAAAAATAGTAACCATTGTTACACTATGACTTTTTTTATTTACATTTTCTACAATGATAAAATAAAATACAAATTGAATCAAAACATAACAAATACTATTTCGAGATTCAATCCTTAACTGGGAGGGCACAAGCAACATGGTAAGTGGGCAGGGGCTCCTGTGGCCCACCTTTGGTGACGAGCCTGAATGCATTTCAACACTTCAAATGTGAAAGTCACCTGCTATGGTTTCAAAAGTTCGATACTGATTGTCATATAAATAAATACTAGATGGATTAATGTGAGCTGTGAGCCAATCTGGAGCGACCTCGCCACAGGGTGGCCATTTTGAGAGAGAGGTGGTTGATCATCCTGTTAATGGAGCTCAGATTTAAAAATAACGATAGATTGCCCAACACAATTAAACTTTTAAATGGCTTGTGTTGTCAGGTAAAAGTCAGGGATGTAGTTATTGACACAAACAACTATGCCGCGTTCATTCAACATAAGTGTTTTACATTTTTGGTGTTTGTGTATATGCAACCAAACCGGCCAAACTACATCTTAAACAATACCCAACCTTGCACAAATATGTTCTACTGCTACAACAAAGCCCACATGTACCATCCTAAAGCAACAAAGGCCTAAAAAAAGAAAATGACGTGATGACATTTTTCACGACAGTGTATTGTCCATTAAAGACAGTTGATATGTGTCGATTTTACATACAGCATGTACTACTAAGTACATAGATGAGAACGCAAACAATGTGTGACATTGCTACATAAAAATGTGACAAATCTAGGTCAATGGCTTGCACTCAAGTTTTAAGCAGCAAGGTTCCATGTTCAAATTCTTTGAATTGTTTCTGAAGTCTGTAAAAATGTGTATGTTTAACTTTGCGTCAGCCAAACCGACTAACAAATCAACTAAATAAAAATAATAAAAATCGAATTTTTAAGCAGGGTGAAAGGAGAGGTTAGGATTGCAACACAACTCATGAAGGGAAAGAAAAAATGATCATTGCACCATTTTCTGTTTAATTTACTTACTTTATCAACCAATGGAACAGCGCCAAATAGACATTCAGTCTTGAACACAGTCCTCTGATTAAATGTTTAACTTTTATATTGTTTCCTAAAAACACGTCATACTGTTCTGCACATACACACTGAATGACAGTGTGTGTGTGTGTTTTGTATGTACGTACCCACTGCAGTAATCCCCACCTGCGGGTAACACCCCCCTTCTACCACTGTTTCTTGCTGTTTCCTCATCTTGAAGATCCTCTGTTTGCCTCCTCTAAAGTGATGCTGAGGCAAGCAACTGACAGGAGCACTTACAGGCATGCTTGGCTGCACAGTGCACAAAAACACACACACACTAACACACACTAACAGATTCTTATGAGAAATCAAATGGTCTAATGCAGGTGTCTCAAACTCAATTTACCTGGGGGCCACTGAAGGTACAGTCTGGGGTGAGGCTGAGCCGCATTGTTTTTTTTTTTTGTAGGCTTGGATAAAAACGTTTAATGAAAAATAATTATCAAACAGTAATAAATAGATCAAATGATATCATGAAAACAATATTAATACAGCAGATATAGAAAACTGTAGAAACCACATATTGTTGCTGACTAGAGAAATGTATTATTATTCAGATTCATTGTCTGTGTTGACAGTTGTTTTTTAACTTTGGAAGGAACATTGCTCTGACCAAGGCTTCTGCCTACTTCTTGCTGCTAGCAGTGAGCCACATTTGGTGTGAGGGAGGAAGCAGTTGAGACGCTCAGCAGGGCTTGAAAATGCTCATCAATAAGTCTGGATCTGGACTTGGATTTATTGAAGTTCAAGATAGAAAAGAGCTAGTATGTGCTCCCAAATAGACACATTCGAATCAGAACCACACACAAACATTCATGTCAAAATCGTGGGCCACACAAAGAAAACTTTCATGTTAAGGTGAGGGCCACAAACCATCCTCCCGCAATTTGGCAACGGGTTTGAGACCCCTGCTCTAATGCAATTGTGTAGTACAAAATCATACTGAGGGATTCCTCCTTTAGCTTTAGTTAAGCTTTCAAAGTAGTGTTTTAAGAAAAGGTCAGGGTTTCAACGCATTGTTTTAAGATAGGGATGGGGTTTCAAAGTAGGGTTTAAAGTCTGGATGAGGGTTTCAAGACAAGATTACGATTTCAAAGTAGGGGTTTAAGTCAGCATTGAGGTTCCAAAGTACGATTTCAAGGCAGGATTTGTTTCAAGGTAGGGTTTCAGGTTCAGTTGGGGTTTTCAAAGTAGGGTTTCAATTTAGGGTTATCGTTTCAAAGTAGTGTTTCCAGTCAGGTTTGAGGGTTGAAAATAGGGTTTGATGTCAGATTTAAGATTTCAAAGTAGACTTTCATGCCATGATGGAGGTTTCAAAGTAAGGTTTCAAGACACGGTTAGGGTTTAAAGCAGATTTAGGGTTTCAACATTTTTCAAGGCACAGTTGGGATTCCCAAGCAAGGTCGTTGATCATCAGAATTAAAGTCCCAAAGTACGGTTTCAAGTCAAATTTGGAGTGTCAAAGTAGGGTTATTAATTTGGGTTGTGGTTTTAAATTACAGTAGGGTTTTAAAGCTGGGTTTGGCCGTTGGAGTAGGGTTTCGGACTGGGGTTTGGGTTTCAAAAGAAGGGTTTTAAGTCAGGGTCAAGGTTTGAAAGTGCACTTTCAACCCAGGATTGGATTTTCAAAGTAATGTATCAAGTCAGGGTTATGATTTCAAGGCAGAATTGGAAGAATTGGAGAGAAACATTTTAAAATATAGAGTGCAGACATTTTAAAATGGATCTCTATTTTTCTACCTTAACATTCGGTTATCCTATGCTCAATTAGTAAAAATTCATTTGAACTAGTCAAATTAAAATATCTGTTGGTCAGCGGTGTTAATGTTGCCACCGTTCCTCCAGATGGCGGTCGCGAGCGATCGACGCCATGCTGACGCATTAGAAAAAAAGAAAAAAAGACACACATACACAAACACATGTACACTACACACGCGCACACACACAAACAAGCCTTCAGTTGAAAGCCCCACGCACAAAACCAAGATGGCGGTGCAAGAGACAGCATCTCAACTCTCCATGGCTCTTAAAGTACAAGAATACCCCACGCTCAAGGTAAACTACCGATGTCGAGTGACACCGAGCGACCCCTTGGCGCTTATCACGAGGTAACCGGGGGTAATGGAGAGATACGCTGGTTTCTGACGAATTTGACACCAATCTTGACGGGATTTCAACGTTAGCCGAGATAGCTTAGCCAAGCTATCAAACGTCTGTCTTACCCACATAACAGGTGCCACGATTTCGCATGACAAACTTGTGGAGACTTCCTTGTCACTAAATTGTACAATAAAGACTTTAAAATGACATGTCAGTGTAACATGGCGTCCCCCCTTTATTCAACATGGACGACGGGGTGGAATGTGTTTCTTGTCGTAAAATGGCGTCACGCTGAAACGTTTTGACAGTCAGCTGGAAAGCGAACGGCAGCGCGGTCGAACCATCTATCTCGGGCTATCATCGAGGGCTCAAAGAGCAAGCATTCGTGGCATACAAATCCGAACCATTTGAAAGGGAGATCGGCTGAAATCACTCGTGTTAGTCTGGTTGGGGGGCGTGGGTAGTGGAGTAGCTCCGGTTTTAGGGGGGCTGGTACGACCCCTGTTCTCCGCGAATGTTCCTCACAAAATGGCCAACGAGAGGAAATGAAAGCAGCCGCTCTTCTCTCGCTGCGACACCAAACCCGGATTACCTCCCTCATCATCATCTTCGTCCTCCCATTCACGCCCCTCGCACACAAGTCTGGATCTCTCGTTGTGAGTAGCAAGTTCATGCATCACATGTTAAATCAGCCTTTGTATGTGTTATGTTGAAGGAGGGCTGGCTGGGTCGACTGTCTCTGTGTGTCGATGCTGCAGTCAGAGGGGGGTTGGCGATGATGGGATCCATTTTAGGAGTAGAAGTGGTAGCAAATGGGGGTGCATGGGGCTACACGTCTGCAGGCATGTTGGAGGAACAAATTGGCATCACGGCTGCGAATCTGCATTTGTACAAATAGCCTTGCAAACTGCATTTGGAATGCAGTGGTTGAAATTTGTGGCAATTGTTACAGTCTGCTCTAACATGCTGATTCATGTGTGAGACATTGAAACGCAGGCGAACGCTATTCCAGTGTCCCTAGCTTTTATTTGTTCGATTAAAGAATGGAGCTTCCTGCATGTAGAAGAAGATAGGGATCAAAACTTACAGCCAAAGTCAGTGAGTAAGTGTTGCCCACCCTGAAAGGTTTCTAAGTGCTTATTGATGCTTTATTTCTATTAGACAAGGTTATGGCTTGACTAAATGAAGCTCCTCCTTTCAATTCAACGTCATTCCTTGTAGGACTGCAATGATTATTCAAATTACACATATATATTCATGAAAAAAACAAACTTGAAGCACAATATCTGCCACGGAGCTTTGTGGTAATATTTATTCCACACGATTGATGTTAAGGCAGACTCGAGTAGAAATTAGTGTGCATGATGGTGCTGAGCCAGGCAGAAAGACAATGTCCAGTGTTTAATAGCTAATGTTCTCAGAGGTGGTCAAGGATAGACATGGCCACAGTGCATTTCTGCTTTATTGAAAAATGGTAAACACATTCAGGCACTCAAATATTTGTTCACCCCAGCTAGTGTGACATAAATGAACAGGTGAGGTTCCCAAAAAAGTGCTTCCATATTTCGATTCGTCATTCTACCTGGAGTGCCCAGAGGAACCAGTGTTGAGTGCTCAGAGACATGGCCAAGATACAGTAGGCTGACACCTGACCACCACCAAACAAGACACACATATTAAAACGTCAAGACTCGGTCAGGAAATATCAGTAGACAGATTTTACAAAGATCTTATGGACTGATGAGGTGAGTGAATCTTGATGGACCAGCTGAACCCGTGGCTAGATCAGTAACGGCCACTTCAAATCAGATGACACCAAGGTGGAGACTGGCTACTGGTATGGGCTGGTATTATATAAGAGGAGCTGGTGGGACCTTTTTGAGTTGAACGTGGGCTTGAAATTAACTCTAAAATTAAAACAAAGATTAATTTTAATTAATCAAATGCCAGGTAAAAGGTTAGCATCTTTCAAGAAGACCATGATTTTTATGCAGGAAAATATTCCATCGCATGCATCAAAATACTTCATTTGGCAGCTTGCCGGTAAAGGCCTAAAAGATGATAGAATAATGACGTGGGCCCCTTCTTCATCCGACCAAAATTCAAATGAGAACTTGTGGGCCCTTTCTAAATTTGAGATTTATGCTGAAGAAAAACAATGTCTGCGAGGTTGTGGTTGTTGCTGCACAAAAGTCAATCGTCAACAGACTCCATGAATGGAAGTCTTATAACTGTTATTAAAAAGAAGGGTGGCTATATTGGTAACAGATTTTTCTAAAAATGTTAATACTGTTCATTTTGAGTTGTTTATTTGTTATTATTATGTGTTTTCTCCAGGCTTGGTGTTGTTTTTGTTCATCAAGGAAAGAAAATCAGACTTGTGTAAAACACAAATGTGCAAAATGAACTTGCAAGTGTCCATGCAAATCTGAACTTCAGAATCTTACTTTCAAGTGAGAATTCTGACCTTTAAGTCAGAAAGTGATGTATGTGCAGATGTATATGACAATGTATG
Organism: Syngnathus leptorhynchus; assembly: GCF_054491065.1. Lineage (NCBI taxonomy): Eukaryota > Metazoa > Chordata > Actinopteri > Syngnathiformes > Syngnathidae > Syngnathus > Syngnathus leptorhynchus. Next base: position 18,063,780 of record NC_141196.1, on the reverse strand, counting down.
TACTGTATATGACAAAAAATGAAGCAGACAGAAGGGTCAATCATGCTGAACATCGACAATGTCAAAGAGACCCTAGCCGTTGCAAATGTTGGAAACCTTTGAACTGCAGTAAATGCTTCAAAGCTGCAAATAGTTTGCCGGCATTGCAGTGCTTCACCTGTAGGGTTTTACATGAGTGTGTGTGTATGGGTTGCAGAGCTGAACAGTTGATGGCTGTTTTCAATATGTAATGGTCATCATTTATAACTTACAAATACATGCTTTTTTTGATGAGTCTTCTTATAATTTTTTTTTTGGGCCCAGCAGTGCGGACGATTGTTTATTATGTATTTATTTTATGTATTTATTATCTATATAATCAATTATTTTTATTTATTTATTTGGATACAGCTTGTTGGAAATATTATAGTTTTGAATCAATCAAAATGGGATTCTTCCCAGGAGAAAATTATTTTTCCCGCTATTTCTGTAAAAGTTGGCGCAAGTTAATGCTGGGGTAAAAATACAGTCTCAATGCTTGCTTGAAAAAAAATAAAATTGAATGTCATCATTATAATTTTCCTTTCCTATAAGTCAAGGGGTGGTCATTATTAAAATGTATGAAATATTTGCTAGAGAAAAACAGATTTTATTTGAGAAGCTGTTTTGCTCATCCTGACTTGACACGAATTTTCCCTCCTTGCGTCAAGGTGCTCAAACATCTCCCCGTTTGCCATTTTTCAGGTGCCCTACGAGACACTCAACAAGCGATTCCGTGCTGCCCAAAAAAATATCGACAGGGAGACAAGTCACGTGACCATGGTGGTGGCTGAGCTGGAGAAGACGCTCAGCAGCTTCCCGGTGGTGGACTCTGTGGTGTCCCTGCTGGACGGCGTCGTGGAGAAGCTCAGCGCACTGAAACGAAAGGTGACAAGCGCTTGTTTATGTGGACACAGCATTTGCTCTGTGAGACCAGAGGTGGCAAAAGCGCTCACATTCTGTTCTGAAGTAGAAGTACTGATACTTTATCGATTTGACATGCGCAGTCGAATGCGCAAAGAAATTAGGACTCATTGGTGCACAGATCTTGTATCCACCAAATAGTAGGTAATTTTCCATAATAATTTTGTCTGTGACTTGAATTTCCACTGTATCAAATCAGCGCTCGCCTTTGAAATGAATGGAAATGCCATTAGTATGTTTCACATCCTTAAAAAAAAAAACAGTCATTATTTTATAAAATGTTTTAATAAAGAAAAGTAGCATATGGGTAAAATGTGTGCTCATTTGCAATGGTTAAACGTGTCCACTGCAGGTCAGTGTTTTTCCCAACTTGGACACTTCGAACCATTTGAGACAATATTGCGAATGAGCTGTCAATGCTTCACGAGGCTCCATTTGCTATCACTAGTAAATCGAGCTCAATTCAATGCGCATCTTTTTGTAGGCAGCTGAGTCCATCCAGGCAGAGGATGAGAGCGCCAAACTGTGCAAGCGGCGCATCGAGCATCTGAAGGAACACAGCAGCGACCAGCCGGCCTCGGTGAATCTGTGGAAGAAGAAACGCATGGACCGCATGATGGTGGAGCACCTGTTGCGCTGCGGATACTACAACACAGCCGTCAAGCTGGCGAGACAGAGCGGCATTGAGGTCAGCCATTTTTATTATTATTTTTTTTTTTTGAAGCGCTGCTCACCTGTCTTGGGCAATGCGTACTCAAGTCTTGAACTTTTCAGGATTTGGTCAACATCGAGATGTTCCTCACAGCAAAGGAGGTGGAGGAGTCCCTGGAAAGGCAGGAGACGGCGACCTGCCTAGCTTGGTGCCATGACAACAAGTCTCGCCTTCGTAAGATGAAGGTAATAAGTAGAACCTGAGTCCTATCATACTGTCCACTAGATAATCAAGTCAACAGGATACATGTTAGCTTCACATGAGAATTGTGGTAAATAAAAGTTGTATAGAAAAATAACTTTCCCCAAATTTTACCACTGTAGATCAGTGGTGCTTGCACTTTTAAAATGTCACAAAGATCTACCCACTACAAAAACGCGAGTGCGTGCGTTGATGCGTCATGCGTTGATTAGCTTGTTAGCTTTGGCGCTGCGTTTGTGTATGTGTGGCCGTTAAACTTGCTGCGGTGGGGGGGGACACCGTCTATTGCGCATGTGCCGTTCATTCTGATTGCTTACCTGTATGTCAATCAAGTGATGGCATGGATTCTAGCCTACATAAATTTAAAAAAAGTTTTTGTCTATATATATATATATATATATATATATATTTTAAATGTCATGCAATCGACCATTAGTAGTAGATTGGCGATGGATGTAATGAGCACCCCTGACTTAGATGTTTATCTGTTGCACTACGTATATTCTATTTCACCGCTAGGTGTCACTAATGTCACGTTAATAGACATGATCTGATTTTGTTTGTGCAGAGTTGTCTGGAGTTCAGTTTGAGAATCCAGGAGTTCATCGAGCTCATCCGACAGAACAAGCGAATGGATGCCGTCAGGTATTCTGATACTGCAATATTGGTATTATTAAGTGCTTTCATTAATACCACATGCCGATTCCATGCCAGACATGCAAGGAAACACTTCAGCCAAGCCGAGGGGGGACAGTTGGACGAAGTACGGCAGGTGATGGGTATGCTGGCCTTCCCCTCAGACACACACATCTCCCCGTACAAGGTAACATTCACACGATGGACAGGAGTCATGTGACCTGGTCCCGAACACTTCATGTGAGAATCTTGTGACACTCTCAGGATCTGTTAGATCCAGCCCGCTGGAAGATGCTGATCCAGCAGTTCCGGTACGACAACTATCGACTGCATCAGCTGGGCAACAACTCTGTCTTCACCATTACCCTACAGGCCGGGCTGTCTGCCATCAAGACGCCGTATTCTTTTGTGGGCTTGACACGTAGGGGGATTTAAACTGATTTTTTGTGCTTACAGCTCTTAGAATGGGTGGGTTACTGGAGATGAGCAACACAATACAGCACAGCACCAGTGATGTTGGTAGCATGTTAATAAGTAACGTATAACATAATAGTAATTGCTATTTTGACTAACTAATGATATTACATTTCAAAGGCTTACATTTTGGCGATATCCCATAACGGGGCTTTTTCTGATTGTAATGGCAAGAGGGAAGATACTCAAATTATTTGCATGTAAAGAAGTGTGAACCTTAATTATCCTTTCCAGTCAGTGTTACAAGGAGGATGGAACCTCCAAGAACCCCGACTGCCCCGTGTGCAGCAAGTCCTTAAACAAGTTGGCTCAACCTCTGCCCATGGCCCACTGCGCCAACTCTAGGCTCGTGTGCAAGATCTCCGGCGAGGTCATGAATGAGAACAACCCCCCCATGATGCTTCCCAACGGATATGTGTATGGATACAATGTGAGTACATACACAACCTGGAATGGGAACAGTAAATTTGGTCAAAATGCTACATTAAAAGTGTGTAACGTAGAACATTTATGGTAGATTAGATTAGATTGTGTACATTAAATATGATGGCTACAAAGACAATAAAATAGGTAAATATGGTACATCTATTTTGGGAATCTCAGGTACATTGGACATAATTTGGATGGGTAAATGATCCCCAAAATTAGCGAGAAAATAAATCAAGTCTAAATAATAAATCAATTTTATTTTGAAAAATGTTACAATTATTTTCTATTTTCCTGTGATTGGCTGCCAACCAGTTCAGGGTGTCCCCCGCCTACTGCCCGTTGACTGCTGGGATAGGCTCCAGCACGCCCGCGACCCCCGTGGGGACCATCAGTACAGAATATGGATGGATGGATTTTCTATTTTCAATTTTGGGGACCACCTGCAATATCGCCACAGACCACTAGAGGGTCGCAGACCACCGGTTGACAATCCCTAATCTAATATTATATATACTGCGCTTTTTAGAATAAAGATAAATTGAGTTTGTTTGGGGGAAAAATATATATAAAGATCCTTTTTTTAAAAAAAAAAAAAAAAAAAAACTCAACAATTAAATCCCAATCGGAGTTTTGAGAGGGAAAACAAATCACAATTAGATTATTTTCCAAAATTGTGACGCCCTAGTACATAAGAGAGGTACTTCTACACAGGTAAAGGTACACTAAACAATATTCAAATGTTTTTCTTTGTGTCTTTCTTTGGCAGTCCTTACTCTCCATCCGCCAAGACGACAAAGTAATTTGCCCCAGAACCAAAGAAGTCTTCAGCTTCTCTCAGGCTGAGAAGGTCTACATCATGTGATCAGGCGCTGTAACCCAACAAAAATGCCACAAGATTTACCCCCCCCCCCCCCCCCCCCCCCCAAACTACATATGCACATCCCATCCGTGTCCCTCACTTCCTTCCAATCATTTGGCCATTGGCTCTCACGGATACCAGGATGCTTCCTTCAAGACTGGTGTCCAGAGATTAGCTCGGCAAACATGCCTGTCAGGTAGCAAAGTACCTGTATGTGTTTTTCTTGCTGGAGGCTGGATGATGTTACATGCCTACATTGTTGCCTCTGACATTGCCTCCACCTCCCTACATGGCTTTAAAAGGCCACATCAGGGCTGCATTAGAGATGTAAATAGTAGATAGGCTTTGTTCACAGCTCCTGGTGACTCATCATTGTGTAGGGGGTAGGGGGCAGGTGGGGATGCGACTGAACAAGTATTTTGCTCCTCTGGTTTAATTAACTCCCCTCCTGCTTTCACTAAAACGACCGTTTATTTTCTACGATCACACACTAACTCATGAGTGTCTCTGGCGATAAGGCTGATCTTCCTTTTTTTGTTTTTTTGGCCCGATGTAAGGTTTCTCACATTCATTTTCACCATCCGGCTTAACTTGTTTCACTCGCGATGGGAGTCCTATGATAGTGGAACAAGAATAAATGAGCTACACAATGTTGCTTTACAATTCAACCACTGTGTTACAAAAAGCAAATAAATTGACAAATCTTTGGAAATTACGAAACAAGGGACCAGTGAGGTGTTTTGATACGTGTCTATATGGGCACTGTTATTTTCCATACTATAAGGTGGGTAGAAAATTGTAAAGACACTTGGTATCGGGGACAGGAGCTTGCCATTGGGGGCGAACGGGCTCATTCTTTCACACCGCTCCCATGGGACCTGGTTTTGTGCACTCGGAAGCAAAATGGTGACCCAACATATCTTGAACTATAGCACTCTTGGTCTAACTTCTGACTGATTTAATTGTTTACGTGTTCCAATACTTTATCCATATGTGTTATTTTGGAATGAAAAAAGGATTGTGTGAAACAGTCATGAATTTGAGATGTGACCCCCCCCCCATCATCATTTCGATTGATAATGATAAACACTAAGCACAAAATTCAGCATGAAATTTTAAAAAAAGTTTTCAAATCCCCACAACGTAGACGTAAACCAGACTTTTAATTTCAAGTTTTCTGACTGAGGGACTGTGACAAACCAGGAGTTGCTGCTTTGTGGACTGTCGTCTTGTGTGTTTCTGTTCCTAGACGTAGGTGAAGATGATTGTTTCGTCATAAATATGCCTCATAAAGATTTTACCAGTCTTTCTTTTCAATTGGCTGCCTTCTTTGTGTCTCTGTGATTTGAGGGTGTGGCTTGCTCATCACTTGACTCCGTTTCACTTTGAATTTTCTGCTGCATCTCCTGAAACCTACAATTGAGGCAAAACATAGCAAGTCATAGAGATAATATGTAAACCTCCAACCGTGTCATGCTCATGAAGTAAATTGAATTAACTTATACATCGCATTGAAACAATTTTGGAGATGTTTTACAAACGTTTTGGTTTTAAACCAGGAGTTCTCATACGTTATGGGTTCAGGGGAGACATTTTTCGAGAACTCCTCTAATGCTGATTGTACATTACTCGTGTGTGTATTGTGCATCCCCCAAATGGTGTCAAATAGGGGTTTCAAGAAAGGGTTCATTTTTTAGAATAAGATTTTGGTTAGTGTTTCAAGCCCAGTCTTATGAGAGCAAATCAGGGTTGCAAATAAAGGGGTACAGTTTCTAGCCAGGGTTAGCTTTTCAAACAAGGGTTGTGTAATATGGTTTAAATTCAATCCAAGGTTAAGACTTCAAAAAAGATTTAAAGCCAGTTAGGGTTTCAAATAAAGGCTTGAAGACTGGGAGTTGGTTTCCGCCAAGAAGTAGGGTGTAGAAGTATGTTGAGGTTACAAACAATCCCTAGAGTGTCAATTTATTATTTCATGTCAGAGTTGGGAAGAGTTTCAAATTGCAGTTTCAAGATTGAGTGAAAAGCTCTGAAGTTATGTTTTTCAAGCTATGGTTAAAGTTGAAAATGATGGTTTCTTGACCAGGTCAGCTAAACTAGAATGTCGAAATGAAGAAAGGTTCTCTTTTTACTTAAATATCCAATCAGTTTAAGTTAACTTTTGAAAATGTCATACGATAGTTCTTTAAAAAAAAATCATCATAAAGACAATTCATCGAGGTACCTTTAACATCTTTAAAGGGCACGTTGACATGAACAAAATAAAAACGGAAATAGGGCGGTGCCTAAGTCGAAGCGTGCGTGACGTAAGTGGTGCTTCAATATAAATGTAACTGCGTTGGTTTCCCCGTCCACCATTTTGAGATTTGAGGCACCGTGGCTAACAATTCTTCCGCGGTAATACTAAATCTCCATTTTGAAACATGTCCGACCAGCTATGTAAACTGTTTGTCGGCGGCCTCAACGTAGACACCGACGACGACGGGCTTCGCAAACACTTTGAGCAGTACGGCTCGCTCACCGACTGCGTGGTGGTGGTCAACAAGCAGCTCCAACGCTCCCGCTGCTTCGGCTTCGTCACCTACTCGACGACGGAGGAGGCCGACGCCGCTATGAGTGCTAGGCCGCACACCGTCGACGGCAACACAGTCGAGGTGAAGCGGGCCATGTCGCGAGAGGACGCCAACAAACCTGAAGCTCTCGCCAAGGTGAAAAAAATCTTCGTGGGCGGACTGAAAGACGACATCGAAGAGGATCACCTCAGCGAGTATTTCTCCCAGTATGGCCAAATCGAGAAGTCCGAGGTAATCTCCGAGAAGGACACTGGGAAGAAGAGAGGCTTCGGCTTCGTGTATTTCAACGACCATGACGCCGCCGACAAAGCCGTCGTGATTAAGTTCCACACCATCAATGGACACAAAGTGGAGGTAAAGAAGGCTCTCACCAAGCAGGAGATGCAGGCGGCCAGCAGGGGTGGCATGTCCCCGAGAGGTAGAGGCGGCCGAGGCATGAGGGCTAACCAAAATGGCTACGGCAGTAGAGACTATGGCGGAAACTACAGTTACGGAAATGGCGGTGGAGGTTACAACAGCGGCGGAGGCTACGGGGGCTACGGAGGACATTACGGGGGTGGCTACGGCGACCAGGGCGGCTACGGTGGCGGCAACGGCTACAGCGATTTCGGCAGCGGCTACGGCCAACAATCCTCTGGCTACGGTCCTATGAAGGGACCCTTCGGCGGCCAGCGGAACCCGGCCCCCTACTCACGCGGCGGCGGCGGTGGTGGTGGCGGCTACCCCAGGGGGGGTTACGGCGGCTACTAGACCAGACAAGTCATCCGAACATCCCTCCAGACCATACCTCCAGCCGTGGATTTGGACGTCAAAAGTCAAAACTCAGTAATGGTGGTGGGGGGGGGGTCACCCCCCACCCCCAAACAAAATGAAGACCTCAAAGCCCCGTAACAGGTAGGAAGGTCACTTCCCAAAAAATACCAAATTAAAAACAAATTAGGACACTTAAAATACATACAAGATATAAAATACAGATTATCACCATTTTGTATGTACTACTCGTGTAGCTGACGTCTAAACATTTAGACCCTTTTGCGTTCACCCTTTGTTAAAAGCTGAATGTAGGCTTGTCTTATTATGCTTATTTTAATATTTTAGATGCATTTTTTGTTTCCAGTGTGGGCGTGAGCACATTCTGATCTGTTAAATATTTTTTTTAACTGTTGTCACAAGGCCATTTTGTGACTAGACTCACGTTTTCCCCCAGTAAAGATGGCGGGAGACGCACTGCTTTTGTTTACCCCCCACCCCCACCCCTCTCTCTCTCTCTTTATGCTCTAAAACCGACCACGCATTCATTCTCGCTGGCGTCTCAGCGGCAATTTTGCGTCAATTTGTTATTCCTCCCATTCAGCCTGTAGAGCAATATCCAAATGTATGCTGTGTACTTTCATGTTCTTCAGAAAACAATTCATTACTGTTTGAAGAAACTTATTCTGTATGTTCATTCTTAAATAAAAGGTTACACCACATAGCTTAGTTTTACTTTACTCATTAATCAAGTTTATCCACAGGTCAGCTTTGTAGTTACACGGGGGGGCCTCTTTTCCCAGTTTTAAAGTCAGGTGGGTGTATTTCAAAAATACACGTCTGCCCGCAGCCAATGCATGTAGGCTATGTAGGGTTTGACCATGTTCTTACTTAAATGTGACTTATGAACCATATCGCATTTATGAATATCTATATATATTTACTATCTTATGTGGACACATCATTTTTGCTCATTCCTGTTGATTATCCCTATATTTAGGTGTTCTTACACGTATTCCAGTAGGATATCCCAGCCAAAATAGCCGTAGCAGTTTGTTTGTAGGCTACGTCAGGACCCTGTTGATTACCTGGGGTCGGTTGTGATAGGAGTCTGAAATATCTCTTTAGGATATCAACATCCAGCCAACTAGGTATGTAAAAACAACCTATCTTATCTCTGTGTTGGTCAACCATGTATGGAAGCATATTATACCATCTCAAATCCTAGCTAATCCTTAAGTAAAACGCCATTGGGGTTGGGTCGGGATTTCAGTAGGTTTTTAATGACTTGGGAGGAGGGGATTCAAATTTTCCCACCATTTAAAAACTTAACTATGGCAACAGAAGTGGTGGTGTTCTGGTGTCTCTTGCCGAAAAGTATTTGTACACAATCTCATTTGCTTTCTCTGTTTTTTTTTTTCCCCCCTTCCAGGTTGCAATGGTAACCCGGGCAAAGGAGAAGGCAAAAGACAACCCCGGATGTGCCGATGCGGAGCAGAGCCGGCTGGTGCATGGTGCAGTCTTCTCAGGTGATCTCGGGACTTAACTAGCGGTGCTTTGCCAGATCAAAGACAACTGTTGTGCTAAAAGCTTTAATCGTGTCGTTGTTTGTATTACAGATTGTGGTGCTCAAGGGGATTCAACATCATAATCTTCTTTTAATGACAATCGTTTTTTATATATATCTGAGAATAAATTATGACCAATACACTGATGTCCTTATGTCAGTTATTTACACGGGGAGGATGTTGCTGTTCTGTTATATTGCTTTAGGACTACAAGTCTGGAGATGTGATGTCTTAAATGCAAGTTTTCCAAGTGCAATGTGAACATCGAAAGTCTACATTTCGTATCGTACTTGCTGATATATCTTTGTTGTGTAGGTCGCACCGTATCATACATGGGCTAAACCATTACTTTGGGATTAGAATAAATGTGAAGTTACACTGGAAATTAAATAACGGTAAGATACCCAAAAGAAATGTAACTGTAGTTATTGTATTAAACCCAATTCTGACACTATAGAATGACTCCCCTTGGTAAAACCTTTTAAATTAGAAAATGAATCGGTGCTCATAAATGGACACTTGTAATTCTAAGTGGGAACCTAATGTACGACTAAATGATAGAAGAGTCTACAACAGCAACATTTGCGCGACCGAAAGACATTGAAATAATCGAGGCTGCAAACGAGCCATGGACTCGCGCTCCCACATCTTTTGCGACGCCAAGCTTTGTCTCACGGAACGTGATTGGCTCATCGCCGCGGTAGGGTGTCGCCAGTTTTCAAACTGACCAATCAGCAACCGCAACGTTTTATGAAAGCGCGAGTCAAAACGTCCCGCCCCGCTCGTCGCTCATTGAAGAAGGAGAGGGACGGTGTGTCGCACCTTCCCTAGCTCGAATCTAGTCATGTCGTCCAAACTTACAAAGCTTTTTGTCGGAGGTCTGAACGTGGAGACGACGGACGATGGCCTCCGTGGCTATTTCGAGCAATTCGGCACCCTCAGCGACTGCGTGGTGGTCATGAACCAGATGCTAGGTCGCTCGCGCTGCTTTGGCTTCATAACCTACACAACGGCGGAGGAGGCCGACGCAGCAATGGCGTCCAGGCCACATGTCGTTGACGGCCGCAACGTGGAGCTCAAGTGGGCCGTGGCCCGGGAGGAAGCCAGCAACACAGACGCGTCGTCCAACGTCAAAAAGATATTTGTTGGCGGTGTCAAGGATCATCTGGAGTCCGAGAACCTCAGCGACTACTTCTCTCAGTACGGCCCGGTGGAGAAGGCCGAAATCATCACCGACAAGCTGAGCGGTAGGAAGCGGGGCTTTGGCTTTGTCTTCTTCGAGGACAGCGAGTCTGCCTCCAAGGCTGCGCTCACTAAGTTCCACACTATCAGCGGCACTAAGGTGGAGGTGAAGAAGGCCATGAGCAAGCAGGAGATGTCTGGCGGAGGTCGAGGTGGCGGTGGCCGCGGTCGCGGCAGAGCAATGTCGAGTTACGGCGGAGGAAGAGGAGGCGGTTACGGTTCGAGCAGCTACGGCGGGAGCTACGGAGGAGGAGGAGGAGGCGGCGGTTACGGTGGAGGAACCTACGGCGGCGGCTATAGTTCTGGAGGCTACGGTGGGGGCTACGAAGACTACGACAGTGGCATGAGTGGCGGGTATAGCAACGGGGACTTCGGGGAGGGCTACGGACAGCAGCACTCCGGCTACGGCGCCATGAAAGGGGGAAGCGGCTACGGCGCCATGAAAGGGGCAAGCTACACCTCGTTCCGGAGCAGTGCTCCGTACAGCAGAGGCGGCTATGGCCGCGGAGGAGGAGGAGGAGGAGGCTACGGAGGCGGCTATTAAAGTTCCCTCCACTTTTGATACGGTCACGGGAGGGAGTGGAGTGGGGGTGAAAAAGGGGTTCAGACTTCCAGAGAACTTGAATATATACCACCACGGAGGAGGTGGGTATGGGGGGTTCTCCTCTTCTGAGTCTGGGAGAGGTGTCCATCCCCCCCCCCCCCCCGACGGATGAATGAGACTACCCACCATTAACCTCCTCCCCGTCCATCGTGTTCCTCTTCACGGACGCTACTACTACAACTGAATTGTGAATTATTGATGAAACATTGTCATTCGCTCTATGTGATTACGGACACGTTTGTCACTTTTTCTTGCGTCTATGATTGTTTTTGGTTTTCTTTCCTGAGTTCTCTCAGGGTTTTTATGTCGACTTGTAGGCAGCGTGACAGTTGAATCGCTTGACTTTGTGTTTCTTCCCTCTGAAGCAGACAAACCCTTTTCCCCCCTCTGTCAGCTTTGATTTAATGTTTGTTTAGATTAAAACTGTTCTGAAATCCTGTTTAGCACATACATATGTTTGGTTTTATTAAAGTTTTTAATGTTCGGAAAATCTCAACGTTTTGAAGGTACATTTTCTAAAGGGTGCTATTTAACCACTGCCTCACAGAGGGCAGCATCTCCCTTTTTATCGATCGCCATTTTTGAGAAGAGATGGAAATTGGTTGATTTTTATAAAACCCCGACGGACAATGAAGAAAAAAAATTCGGGATGACCACTGAGTGTTACAGGTGGCAATTATTTTCCAGAGTTTAGGGCGGAACCCACGGGAAAGTAGGCCCATCTCAAACTAGAATGTTTTAGTGGTAACGTGCTTCGATTCTCTAACATTGACTGAACTTGCATACAAAAAGTGCGTGTCAGTTTGTCCAAAATTATTAAATGTCATTGCCAATGATATCTAAAGTGTATAAAATCCAAAGTTCACTCAATGTTTTAAAACGTGCTCATTTGAGCTGGAAACAAAATGGAGAGAAATTGCACTTTTCTCTGTGCTGCAGTCTCAATTCCAGCATTCATTATGCCTTGAAATACCAAATAGTTTTCAATTGTAAGATAAATGGCTAATTTAATTGTGCTGCAGTCTCAAAATCAGTTAATGCATGTCATCAGATTAAAAAAATGTAGTATACTATTATTTGGTAATTAAACCCCACAGTAGCATGACTCTAAATTAAAATAATACAATCAAAATAACTGACATTTAAGTGCAAATTTAACTAATGTAAAAGGTCAACAATCCTGAAATAATAGGTTCACTTCCTATTTCCCCAAATAAATGAACTGTCATTAGCTATTTCACATGCTAATGCAATTAGACTTTATGTAGCTATTTACTTGCCAATGAAGCTATTTTTAGGGCACAAACTAGTCCTCTGTGGTTATTAATTTTGTAAAGAAAATCATACAAAAGTACATCTTTTAAGGCTTTTCACAAATAGTTGCATGCTGTTTGTGAAAAACCTTAAGAGATTGTACAAGATTTTCAAGTCGTAGTACTCTTGCTCTTTGCTTTTTTCAACAATTTGTGACTAATATGCAATACTAAAATGAAAAATCAGTCAGTCTGTTCAGCTATTATTTATTTAGTAAGTAATGTGGTTTGGACATAATTTATGTAATTTTCGAAAAATGTATATATGTACTATATATTTTTGACTCAATTTGTCTTTGGATATGTAACGGAATTCAGCGTACGTAATAAATAAAGAAAAGAAATAAAGTGGCCAGAGTGGTCACAAAACTGGAATAGACGATCTCTGTTTCCGTGGGCAGCTGTGGGCCCGTGGTGTTGCGTTTGGGGACTCCGCAAGGATGGACGATGTGTCGCCGGGGTGAGTTCTTACCATAATTCCCCTCTAGACTTGTTTATGTCTTTCCAAATAACACTATTATTACCTCATTTTGACAATACGTCCTCAAATCACATGTCATGTGGTACAAAGAAAACGCGCTTCCTGCTTGGGGCACAAGCCCCCATCCTCCCACTAATAAGCTAGCATTTTATTGTTGATAATGATGATGATGATAATGATGACGAGAGCTAACGTGCTAAGTTGCTCCCTAATGTGACTTCTTTTTGTTTTGGGACACATGTCGCCTCATAAAGCTCCTTTCTAGACACGGCCGAACATTAAATACCCGATCGACAATTCCAGTCAGGTTGTGCGAGTAGTAAAGTTAAATGTGCTAAACGCTAACGTTGCTCAACTTGACCCCCCAAAAGACATTTTTCCAATTACAATATTACGTACAGTGTCTCAACTGGGATCGGATCCATACGCAACTGGGGAACACTTCCAATGTTGATAAATAATAAAGGTTGTGGGTGTAGTAAAGGTAAGTGTGCTAATAGCTAACGTTGCTCAACTTGACATTCAAAAAGGCTTTTTTTTTTTTTCCAACAAAAATATTACGTCAAGTGTCCCAACTGGGATTGGACCCATAAGCAATTGGGTAACACGTTCAATGTTGACAAATAATGAAAGCCAGTGGCTCAAACTTAAGGGTGTGAGTCAAGGTATTTTCAAAGGTAACGGTTTTTTCGGGTTCACGATTGAGGCAGACGTGGTTATCATTCTGATCACTTGCATTCGTGCATATGCATTTTGTGAATTCTGTTTTAACATTGTCTTTTTGCACATTATACATTGTACTTAAAAAAACAAAAAACAAAACAGTAACCCTGGTGGATGTTGAATTAAATGTAGCCTAATAGCGTTATTATTGGAGCCTTTGTGTCATTTTGTTCATTCACACAAATTCAAAAATCCTCCCCCGGAAGGCTATTACACTTAGATGAAATTTTTAGTTGTAAAAAAATGTCAAGCAGCCGTACTGAAATGAGAAAGCAAGTGAGCCATTTTGCTTTGAAGCATCCTATTGAGGGACATTTACTTAAATTAAACGTCACATGAAATCTGGTATACATCTCTTTCAAGAGTACATAGATACACGAAAAGTAGTACAAAGTAGGAGTACTAGTAGTAGAAGAAAAAAAGTTTCAAAAAGACACAGGAAGCAAACTTTTTAGGGTGATTCACTATTCGAATTTGTAAATTCCGCTCCTGCAGTTACTATACATAGCAAATTTGGTAGTCATTGCTAGAACTACAAAAAGCCCCAAAAATGCATGGGCAAAAAGACAAAGTCTGAAGTTTGCAATGTTTACCTCCATGTTTTCTTTCTGCCGTAATTCTTAAATTCCTCTTTCAGTTGTCATGGACTCTATTACTGCTAACATCATTTTGAAAATGACTCTCCCCATCAGCAGTTGAGTAAATTAGCACCTGTGGTAACTATTTGTGGAAATAAAGTAAATCTGTGTCATGGTTCCAGAGCCGCCGTGTCATGCGTTCCCAGTGTGGAGGTCCCATCGCATCCCATGTGCCATGCCGAGCCAGAAGAAGAAGAGTCCATGGCAGCAAATGGCACAATGCTGACTTTCAACCACACGCATATGAGGAAAGCCTTCCAGCTCATGAATGACCTTAGAAAGTATGTTATTGTTTTCATCTACCCCATTTGTTTTAACCATGAGTGTTTGCACACGTTGCAAGTTGATTTTACACGGGCAATAAAAAACGAACGGTTATAAATTAAATCAATGTATTTAGATGTATATTGTAATAGTAGTTTTACATAAAATCAGGCAATTATTTTGCATGCCTATCATGAGTAGACCTACAAAAAAAAAGTCGACAAATGCCATGCCTGAAAAGAGACTGGAGGGAATCTTGCTCCGAAGTTACAGGTTTAGGCTCAATAGGCTCAGTTGAGTTTTCAAAAAAAGCTGGTCTATCATTAGTAGACCTACAAAAGTCTCAAATAATCATACCAGTGAGATTGCTAATTTGCACAGAATTGGTCTTTTGACCCTTTTCCGGTGTCCTTCATATACAAAGTGGTCCTAGGAATGTATTCCTATTGCTACCAAATTTGAGGCATCGCCATAAAAGACAAAACTCTAACAACTTCCATTTTGGGTGTCCATCAGGAAGAAAATGCTTTGTGATGTCCAGCTGGTTGCAGGACATGTAACGGTGGAAGCGCACCGGGTGGTCCTGGCAGCCTCCAGCCCCTACTTCTGTGCCATGTTCACAGGTACTCTCTCCTTTCTGTTTGTGTGCTTTGATGGTCATGTGTTTGTTTACCTGTGTGTGTGTGTCTGTACATGTGCGTGCATGTGTAGGTGACATGAGTGAGAGTAAGGCCCAGCGAGTAGAAATTGGTGAGGTGGATGGCCCCACCCTCACCAAGCTGGTGGACTACATCTACACGGCTCAGATAGAAGTCACTGAAGACAATGTACAGGTGAGGTGATTGATTTCTCGCCCCGGTCTACGCAAAACGTAATGTCCTCTGATTGGTTCAGAACCACACGACAACATTTACCAATTTTGGAATTCGGTCCATGCAAAAGGCGCACCTTATTAAAAGGCGCACCTTATTAAAAGGCGCACCTTCGGCTTTTGAGGAAATGAAACGCTTTTAAGTGCGCCTTATGGTGCAGAAAATACGGGCGTAACATCATCAGTTTGGAAACTGTTTTTGTCCATCATGTTTTTGATTGGCATTTGTAATTTCCTAGTGCAGGGAATCCACTATTTTAAAATTTTGCTGGCTCCATATGAAAGAGCCTCTACCTCTTAGCTTGAAAACCCACCAATTCTTTTTTCATTCCAGCAGTGTACGCACGTGCGATCACGTCTTCGCAGCCTGCACACTTCCTGTCATTATTAGTCCAGGAAGTGTGCTCATGGAGAGAGACGGGAAATCCTCCCACTGTTAGTTGTGCGCCTCATTCACGAGTGCACCTCCATCACTAATGTGTTTAGTGGATAGCCGTCCTATTTACTTGGCCCTGTTTAACATGCAATTAGTGTCTGGTGGTTGTTTGTGATGCCCTCTTGCTCCTCCTTGGATTCTATTCATTATTTTGTGCTACCGCCACACAAAAAAAATCTGAAAAGGAAGCACAATGACAGAAAGCCTTAAACAGAGCGACACAGTGACACCTGCACCCCCCCTTCCAGAAAAAGCACCACCACAACCCACCTCCAAATTATGCTACTTTTTTCTGCGTTTCTTTTTCAGGTTCTGCTGCCAGCAGCGAGCCTCCTCCAGCTGATGGATGTGCGTCAGGCATGCTGTGACTTCCTGCAGTCTCAGCTTCATCCTTCCAACTGCTTGGGTATCCGAGCCTTCGCAGACGTGCACACATGCACCCAGCTTGTTGGACAGGCGCACGCATACGCCGGTGAGCTACTTGTCTACAAATGGAACTTTCAACGTAGACCACAGAACACAGTAGTAGTAATATTAAAGATATTCGCCTCGTCGTCTTAAAAATGACAAAAAGTGCATTAAAAAAATGTCACGTTAAATAAGGAGCCAGAAATGCAACTTTATTGCAAAACTGCTTTCAGTATTTTTGTTTTCTCTTTGACTTTTTGTGCATGAGTACTTTTATTTGCTCATTTTTCATTTATTCATTTGCTGTCAGAGCGGCTTGGCTTCCAATTTGGAGCTTCAACTGCATATCATGCGCTTGTAAATCTCATCAATTGTGTGTTTTTACATCTCACAGAGCAGCATTTCTCCGAGGTGGTCCAGTGTGAGGAGTTTGCATCTCTGTCTCTGCAGCAGGTATGCAGCCTGTTCTCCAGCGACAAGCTCACTGTGCCCACCGAAGAGAAGGTGAGAACACGCGCACAAAAAAATCTAATAAAATAGAGGCTGACTAGTAGGCTTGGGGATTTATGGATGAATCAATGAAAGATGAACTTTACTCACACCATAACAGTGGAAGGCAGAGTAATGATCTGTGCAGATAGAGTGTGTGGTGGGAGGGATTCGATTCAGCAAAAGCATTTTGATGCAGTCGGCTGGGGAGCCGTGTTTCAAAAAACGGTTTTGTTGGTTTCTGAGTTGCTAATAAAGGTCACACAGCTTTTTTTGATATCTTAACTTTTTTTTAGCGGTGCTGAGACTCAGTTTAGGGGTGCATAGACTAGAAACGCCCATACTTTTAACATGGGGTGTCAAACTCATTTTTTTTCGCGGGCCGCATTGTAGTCATAGCTTCTTTCAGAGGGCCATTATGACTGTCAACCCAAATAAATGTATGAGCACCTCATATTATATACAGTAAAAGCCACAAAACAAACTGACAAATAACTCGTTATCAAATCAGACGAGTAAAAACTGGTCAAATATAAATGAAAAAAAAGATATTAAAAATGAAGACAATTTGCAATTCTAGTAATGACACAAATTTGATGCACAATTTGTCTTTGCGGGCCACATAAAATGATGTAGTGGGCCGTATTTGGCCCCCGGGCCTTGAATTTGACACCTGTGCCTTAAACCCTACTTTGAAACCCCTTACCTGTTTGTATAAAACTCTTTACTGATTTAGCTGTGCTCTTCTTGGTCGCCCCCTGCCGGCTGTTGTAGGTGTTTGAAGCGATGATCTTGTGGATCAAACAAGACAGCGCCCGTGTGGAGCACATGCCCAAACTGATGGAACACGTTCGCCTTCCACTGCTCTCCAGGGACTACCTGGTTCAGGTACGTCAACACAACATCCATGCCTTCAAACATATGAACAGAAGGTCTTTCAGTTGACGTTTTTGCAAATTCCAGATTCACTACTCATGAATTAAACTAGAGGTGTTATTGTTCCGCGGAACTTATCCTAGCTATTCTGGGAAACACTTTTTTTGTACTCTTTCTGAAACACACTAAGATGCCACAAGATATTCCCGAAGTAGGTAATACGTTGGTGTGAAGAAAATAGGTTGAAGTGAGACCCCTCCGCTAAGAGACAAGCTTTGTATGTTGGGGAGGATCTAAGTTTAAATAAAAGCTATTTGGAGAAACTTTCTGCTGCAAGATCAAATCATTTCTAAACCATTTATTCTTAAGGATACATTTGTGGGATGGGTTTTGAAGTTATGTGAAAGAGAAAGTCAAGGCAAACATTTTCTTTACAATATGTCCTATTTTGTTTGTATTCCTATTTAGTTTTCTTTTTTCTTTTGTGTCCAAGATTGAGATTCAAACACAAAAATAAGTTCCTCTTCTATGGAGCCTGCATAGCCGTAAATAGACTATCGCACCCTTTGCCAAGATATGGTTCCCTTTCAGATCGTAGAAGAAGAGGCGCTAATCAAGAACAACAACATCTGCAAGGATTTCCTCATTGAGGCCATGAAGTATCACCTCCTTCCTGCGGACCAGAGACACCTCATCAAGACAGACAGGACGCGACCGCGCACACCTATCAGCATCCCCAAGGTGCTCACACAGACCACCCCGTATGTGTGCATATCTGTGGCTTACCGTTCGTTGTGTGTGGCCAGGTTATGATGGTGGTGGGCGGCCAGGCTCCCAAAGCCATCCGTAGTGTTGAATGTTACGATCTCCAAGAAGATCGATGGTATCAAGTCGCCGAGCTGCCGTCAAGACGCTGCCGAGCAGGTGTGTGTTGCGTAATGTCAATGAGTACATCATATGATTGACTTTAACAAAAAAATACAAATTGGGCATCACACCCTGCAGTGTAAACGTAGTCATATACTCACTCCACTGCGAATACAAGAAGGATTTATCGGAAACTTTCCACATTGTACCCTATTATGACAATATATTTAAAAAAAAAAGTGATTCTAAGATTTTTTGCTGATTGAGAAGAAGAAACTAAGAAATATATATAGATCCAAAAGATAAGATATATGTGTGTGTCATGTACAGGCGTGGTGTCGCTAGCAGGTCGAGTGTACGCGGTTGGCGGCTTCAACAGTTCTCTGCGCGAAAGGACGGTGGATGTGTACGACGGCGCCAGGGATCAGTGGAGCCCTGCAGCCAGCATGCAGGAGAGACGGAGCACCCTGGGGGCGGCCATGTTGGGGGGGCTGCTCTACGCTGTGGGAGGCTTTAATGGAAGCATAGGTACACTCACTCACTCACTGTCATTTGCTCACTAAACATCTTTTGAATAGCAGTAGTGACTGGTGCACAACTCGGACATCGACATTCATGCATGATAGACTTTTAGAAACTTGTCCAGTGTCATGTTTTCATGTGTTGCGTACAGGTCTGTCCACAGTGGAAGTGTACAACCCAAAAAGTAATGAATGGACGTACGTGATGTCCATGAACACGCGGCGTAGTAGCGTTGGTGTCGGCGTGATCGACGGTACGAACACCTCTATGTGCTCATGTGTGACTCAGAGAGAGAGAAAGATCACATGACTTATGTGTGAGCACGTGTCTCAGGTAAGCTGTACTCTGTGGGGGGTTACGACGGAGCTTCACGTCAGTGTCTCAGTACAGTGGAGGAATATGACCCTGTCTCTGATCAATGGGGTTATGTCGCTGACATGAGCACACGCCGCAGTGGAGCAGGTAAAACACCAACACACATTCACTCACTTCAACTGCAATGTCATCCTACTTGAAACATGTGAACACAAACAAATGTCTTTGCAGGTGTGGGGGTTTTGGGAGGGCAGCTGTATGCAGCCGGCGGCCACGACGGGCCCCTAGTGCGGAAGAGCGTGGAGGTTTACGACCCAGCCAGCAACACGTGGAGGCCCGTGTGCGACATGAACATGTGTCGGCGTAATGCCGGTGAGAGGACGTCGTCGTCTCACAGCAATATTAAATCAACATTGTCATGTAGCATTGTATCACTGTTGCGTGCGTGTCCGTTTTTAAGGCGTATGCACAATCAACGGTCTGCTCTACGTGATCGGAGGCGACGACGGCTCGTGCAACCTTTCCTCCGTGGAGTTCTATGACCCGGCCGTGGACAAGTGGAGCCTGGTTCCCACCAACATGAGCAATGGACGCAGCTATGCCGGTGAGACACAGCTTTTATTCACTTCCTGTTTCTGAGCGGTGCTGCTGTTTGAGAAACTTCCTCTCTTCACTTCTTTTAGTGGGCAATTATTGAAATCATAATTTTGAATTCAAATTCCCTGACATGATTGTTATTCATGAGCTACTAAGTACTTTCTAAACTTCAAATCATGTTTATTTGAGATAGGGGATTACGTTTTGAAAACTAAACTAAAGGCAAATAAAGCATATGAAAGACATTTGATTTTTCCGTTATATTACAGGTGTAAACGTAATAGTTTGACGTGCCGTCTCGTAAGCGTTCACCACGACGATAAGATTATTTCCTTCCATCAAAAGCCTTTTATTTGGAGCGTCGACATTCATTGATACTTTTAGATGAGGCAAATTGTATTTATTTAACTTCACACTCAGAATGTGTTTATTGGAGTTATTCAACCAGGCAATTGTAGTTGCACTTGGCAAATGTTTCGTCCCACAAAGAATAAAAGGTTTATTTAATCTGAGGTGCACACTCCCTTCCGCTACCCTCAACCCCGCTCTGCTCATTGTGCTGCGTACAGGAGTTGCAGTCATCGACAAACCTTTCTGACTGTGGCAAGTGTTTAAAATGGCCGGCGTTTGACGCTGGCGAGAAGTAAAAGATCCTGAATGCCGCCTCTGCCATTACTGCTCCAAAGGAGCCAATTGGGATTTATCCCGTCAGTGTTTTAGACCTGGATCGAGTTGCTGTTTACACTGCGGAGGATGGTGCTCCAGTTAAAAACCCAAGCAACAAATATGCACTTTGGTGTCAAGCACACGTTTCTTCTCAGGCTCTCCGAATGGAAGGCATAGACGATGCCAACTGGACCACCACCAGCAACAACACACGTTTACATTCATGTTCTAGTGGACTTAAACACAAAAAGAACCCATAAAAATGTATTTTGAATACTCAAAAAAAGATGTAAACATATGTTTGTATGCAAACCAGGTGAAAAAGCACTGCTGACGTAACATACTACTGATGAACAAAATGGTGGTCCATGAAGTTTTTATATGTTGTGTTTCTTATACTAATATTACAAAAGAAGTGTCAAAATGCACTGTACCTATAGAAAGGCTATGCTTATTTATTACAGGGCTTGCATTTATATTGTAATTACTGCTACTCTTTGTACCACGTCATTATGCTTCAGATGATTTTGAACGATTGAAAATAAGTAAATCTGCACAGATTAAAAATAT
>NC_141196.1:17992757-18035257 GCF_054491065.1 Syngnathus leptorhynchus | reverse complement strand
AGAGGACCCGTTTTAGCATACACACCGGCTGACTCGACAAGCCAGTTTGTACTGCACTTGAACTGACCGGTCGCCCGTGCAGGCCCTCATAATGCAGCAGATTCTTTTGGAGGACGGTCTTCTCACAGGATAGTTGTTCTTTTGTCATCTTCTGCGGTGAGCACCAAACAACGGTGTCCATGTCATCTGATGCCACTGCCACTAAGGCTGCACTAAGGCTTAAGCATCTCACCTTGATGTCGTCGGGCCAGCCGTCCTCCTGCCGCTTGGTGGTCACGCGTCGCTGGATGAGCTCCATAGTCTCTTCACGGGTGGGATGTGGTGCCGAGGCCTGCTGCACCGCCGTCTGCTCCAGCGTTGAGCCGAAGCTCTTAGGCAGCGTGTTGCTGCGAGGACGAGTCTGAGGACCCAGCTCGCTTTCGGCGCGCTGTTTGGCATCTGCACCAACGACCAACAACAAGGACAAGACCATGTCGGAAAGGTTCCGAGTGAAACACGGTTTGAGCTTGAGTTGATGTCGACCACACATGGACAACATGTCAATGTCAACATGTTAGACATGCATGCAGCACGCAACACTGACGCACACACACGTGACTCTGTAACATT
Organism: Syngnathus leptorhynchus; assembly: GCF_054491065.1. Taxonomy (NCBI): domain Eukaryota; kingdom Metazoa; phylum Chordata; class Actinopteri; order Syngnathiformes; family Syngnathidae; genus Syngnathus; species Syngnathus leptorhynchus. Next base: position 18,034,648 of record NC_141196.1, on the reverse strand, counting down.
TCAAGTTGTTGGACCCAAATATCGATATCGTGACGACTCGAAACACGACTGCTACAACCCTGACCTAGACTTGAGTCCTTCCTTACCTTAAAACTCAAAATTGGGTTTCGACCTTCAGCCATGCTCGCAAACAAATTTTGAGCTTAAGACACACATCTGTTGTCAACATCGCTCGCAGAGATCCAATGAGAGTGTGACGTGAATTCTTGTGGGGAAATGTGGACAACTAAAATAAAAAGCAGGTCAATGCAATGCACGTCCGCGGTTGTGAAAGACTCAATCATGGCCGTTGACGTGCTCAAAACTGAATGCCATCGCAGTAATGGGTCCAGCAGCAGAGCATCGGTGCGCTCGCCGCCACCAGAGAGGCGCAGCAGGTGAGAGTGACAGTCACGATTGGGTCTCTAATTGCATATCATTTTATCTTGGATCTTTTACCGTACATATGTATAGTTTTAATGAGTCCTTGCGTCTACTGCAGGCTATAAGAGCAGCCTAAATATCCGTGAGAATTCGAAATATCCGAGCATTTGATGTGGCAAGATAGAGCACTACACTAGGCTTGTATAAAAATGAATGACAATATTCAGGTGAGAATACACAAACCTAAAGAGCAAACCTAATTGTCAAACATTTTATCCCACCCTTCCAAAAATGTACCAAGTAATCAATAAATAAATATTCAATGAAATGATTGATAGCATTATCGAGTTGAAAAAGATTGGTTTGTGGCAGCCCTATTGTATTTACAATCCTGTCTTTGGCCAGCTCTGTCTAAATCCAGGAAATGACCGAGTGCAGCGCAGTGTCAATCAGATGACAGCGATGACAAACTCCCATAGCGCTGACGCTTTATCACCCCTTCTGAGATATTCCTGAAAAGCGGAACAATTGTAGCACTTGGGCCCTGAAAAAGTGAAAACGTGGGAAAGTGGAACCGGGCTAATGAAAAAGTGTCAAATCCTTGTTTGACAACAATGCAAAACCTGAGGATGAACCCTGATTTTAGGCTTTGAACCATAATTTGAAATCCTAACCCTCATTTAAAACCTACCCTGATTTAAAACCAAAATCTGAACCCTCGTTTAAAACAATTCTCGGAGAGCCTAAACGCAGGTTTGAAACCCTCATTTGAATACGAGACGTCAAACCCTGAGCCAGGCTTGAAACTAGAAATTATGGACAAATGTGTGGGTGTGGTTCTAATGAATTATATAATTGCTTTGTTAAAAATAACCTCAAACGACAACTTTAACAGCTTGAATGACATTACACACATGACTACACATGACACAATCACGCACGCGTACACACCCACAGAGCACATGTCCACGTGACTGAAGCGGGATGCTCTCACAGTGCCACCTGACAGTGGACGCATCTACTTACGGGCACTCTGTTACTTACTGAGGTGACACGGGCCCAAGTGTGGGGCGAGTGTGCAATGTGAGGGGGGCGTGGGGGCGGGCGGCGCAGGGTGGCGCCTGTGTGAATGGAGCAAAGCCTGGTGCCTCAGCGTGCTTCTGGGAAAAAGGTGGTGCTGGCGTCCTGGGTCGGTCGGTCGGTCGGTCAGTCGAGAGAGGAAGGAAAACGGAGAGCGGGTTCTTGGGTTATTCACAAGACAAATGTGGCGGTCTCCGCCGGGGAGGGAGCGCTCGCCTCGCCTAGGGAAACCGTGAGCTTGGGCGCCACGTGTCGGGTACAATGACATCCATGGTACAAATTCATGAGTTGGCAATTTCACAGATGTCCCACTGAAGGGTGGATGTGTGAGAGCCACTGGTTAGTGCTGCATTCATGCAGTGGGCCTGCACGCGTGTTTGTGTCTGTGTGTGGCCATGGCACAAAACACTCGTAGCTCATACGACGCACACACATACATACTCATACATGTGAGGCGTGTCTACCTTTGATCTGCCGTCGGATCTTGGTGAGGTCTGTCATCCATTTGAGGACTTTGGTGTTAGCTGCCTTGTCGCCATGTGAAGGCTGCACACACCAAATGGAATGATGAAGACATCATACTTGTGTTACATAACAGTGAATGTCAAATCAATTGAATTGAACTCCAACTTTTTGAAATAGTAATAATAATAATGGCATGTAAAGAATATGCTTTACATTTTGTGTGTTTCTTGCTCATTGTGTTTTCTCTTTCTACCTTATAGTTCTTCTCCTTCTCAAATTGCTCCTCAAACTGTTTGATCTTCTTCTTGAGGTGTTGAAGCTTCTTGGTGAGCTGGTGCATCACCGGGTCGCCTCCTTTCAGCGCCTCCTTGGAGCCAAACGACGCTCGCCTCGGCCTGAAGAGGATGCAACCGGGTCAAGAGTGAGCAAAGAGCAATTGTGGGAAGTAAAAAAGGGAAAGTATTCATGGGCCCACAGAAAGCGAGATATGGAGCCAAAATCTCCTTCCGCCAGTGAGAGCATTGAAGAGGAAATGTGGCTGGGTATTCTAGCATAATAATGATGGTTTGGTTTGAAGTAAATGTTCACAGCATTATTAATGATATCAAGTAATCTTATTATATTATTGAAATAGTTTTTGGTTTTTCCATCTGAGTCAGCGACATATTGCAGCAGCAAAAATAATAAATGATGTAATAAAAAATAAATTAAAAAGTGCAGTCAATATCGGGGGTTACGGGATAAGACCAAATAGAACACCGTAATTAGTAATTGCAGCTCGTTACGGACCCACTTCTAGCGCCAAATTATTAAAAGAACTATACAGTAGTACAAAATTCACAGTGAAAAAAAAGTAAATTACTTTCTGCTTACTTTACATAGGTTAAGGAGTTCAACCAGTAGTTACACCAATTGTATTGTCTTTTTCTTTGGCCTGTATTTTCACCTGTGGGCTTTGGTGGGCGAGGTGGCGTCGGCATCCTGCTGCAGGAAGCGCTGAGCGCCGTGCACGCCAAAGTCCAGGAAGCGGCGCGCCAGGTGGTGTGGGTGAGAGCGGGAGGATGAGGGCGAGGCATCCTCCCGCTCGCCTTCACCGCCACCCTCATCCCCATCGTCCTCCAGGTGCAGCAGGGGGAGGGGAACCATGCGGCCCGCAAGGGGGGACAACTGGGCCTCGCCGCTCTCGCTGTCGTTCTGCCACGACTTGAAGGCCGGAACCGGTTCTGCAGGAGGACAGGAGTGCAGGACATGTCTTACACGTTCAGTTGGTGTGTTTAGGCGATATGAGAGGCTTTGAACAGTTAGGGCAGGAACAGAAAGGGAAATCTGCCAGTGGAAGAAGAAAAAAGAAGAACCAGGACAATCAACAAAGCCCTTTCACAATGTTCCCAGTGGGCAGCAGGATCGGAGGCAGAGAGGATGGATGTGTGAAGTCGTGTTGGTCGGTTGGGGAGGTGAGAGGTTGGGTCTCATCTAAAACAACCACTCACCTTGGCCTTCTTTCTGTAGGTGCATGCATGAGAAGTCTATGGGAGGAACGTGGACATGATGGTGAGGAGATGTAGGTGGTGGTGCTGTTTGGATGGAAGGAAGAGGAGAGGAAGAGGAGGAGAAGACGAGCGATAAGCTCAACATCCGGTCATTGCAAAACTGCGCCCTGCTGTGTCATTACAAGCAATCATGGGAGGTCACTTAATGGGCCTGTCTGACACTGTTACATCATTGACAAAGATGAGCAGCGGTATAGTACACATACGTATCTTGGTAAGAAATTATTTTCAGATAAACTTTAGTTAAATTGGCTCACTGATTAAATATCTTGTGACTTTTCTTTCAAAGGTAAGTAGAAAGTGAGATAAGCCTACAAAGCTTTCCTAAAGAAAGAAAGTTATAAAAGGAGTGGGAGGATGCGGCTCAAATAGTCCATCTGCGCTCTGGTCTCATGACAGAGCTCACTTTGGCTATAACCGGCCATTAAAACCAAACCAATCAACCTTGCTGATTATTGGCCAGTAGCCAATGTTAGCACCTGCCGCTAACATGTCGCCTTAGAAAGTGCAGGCCGTTCTGGAATCATTTTGTGGCGTTAAAGTCAGCGGGAATTGGTGAGATTTTTTTCAGCAAATACTTTTTGTTATACAGTAACAATTTTCAAAAGGTAAACTGATAAGAGGCTGGGGTTCACGGCACAAGGATGATGAGTTATGTCTTATGTATGTTTAGTCACACACCATCCCATTGGTGGTCGGGGAAGAGCTGGATGTGAGGGGCGTGGCCACTGCTTGACTTTTGGCTGGTGTTGGCATTCTGGTCGCATAAAGAAGAGTCCTGGAAGGTGAGAAGAAGGGAGGATGTGTGTTACTTTACGTTTTACGCTATGTTAAATAAAGTTACATGTTATGTTATGTTTTCAACTATTGACATGTTATGTTATGTTATGTTATGTTACATGGTGCCACATGTGTATTTCCAGCATCACATGTGGGATATGTTACATTGTGCATGTCCTTTGGTGTGCTACGACTCGTAATTTACATGACGTTAACATGTGCTACAATATGGTAAATGTGTTATGTGCATTACTGATGGACTGTAACTGATGAAGTTACAAAACTGTATGGTGCGTGTGGTTACATCAGGTGTTACACCACAACTCACACTTTTTGATCCACGTGATTTGTTATTTGTGATACGCTCGGTTGCATGCATTCCGTTAAATTCAATGTGGTGCAATAATCACGTCGTGTGAAACGTTACACGTGTTACATGTTTGTTCAACTTTGTTATGTGTTACAATATGCATGTTGCACTATTCATTGTTATATGAATGAGTTAACTTACATGGCTTATGCTGTCATCGGGCTGATTGTCCGCACTGAAAGCAAAACACAAACACTTCCAATGAATGTCAAAGTATTTTCCAAAAGGTCTTTTGTGGCCAAGAGAACAAAGTATTATGAGCGCATACATGTCCAAAGTCAAAACATATCATTACAAGCTGTTCTTGTATCTTGACAGTGTGAATGTGTCACATGATTTTTAATGTTCAGTTTAACTTGCCTGATTGGAATCACATCTTCTCCTTGGTGGTGGTACTAACACCATGACCAAATGATCACAGCAGCCATGACGCATCATCACGAGTGAGTCACAACGCGGCTCAGCCGATCAATTAGCTTATAAGCTAAACCAAGCAGAGCGGTAGGAAGCGTAGAATGACAACACAAACGACTTTCTGTTAAGTTTGCTTCCTTGGGACGCTTGTCTGTAGCCACTCAATTTGCGAAGCCTTCAGTCTTCAGCCTTCTGGCACGCGAGAAACGCTGTCCAAACCGAACCAAAAGCAGCAATGAACCTCTACCTGCAGACGTTGATGTTGTTCTCGACATCTCGGATCGTGTCCAGCTCCATTCCCGAACCCTCCTCCAGGGGCCCAATTGCATCCTGGGAAGAACAAGTAGTAGAGGCCATGAACACTGCATGTCTTCATTGTCTTCATTCAATCAACACTTTCAAGACTTCCACTCTCACCTGTGTGTCTTCCTGGCCTACTTTTTGCTGGCACTCAGCATGGCAACCAGCAGGCTGCGCTGTGTCACTGAAAGAAGGTTAAAAGGATAAGGGGAATGTGTGTCACACAAAGGTGAGTGTATCAAGTTGTGTTGGTCTCTCACTCTTGCTGGCTGTCAAAGTTGCTGATGTCCTGGTCAATGGAGGACTTGAGATCAAAGAAATGCTGCTCTACCGCTGCCCTGAGGGTTCGCTCGATTATCCTGAAGACACAATACACAATTTTTTCCTTTTTTGCACATCGTGTTAAATATGTTACGTTTACATGAGTGCTACTTGTGTACTAATCAATCCAAACGTTTTATGTGAGAGTTACTTGTGTACCAATCAGCACAAAGGGCTACCCCATTTGATCCCCCATTATACATCTGAAGTAACAAATTTGCTCAAACTACCTTTAATAATAGTAGGATGTGTTATAAAAAAAGTTTCCAAAAAAAAAGACACTCAAATGCTTTCGATATCAATTGTTTTCAACATTTCCTTTCAAATGCACAGTCAAGGTTCCTTTTCAGACAAGACATATTCAATGTTTCGACCAAAATCTATTTTAGGGTCGCTTTGGACCTTTTGACGCTAAAGAGCCAAATCAGACTGTAAAAGGCAGGGTCGCATCGCTGTCTACCTACGCACCTTTTTTGGACACTTGAGCCTTAAGATTTACTAAGATTTTGGTGCGTACTATTTATCGTCCTTCTCGTTTACTTTAGCTCAGAGGCTTGGTACACGTGATGGAAATGTGGTGTTCCAATACTGTGTACGCAGCTGTCTGTAAAATACCATGTAAAGCCTTCATTTAAAACTGGAGTTGACCACGCGATGCACAGGCTGACAGTCATGCGAGTCTTTAACCCCCCCCCCCCTTATTTTGCAAGGCTCCCGCTTCTGATCCAACACATTTATTGCCGTCTTCACATGTCATTGACTCACTTCCGTCGCACCTTTGACCATACTCCTCCTTATCACAGAAATATGATTCAAATACAAATGTTTCATATTACGACGGTGAGCAAGAGGATGTTGGGGTCAATAGTGATATTGTTGAAAGTAATGCGGCTGGATTAACAGTTCCTGCTTCTGACCTAACACATTTATTGCCGTCTTTATAAGTCATTGACTCACTTACGTCGCACCTTTGACTTGGACCATACACTTCCTTAATCAACGAAATATGATTCAAATACAAATGTTTCATATCATGATGGTGAGTGGTGGAGGGCTCAAGCAGGGGTCATGTAATCTTTAAACAAATGTGGCTACACAGTATAAATATCTCAGGTATATTCAAGCATAGTTACCCACCACACTGCATATTAGTATGGTGGAAAAATAAAACACAGAAACCTATGATAAAACATTAGGAACATTTTTCAACAGGATTCAATAAAAAAAAAATAAAAAAAAAGAAAACAGTTAAAAATACTCAGAAAATATGGAATGATAAAAAATACAAAAATATTAGAAAACAACAGAAACCATTATAATAGAAAATACTCCATTATAACACAAAAGCTAAATTATTACTAGACAGAAAAACACACTAAAATGAATAATGTAAAAAATATAAGGGTAAACATTTTCAGAAACGCTAGTTAAATGATACTACAAATAAAATTGGAGGATAATATAAATAATCTGTGTAACTGACTTGTACCATGGGTGCGTGTCTACGTGTGCATGCATACTCACTCTGCAGAGTCAGCAGGCAGCATGGGCACAGGAGAGAGATGGGCGCTGCGGAGAGAAGAAAAAGAAGACCTTGTGCTTAGAACATCCTGTTCTCTTCGACTGCCATGACAGAAATTGAATGACCTTGGCGAGTATGTGTACGCGAGGGAGTCAAAACAGGAAACTGAATAAGGCTGGTTACAAGGATGCTCACAAAGGCAACATAAGCAAAGTCAGTGGCGCCACGCTCGGCGGGCATATTATTTGGGCTACTGTATTGATAGTAAGATACGAGACTGTGTGTAGGTGTGTGTTCGCTAGCTATTGACGTCAGTTGTTCTTTCTACACAGCTGAGACATGACTGTAGAGGGTTGCAAAGGAAAACCGGGGCACATTCCAGGGCAGCACGTTTACGTAACACAAGGACAGTGATGTTAGAGCTGCGCACAAGCTCAAGTACACACTCAAGTCGAGGTGTGTGTGGGGGTGAGGGGGTTCAAAGGTGATCGTGAAATACATTTCATCCATTTACAATAGCCAACAAAAATAGCAAAATATGTGTACAGGGGCACACTTACAGAAAACACTATAAAAGGTGTACTATTTGCTATATGAAAATGGCTGCACAGAATTCGATGAAAAAAAAAAAAAAATCTGAAAATAACAAAATAGACAATTGGATAAAAAAAAATATATCTGAATATAACAAAATAGACAAAAAGTCTACATGCCAAACAAAAACAGGGAAATACAAATATGAAAACAGATAAAAATATCTTGGATGAAAACAAAAATATTACAAGCAAAATATGAACATTTTAGAAAAGTCACAAAAGATTAGATGACTAATAAAGATTTATGTAGTCCTTTCAAGGGACTCAAGGATGATTATATTTGGAACAAAGTGTTAACTGAAAAAAATACGCACACACACAACGTATCACATTTTAACGAGGTAATCATCACGCTAAAAGTTATTCTGTTTAAACCTGCTAATATCACTTCTGAACGTGCAATATAAATGACCTCTAAGATGTCTAATTCACTTCCAGCCATAACAACGGTACATCAAACATCTTGCCAGGAAAGCTCACGTCCCAAAGAGATTTTCACTCTGTTTCTAGGGACCACATCGACGAGCGCTAGAACGTTACGTAACCCGTGCTAATGTGCCATCACGCCACTGAGAAGGACTCAACGACGTGTCCTTGGCGGGCCCTAAGGGGCCTCTTGACAAAACTAACTATTCTACTAAATTCACCTGTGGGGTAACACGTCAAGACTCTACAAAAGAACGCTATGGAGTCAAGATTGTGTCAAAATAGTGTTCCATCATGCAAAAATGTATTAGACGTAAAAGCAAAAAGACACAATCAAACGAACCAGTCCCACCCAAATCGTTTTTATAATTTCCTGTATTAATAATCTGTTGCATTATTAGGCCACAAATTATGATCCCCCAAACTTTAAATACCACTAACACATCTTAGAACATTACCCTGACAAAAAAATCCTTACACATGATTTCATTTAAAAAAATGTGCACCCTTCGTGAATTTAGACTCTCTGTAACGCAAGCAAAATTTAAATCCTCCTTGACATGCAAAGCTTGTCTCTAAGTAAAGCTGTAACACTTCAAGATACTTCCTTGGATCCATTATAATACTTTTCTATTTCGACACGGCTTTGGCATCAATACAGTTCAGCATTAGCAATTATGAGGATGAATGTCCGAGATATGTTACAATTCGGCATCATTCCCAGATGACATAGTGCATCATCAAATGCTTGTTTTACTTTTTCTTTGGATTTTTTTCAACCAAGTAAATTTGATTGTTCCCGATTGCTGTAAATGTGTCTCAATTTTGCCAGACTGTTAACCCCAGACCAAGTTACTCTGCACATGGCTTGGCAGTCAGGAAGGACGAAGACGTATGGGTACTTTAGTAAATTGTAAATGGAGTGCACTTAGGCGAGGTTCACACTGCAAGGCAATTCCAATTATTTTGCCCATATGCAATTTTTTCATGCAGAGTGAAGAGTACAATTACGATTTTTCATAATTATTATTATTTTTTTAAATGAAACCTGGGCCTCTTTTGTATATGGATCTAATTGGAATCTGTATGCGAATCGTCCATCCAAACACATCTGACCAAGACGTCACCATAAGATCCATGTGTAAGGTGAGAGATTAATGCAGGCCCTCGAGGAGCTGCTGTCAGCACATAAGCAATTATGACTAGGGCGCATCCAGACACGTCATAAACTAATCTGTTCGCTGCGTGTGAGCCATTCACAGCCTTTCATTGAAAGAGGCAACGACAACGCTCTGAAGCCGGACCGGCAAAACTTCCGTGCTCAATAAACATGTTTGATTTATAGAATTTACAGATGGGCCATGCCATTCGGAGATGAGGCTAGAAAACAAACGTATGTAGTTACTTCAAATAATCTATTTTCATTTTATCCAACGCTTCCACAACAGCTGTGGCCGTAACAGAGCGCTTTAGAAAATATATAACATAATACAACAGAACACATCACATAAAAAATTGGCAATAAAACCAATGTAACTACTCCTCCAGATGCCTTGATGAAAGGTACCATGCTATAGTAGCATAAATATCAAATTTTCCAATTATTTTAGGCTTACAACACAGGACAAAAATGAAAGTTGTGCACTGGCCACAAAAGCGAATGGAAGGCGAAAGGCTTGCAAAATGCTCAGATTTGAATTCGGCGGCTTGGGGACACGACTCATTATTCAAATGCTGATTTCGTGGCTACAGGTGCATTCAACTCAGGAAAAAAATGTTGAAATACCATGCAGTGTCTAAAACTCTGCGTCAGCTGCCAGTCTCAGAGATGTCGAAGAATAAAAGGCTTTAATTTATTTTGGGAGTAACTACTATGCATTTCAAAGGCAGAATCTTTTTGTGTTTGGGCACATTTCTCGACGCCTTCTTCAGCTTGCGCTTTCACACACGCAACAAAAACGTTTTGGAGTTTTAGGTTTGAAGGTGTGCAGACGTTTACGTTTGAAATCAATAATCATGGCGCACATTGAGAATCAGCTGGGGTACACGGCTTCGTTCATTCCTCAGAGTGCTCGCTGGCCAAGGCCACGCATGGGCAGACTACAATAATAAAAATGAAAACAATGTTTTACTCATAAATCTATTTTAATTTTATGATTCAGCCCATTACTTAATAACAAAATTTCTCATTTTACAAATTTATCAATTCTGCAAATCAAATGACCAATTATTTGAGATAAACGACTAAGAAATTATAAAAACTATAATTATTATTTGATAACATTGCTTTCTATCAAAATAATTATTGGATGAATCAAACTTGTTAAAAGTGTATCTATCTTATGTCACGTATTGTGCATATACACTACAGTATTTTCCATTTTCATCTTCACAATAAATTAACCAATGAGAAATTCATTTAAAAAAAATGAATGCATACATTTTAAGGTAAAAAACAACAACCAAATGAATGCAACATATATTACAGGATTCTTAATAATGTAACTCTTCACGATCTCATACAAATAATAGCGAGGGGGGAAAAAAAAATCACTTTACATTCACACTTGCGCATAATTCATAATGTCACATCAGTCTCTCCTGAGTTATGAAACTGACACGTTTACCTCTGCAGCAGCACATCACAGGACATCCTCATGGTTGCTTTTACCACTTTTCCGCTTCTCAAAAACAATCACAGCAGCGGCAACAAATCCAGAGCTGACTTTTGCTTCTATTTGCTGGTCAGTCAGACCTCCTGCAGGGTGAACAAAATCCAGCTGCTGTTTTCAGGTCAGCACCCGGCTGCATCCTACATCCAGCCGAGGCGGTGGCGCTGCCCAAGTAAAGTCCTGACGTAACCAGGCAACAACACCAGCAGCCCAGGAGGAGGAGGAGCAGAAATTGGGGAGGGAACTTAAGTTGTGTAAGCCAATCAGAATAGAGAGAAGAGTCGCAGGCAGGCAGAGACAGCAGGAGTTTTGGGGTTTGCTTGCCCACTTACGCAACAGTCCTCGGACATTCAGTGAATGATTGACAGGTGCAAAGAATCTAAGATGGTCGAACTAAAACAAACCAGACTGGGTCAAACCATCTTTGCAGACAATACATTTTTTTTGGGAACTTTTCCTGTACACTTTTCCTGCAGTCTTTTCAAATATTTACTGTACAAGTTGAATTGATCCGACACTGGAATTCAATTCAAATACACTACCAGCAAGCTACTCGTGAAAAACAATTAAATAAAACTTTTGTTTTTCTATATTTAAGTTAAATTAATATACACAAGATATTTTCAATAATCATTTTTGCTCGACAAACTTATTTATTTGTAACCAATAGTCTTTGCTCCTAAAAAAAAAAAAAAAATGTCGATGTCTCAACGAAAGGGCACTGAACTGCGAAGAGAAGCAATAAAGTCAATCCTGTCAAGCTTCTGTCAAAGATTTGGTAACTCCACTTTCTGCCAGTTCAGCTCATTTTCTCATGTCCTACTTCTGTTCCCAGTGTAAATAATTAACTGCAGTCAAGTAAATCACAAATAAACAGTAGGCCGTGGTCTTCATTTGACCAACATGTCCCTGTTAAATGTCACCCATACATCAATTAACCATCATGTAGGGATATTCATAGGCCAAATTTTTAGTACAGTACTGAAACTTGGTATGATGGGTAGTACCCAAAAAGTATGGTCAAACTGCCAGGTGAAATGCTGACTCACTTCGAGAGTCATTTTTCTTCAATTTACAATCAATCCCAGATTTCACTGCTTGCTATCGCAGAGATAAAATTAATTGAATGAAATTTGTGAAAGTATTTTGAGTGATGAAAAGTACCCCTCGTGCCCACTTCCTCTTTGTGAAACGACAACACACCCATTCAATCCAGACCTCTTTCTGCCCTTAAAATGCATCAGCGTGAAAAACAACTGTTACTAATAGGTTGGCATAATATCACACACAACACAGTTGAATCGACTCGCACCCTTTATGTAATAAGTTATATGTCAAATCTACATTAGTGAGGTGAGAGAAAGTGTAGTAAGGTGTGTAAAATACACTCAAGGACAATGAAAAGTGTAATACACTCAAGTGTAATGAGAGTCCGTGTAAAATTCACACTTGTTCAGTAAATGAGCAAATAAATGAACAGTTACAATGTGTATGTATGCAATTAGCCCTAGACGGTATATCCAAGATTTTAAGTCAGGACTAAATTGGATGTTTTTTGAAACAATCTAGATTTTAAACTTCAGTGAGAAGTGGTGTGGGATGGAAATGAAAACGCTACCAGAAAGTAAGGGTCAGAAGGAAGATGGCTCCGATGTTATCTGGGTCAGTTAGCGGATCTCCTTACACGCAACGAGGAACCAGAGCATCGTCGGGAAAGTTCAGCACACGAGGTTGGGATGCAAGCCAGGGTGAGAAGGGAGGGAGGGAGGTAAAGTGGGGGCATAAGGTGGTACTTTTTGGCAAATGTCCGAGTTGTCCTAAACTGACACTGTTCCTTAGAGTGTGTGCGCCAACCGCTGTGCTGTGGTATATTATCCCACCGAAGGGCAAACATTTTCAACTGTTGGCGAAGATAGCAAAAGGTGCATTCACGACAGGGTTGGTTCAAGGTCGCAAATGTTCAAACGGATGTCAGACATTCACCAAAGCTTTCACTGTTTTCTTCTTTTCAAAAGGACATTTTGAACAATTTTCAACACCAGTGCAGCAAGAAATGTACAGGCAAACGTGTTTTCTAACCCTGAGTGAACCCGGACAAAATTTTATTACCTTCGAAAACTCACAATTACGTATCAGCAATTTATTGTGGAATGTATCTTTGTATGTATATCGTTGATGTATTGTGACAGGCAGAACAACTAAATGTCCTTTCACTAGATAGCTGAAGGACCCCAGAAGCAGCTATGTATTCAACATGCTTAGATTATACACAGAGAAACATAAAACATTGGACATCATTTATATATATATACGGTGGTACCTCAACAAGCGACTGCTTTGACTCACACGTTTTCCACAATGCAGCTTTTTTTTTTTGTCGGCGCTGCGAGCAAAAATGGGTAATGGGCACAACAAGCAGGTGTTTTGCAGACAGTGAACATTTCTTCAAAAAGAAGCAAAGTGCTTTTACAGCAACTCCTACTTCACGTTTACTGTAAAACTAAACACACACAAAAATTCAACCATGTATTTAAACAAACAGCATCATTTTGCCTGACGAAAGTCTCATACCTTATTGCAAATTCGAAGCAAAATGCCATACACAGGCTGACAAAACTAGCACTGACGTTTCAATAACTATCTCTTGAAGCAATAGAACCCAATGCAGCAACATTTGTCAATTAACAATACTCCCAGAATGATATTCATCCTCTGTAACAAAAAAACAAGAATATTACTCCAGATTAATGCACAATGATGATGGCAACCGCTCAGCTCATCTTAAAAGAGCACTTCTCCCTCATATGCTCTCCATACTTTTGGATAATAAGTAGAGCTAGGTTTCTGTAAACATTCTAGTTTGGCGGCGTGCCATGAGAATTTGCAGACGCCAAACATGAGCATTGGCTTAATAGACGTTGGGAAATACTGCTATAAGGGTTTCGCCGTATGACATTTTCCGGAGGTCGATAACATGCAACGCAAATAGGAGGCCTCCCATTCCACGCTGCAGTTTATGGCGGGGCAATAAACGCGCGTCGCGAGGCTTTCACACCAACATGCTGGTCAACATCGGCCTGTTTTGAAGAACAACTCTTCAGCAGCTACAGACTCTCAACTTTGCATGTGCAGTTGGTTTCGCGCTTCACAAATAGAGTGTTAGCATGCAGCGTGTGGTAACAAAAGTCAAGTTGTTTGTGTGCAGCTTGATTGACTGTGAGGTCTGTTGTCTTCTGTTGCCATGCAGACAGGAAAGTCTAGTCAGTCCATATAATTAGCCGGGCTGAACAAACAAACAAAGCTTGATTTCTTTATTTAAATAAAAAGAAATTTCTAATAGTTTGTCATGTTACTTGACTGTTGACCAGCATGTTGATGTTAAAGCCTGGCGACACGTCGTGTTTATTGTACTGCACCATTGTTGTTAGTTGGCCGTGTCCACGCATGTTCACGCAAGAACTCTGATAACCGTATTATCGTTTCAGGTAAGATATTTGTGTATTGTTAACACAGGAACACAAGGGCAGCATTTTAAAATGTATACACGCTCAGAAGACTCAGAAATCAAAACGGATCTTTTTCAGGCTGTCAAAATTTAGGTTCTCTGTGGAAGAAATGTAGAAATGAAATTTTTACCAAGCTTTAAATAATAAGATGTCATTTTTATTACCTATTAAGACGTTTGGGCGGATTGTGAATTTCACTTGTTAGAACCACTCTTTTCCCATTGCTGAATTTTGACTTATTCTCAAAGTCCCAAAACACAAATATCACTCAAAAGCTTAATTATCCCCAAATCATTAAAATAATAAAAATATTTTTTTCATGAAGAGACTCTTGTAAGATTATGATTTTTAAGAAGTCCACGCCAATCACCATATATTGTTCTCCATTGTCATGTTTTAATGTTGTAATGTTATTTTTTTCCTTGAAAAATAGACTTTCTGTTTTTGTAACTTCGATATTTTTTCCTTTTTTGCACCATAAGATGTTTTTCTCACAAAATTTCAAAATATCATTTTTTCTACATTAAATGTCAAATTTAATTTTGGAAGATAAAAGATAAAAAATTTAATTGAGAAATTTGAGTATTCTTGTAAAATGTCTACTTCTGTTAAAAATATTATACATATAACTTTTAAACTTTATGCTCTATTCTTGTAAGATTTACAAATTTCCACAAAAAGAAACGACTCATTTTTAAAAATACAAATCATCTAAACCGGTTTTTCCTTGACTATTTTTAGCCCCGCCCCATGTATTTTTTCATGTTTAATTTTGCTTAAAAAGACACTTTGTTCTCTTATTTTCTCAAAAATATGCCACTTCATACCTGTAAGATTGAAAACACCACTCTTCCCTTAGCCCTACAATAATTTGCCAGGGGCCCCGGCAAATAAACTTGATATTCCTTCTGACTATTAGTCTATGCAGAATTAAAAAAAAAAAAAAAAAAATTGCCAAAGGTTGTCACCAACAAGGTCACAACAGACAGCTGTTGAGACGTACAAGCTCTTAGTGCAGTACCCTGATTATTTTTAGCTGTTTGTGTGAGATTGATGTCTCTATCTGGCTTTACTGCAATGTGCCACAGAGCTGATATTTCAGTGTGTGCATGGAAGGATACTCAGACAACCACAACATGCTCTGCTCATTAACCAACACCGCACATCAATATTTCAATACTAACTTGAAAAAAAAAATTTGAAATTAGAAATACTTTATTTCTACAAGATCAAGTCTTTTCCTTTAATAGATAAATTCCAACTTTATCCTTTCAAATTGAGGCAAGGGTTTTCGATATTTGATTGATCATTTAATGACGTCATTCTTTGTTATTCCTGATGACTATCAATAAATTGTATGAACCATTGTCAACCATGGGTGCAGTCCTTTAAGCTCATGAAAGTCATACAAAATATTAAATATGGCTCTAATAGCACAACAACTGAATGGTATGAAACATTTTTGTATATGAAGTAATTATTTGTTTGATTCTCACATTACAGGCGGCACGGCGAGCATTGGTTAGCACGTCTGCCTCACAGTTCGGAGGGTGCGGGTTCGATTCCACCTCCGGCCCTCCCTGTGTGGAGTTTGCGTTTTCTCCCTGTTCCTGCGTGGGTTTTCTCCAGGTACTCCGGTTTTCTCCCACTTCCCAAAAAACATGCATGGCAGGCTGATTGAACACTCCAAATTGCCCGTAGATGTGAGTGCGAGTGCGGATGGTTGTTCGTTTCTGTGTGCCCTGCGATTGGCTGGCTGGTTCAGGGTGTCTCTTGATGACTACAATTTGAATTTAGAGGTACCATGTGCTTGTAAGTAATCATTGAGAGCCGCTTTTGAGACATGCCCTTGGCCCAAGTGCCGACATTTATGGGTGTCCTTGCACGGGTTCAGTGTCACTTAGCCAAAAGCTCAAATGTCCTCCTGACTGCCTTGTTTGTCATCTGCAAAAATGTCACGAACGGAAGGTCAGTGAGGGAAAACGAGATATGAATATTTGTGCGCACACATGAAAAGGAAAAAATATTCATCTTTTAGACCAAATGCTCATGCTAATTGGCTGATTTATGATATTTTAAGATGTCCAGTAATGATATTTTATTTGTGTGTGCAGCCATGAATGACCCTGACTTTCCTTGGATTACAGCAAAGACACATACTGAACACTTTATCCTCAAGCGGCATGCCAGTGGTGATCTATTTTCTTTTTCTTTGTTAATGTCGGCCATGGCCCCGAAAGCCTACATTACAGCATAAATCCCCCTCTGACTCGTCTAGCAAACAATAATACCAACTAAACAATCACATGAGCTGCAAAGATCCAAAGAGACTGATCAGCGAGGCTTTAAACTCCTGCAGCTGCCACATGAAATCCAGCACAAATCCACTGTTGGCCCACAAAGCAGGCATTAGCCACAAAGACGCAGACCATGTGGACCACGAAATGTACTGTTTAATTAAATGTCCCTGCAAGTTATCGCAACAGTCCATCCAATACAATTAGAAACTGACACGCAGACAAACAGTTCCTCCCTTGTCACCTCAGGAAGGACAAGTTGCCACTTGTTTGCCTGTCAAAGGGATTATTACACAAACACTACTCGCTTCATCTGATCAAATGGACGTCCACATAATTTCATCATGGTATTTCCAACTGTGGGCATGAGAAGGCCTTTGAGACTTTTCTGTGATTAAGGGCATAGTAAAAATAAATCTGACTTGACTTGGGCCAAGGAAAAAAAAATCATTTAATTTTGGTTCAAATAGGGACCGATTTGATGCTCGGAAAATTGGAAAAGAATGAAAAGTAAACAGGGATCAATTGTTGCCCAATGTCAACTGGGATAGCCTCCACGACACCGGACAGGATAAGCGCGTAATTGCAATTTTTGATAAAGATTGTGATTTCTATTCATGATTTTCTTCAAAACGATCTTTGGTGCATCCCATGTAAATGACATATACTGGGCAAGGCTCTTATCTGGTGTACATGAGAGTTGTCATGTGGCCACTTTGATCCATTAAATGTTGGCGACCATAAGATACTATAAATATGGTGTCACTCAGTAAGTTGCAGAGAAGCCGTTACACGCCAGTGCTTTCAGTGGCAGTAATGTAAATTGCAAGCAGGTCATTGGAAAAGTAAACAAATTAATCAACCTCTGAGGCAGAGTGGAGGGTCGCTGTTTCCCTGGCCTGACCAATCGTGGCCTCAGCCTTGGGAATGGCATATTTGAGTGGCCGCCAGAGGGCTTTAGACACCCCAGAGTGAGGACAAGCTGCTGCCTTAAACACCAAAATTGATTTTTCAACTAGATATGAATGCTACTGTGCATTTCATAAGCTGTATTTGCAACACTGCTACATCATGAAGAGCAATTCATATTGCCCCTAAAACCAGTGGCAGAGAGTGGCAGAGTTTTTTTGATTCTCATGGTTTTTACACTGGATGCCCTTCCCGATGCACCCCATTCATTTTTATCTGTTTATTACTGGGTAACAGTACCAAACACTAACACCTAAATAAGAAGCTGTGACCATTCAACTTGTTAGTACATTATTCATTATTATTCCAATCAAACTAAAATGCTCAATTTTGTGTTTGTCACTCAATTGGCAGAACGGCACGGTGACGCACTGGTTAGCACGTCCGCCTCACAGTTAGGAGGGTGTGTGTTTGGTTCCACCTCCTGCCCTTCCTGTGTGGAGTTTGCATGTTCTCCCTGTGCCTGCGTGGGTTTTCTGCGGGCACTCCACTTTCTTCCCACATCCCAAAAACATGCTTGGTAGGCCAATTGAGCACTCCAAATTGCCCCTAGGTGTGAGTGCGAGTGGTTGTTCGTGTGCCCTGCCATTGACTGGCAACCGGTTCAGGGTGTCCCCCGCCTACTGCCCGATGACGGCTGGGATAGGCTCCAGGACGCCCGCGACCCCCATGGAGACAAGCGGTATCGAAAATGGATGGATGAATTCAATTGGCACACACTGTTTAGTTGTCAAGGTCGACCTGTCCACTACGCATTAAATAGAATAAAACATTTTGAGAACATCAGGACGACCTTAGGAGCCGCTGAAAAGATTAATGATGGACGCGAGTGCAAGCAGTGAGACATGTATAACCTTGGTTCTTGCTTGAAGCACACTCACTTTGTGTGCTCCAAGGCTAGCGCACGTTTAATTTGTACAGCAAAATGTGTGATGTATTGTTCTAATTGAGGTGTTGTTGTGAGTGATGACCACAACATGAAACGCTCACCTGTTGGCGGGGTCGTTGGAGCAAGTGTGTTGAGGGGAGCTTGAGGAGGCTGCACAGTCTTCGCTATCCTGGGGCAGCTCTTCGCACTCTGCCTCGCACTTGTCGTCGTCCAGCAGCTCTGTGATCTGACCAAAAACAATTCAAGTGTGAAAATGCTTTCGCTCGTTCATTTTTTTTTTTTTAGCAAGAAATGGAAATGGCTATGTTGGTAACACTAACATCTTTCTTAAATAAGCTGTACTCTGTTCACGGCCTTGTGGTTAGTGTAAGCAGTGCACGTCGACTGGTGGAGTAAACCACGGAAACGGTTTTAAGTAAAAAAAAACTGACAATACAATAGATTAATCGCCAAGGTGTACATAAAACAAGGGAATTGTCTTGAGTTGCTTGCATCCATTGGTACAGTACAGTAAATAATGTGAAATTAAAGCTAGACTTAACTTTTGTCTTGTATTCAGCTTTTAATCGGTCTTCGGTAAACAACAAAAACATAAGAATTGCTAATCCAATCATTCAGGGCAGGACTGTATATTATCATTACTGCTAATGTTACCTCCACAAACCTGAATGTGATATCGTTATGCAACTTAACAATTGCACCCATCTCCCACCCGTAACTTTGCAATGTCACCCGTGACACTGAACAACCTTTTCATTTGATGTAACTTAGCTGTGACATTTAAGGCAATGGAGGCAGTTTCATAACATGTCTAAAAATAGTCGCATTCGCTCAGCAGGTGGATAAGATGGAAGATGAGGCCTCCGTCGCTTGTCTGGGGTGGGTGCAAAACGCATCAAATAGCAGAGGATGTGTTTGGGCTAATTTTCTGCAGGCACTCCCCATGCGCTGGGATTTTAACAACTTAATTGTGGGGGGGAAAAATGTTCCAACTAGGACGGAGGCCAGAGTTAGCATTCTAGTTTTAACTGTTCCACCATGGTCAAAGCTAGTTTGTCTCAGTAAGTTGTGAAAAACTCATTGATTAAATGCCTCTCATATTTATATATATTTTTTAAGTCAAGATTGCTACTAATATACGTATCCCTTTGCTATAACGTAAAATATGTGTATTTCTGCTGTGTGCTGTTTAGTTATTAAAACAATTAACAGACGAAATGACTACATCTTTTCCTTTTCTCCCTCCAAGTATCATCACAGTCTTTCTCCAAGTACTGGCCTCTTTTCCGGACCATTTCTTTCCCGCTATCTCGCTTAAAGTTTTTAGTAACCAGCGGCCGAATGAGTTACTTACCTGTTCGTTGATGGAGCTGTAGTCATTGGTGGTAGAGACGTCGTCGTCTTCAGAATCAAACAGGCCCTCTTGGTTGTCTAGCAGATCGGCCAGGATTCGGCTAACGGACTCCTGGTCACGCAAGTCCTCGCCTTCTGTCGACAGACTGCTCATGGATGAAAGCAGAAGACATCTGTGTGTCAAAGTAAGTCATTAGATTTGTAATTTGGTTCAGAAGCACAAACTCCAATTCCAGAAGTTGGAATATTGTGGAAAACTAATTGAAAGAAGAATACAAAAATGCATTTCTTTAAACGCATGTTTTTAAACCACATGAACCATGACAAGTATTTTTGGTTAATTAAGCATTATATAAAAGAAAAGAAAAATAAGGACTTTTGTAGGTGACCAGCAAGTTTTGAACAGCACACATTCTGTGTCTGGCCAAGAGTTTTTTTTGTTTTTTTTATTCTGCGATTTGATGTCCGCTTTTCTGTTTATTTTCACTGTGGATGCTGGCGATTATCATGAATACCTGGCAAGACAAGTGATCACAATCTGTCCGCTCATTTGAAACGTAGATTAATTTTGGCTATTGTGTGTATCCATTACACAAGTATGCATGTTATATAATATAATAAATATCAAACATGAATAAGACCATGCATGTCTCTATAAGATGTCTTACTGGAAGATGTCAGGTCCAAAGACAGCAGCGAGTGCACCGATGTTCCACCTCTCACATTGCAGTGATGCCACGCTGGCCAAGAATCGGCAAAGGAAGCGTAGCAGGCCGTAGTTGAGTTGTGGAAGCTGCTGCAGCAGGAACTTCAGGTTGCGGCACAACTCGTCCTCGCTGCTGTATTCTACATGGATACATGAATATAAATTTGTGTCACGTGGAAGGAAGGAAGGAAGGAAGGAAGGAAGGAAGGAAGGAAGGAAGGAAGGAAGGAAGGAAGGAAGGAAGGAAGGAAGGAAGGAAGGAAGGAAGGAAGGAAGGAAGGAAGGAAGGAAGGAAGGAAGGAAGGAAGGAAGGAAGGAAGGAAGGAAGGAAGGAAGGAAGGAAGGAAGGAAGGAAGGAAGGAAGGGCAAATGCAATGCCTGCGTGACTCCGCACATTTTAATTAGTGCTGTTACTTAACAGGAAGTGGGAGCAAATACTTTTTCAATAGGTTTAATAACAGAAGTCCATTGTATTTTTGTGCTTTGAACACAATTAATGTTCTATGACAATTAATGTCATAGAAAAACAAGCAAAAAAAAATCTTGTAAGAGGTAAAGAGGAAAAAAAAAAAATCTTGTAAGAGGTAACACGAAGTACAAAAAAAACAGGCCAAAATAGGCAGAATTTGAAATGAGTCCCCCTTGGCCGTCATGGGGATTAGAGTAGATTATGTGAAATGATAACAGGGTTAATAAAAGGACAGGATGATGAAGCAGAACGTTAGCAATACCAGGGGTGATTATCAGACCATTAGAAGTAATCCACATCTCTTGTGTTTTATACTCAGGTGCGACTTATATAGTATGTTAAAATTAAAACTCAGACTGGCTCCCAAAATCCCTGTTCCCTAATTGTGTTGACTCTCTGTACATTACCCCGCCTTCTTTCCACCTCCGATAATACACAGTAAGTATTTGCCAACCTCCAAGTCTGTACAAGAGATGAATACGGCAGCAGTAATGGAAGAAAACCAATTTTCCGATGAAAGAAGCGCCAGTGGCAGAAGGAAAAAAAAAAGCAATGGAAGAGACAAATGAAGACTACAACAAAAATTATAATTAGTAGTGGCAGTTCCCATGGATTACTGTCTGTGGCCACCGCTATTATAGCATGCTAGAGAAGGTATTGGTAACCAAGATATATGCCAACCGCCAAAGTTAGAAGAAATGGAAAGTAGTTGCTCGCATGCAGCCATGAAAAGGATTCACTCCTTACAGCAGCAATGACACAACAAAAAGCCAGGATTCTACCTTTGGTCGCAAAAAAATTAAACCCCTAAAATATCAATGGTTAATAATGGTTAATAAACACCCACGTGTACAATGACCATTAAAAAAAATCTAAAATCATTGTGGCCAAAACACATCTCTGCTGCTCTACACTGTTAGAAATAATAATATGTAACTGAAATTTAGAAAAATGTTAATTGCTGTTCCTACGTGTTTACTAATGCACCAAACAATCTATATAATGTTTAAAAACAAAATGGCATTTAATGCCAAAAAAAGATTCTGACCCTAAATGTTTCAAAATAGTTTATTTCAGAGCTGTAATTGCAATACCTGATATTTTTGTTCTTCAGCTGTCAGAAACTGAAACTCACCCTTTCCTACCGACATTAGATCCTTGCTGACTTTCTTGTGTAGATTATTTGCAGTTGTACAGTGCATTTCAACTGTAAAAAATGGCAGACTCCTCAAGTAAATTTCCTCTAAGCATGTCAGGCCTACCTTGGTGAAGCTGTAGAATGGATCCCTGGATGGGCGCCGGAATGACAGGCTCGGGCAGCTCCTGCAAGAAGAGTCGCAGCAGACTGACAGCTGACGCCAGGTCTGCCTCCTTGTCCAGTGCCACCTCCTCGCCACTGTCATAGCGACGCCGCAGCCAGCCCACACGCTCAGCGTTGCCGTTGACTAGGAAGAGGCCCTCCAAATCCAGATGACCTGGCAAAAGAAAAGAAGAAGGAGAAAATAAATAACTCACTGGGGGTGCAGAATCAAAAGGTCAAGTCTTAAGGCTTGGTGAAGCTCTCAGGCTGAGTTAACATAGGAAAGGATGACAAAGCACAATGCTAACAATAGCAGCAGTCATTACAGTCCATTACAATTAAATCCCCTTTATTTATTTTTTGGACGAGCTTTACTGTCTGATCATTAGTGCAATGCAAAGACGACCATTATTTGAATCGCCTATTGAGGAATATTCCTAGTCATTTTATTTGTGAAAGACTGGTTATCATCCATCACTTGCAAGGAACAATCACATAAAAGTAAGTGTGTGCCCCAGTGCGTATTACTACTGACAGTAATACAAATAAAATATATTTTGAAGGTTTTCTCTTTTTTTTTTTAACTGTGAACCAATTATTTCATTGTGTGTTACTTTTGTTTGATGTTTCATCTTTTGATCTAAAACTCTTCAGTATACAACAAAAAGGAAGGGACTGACCTTTCCTTTCTAATGCTTTGGGAGTGAACTGGATGTTTTCACAGTAGTATTGTTTCTGTACGAGTATTGATGTATTCTTTGCAATTATAGCATCAAAGTCAAAACTTTGGTATCGCGGCATCACTTAACCTCTGTGGCCTTTTTATAGACTCGATTATTTTGTCAGGGACTTTCAATCCTATTATGTTTTTGCCCTCATTGTTTTTTAAAATATACACATTTTATCGCGCATGACCTGTGTGAAATGATGGACTATGAGGTGTAGCGTGCAGTCACGTAATTGTTTAAAACTTTTTTTTTTACTTATCACTTGATGTGCAGCCATTTTCCATGCCTCCCATTTCAAGAGATCTTTTTGATGCTAAGCTGATGCTAATACCCACGCGCACACTAAATATGAGATTAAAGCCTTTTCACAGGCTGAATGACTTCCTGACTCGCAGCAACGGCCCATTTCACGCACCAGCCATGCCAGCGGGGGCTTTAAAGACTTGTTATACAACCTCATATGGTCATAAGGTGAAGCCCCAGTGGGCTGGTATTTATATTTTGCTATCATCTTAACTTAATGATCACAAGAAAGGGAAATCCGCCAAACTGTTTTCGGCCCCAAATGCTATCATGTTTCCGAAACGTTAGTAACTTTTTTCAAAAGATCACAGACAAAATGTAGTCAATACTAATGTCATGACTACTACTAAATCAAGGCCAAAAAGTGAAAAGAATTCTCAATCTATGGCTTTATCCAAATTTGCAACTAAGTGTCCTCACGTACGAGTATTTAGATGAGCTGTTGCTTGAGTGACCAATTTTTACTCTTCAATTACAGGCAAACTTTTATCCAGACCAGATAACAGCGGCAGACTTCACAACAGCCAGCCAACATCAATTCACAATATTTTCCTTGCAAACCCAGTGGCTGAGACCCCGCAACTTTTAAAATATTGCGACAAGTTATAGCTCGCACTAATGTTCGTGTACTGTCAATTTGGCATAACATCCTTAAAGCTCCTATCTCACTGTGCAGCGAACAATTGAGAGCGTTTTTGAAGGCATTCAATGTTGCTTCAGGCCAGGATTTGTTCAAGGTTGCAAAGGTTCACAAAACATTCGTCAGATGTTAGTCAGTTTCCTTGAGACAAGAAAAATCACTAAAGCAGTTTGCAACCTTGAATGAATCTTGACATGAATGTAACATTCGGCGCCTTAAAAAAACACTTTTCTTTGCCACCGGGTGGTATAGAGGCTTAAAACATGTTTTGTTTTTGTTTTTTTAATCAGATTAATTGACAAAATAACATAATAATATATTTAAATAATTATGAGTTGCAGCTGCAAGACCGACCGTAACGCAACACGCATCTTACCATGCTCCTCGATGTACTCCACGATGTCCTTGACAAGCGCCGGGACCTCGAGACCGCCAGGTGTGTGCGTTCGCGTCACCTCCTCCAAGGGCACGCCAAATACGCGGGCGGTGCCGGCTGGGCCCCCGCCCTCGTTGCCTGGCAACGGAGACGCGCTCTTCCTCATGGTCCCCTCTCCTGCTCCTCACCACAACCACGTGGAGACCTCACGTCTTAGGAGAGGACAGAGAAAAAAAAAACAAGAAAATCACAAGCCATCAGTCACTACAGTAGAAAACGCGTGCACACACAGACATACAACTATTCACAGTCACACCTAAGGACAATTTTGTGAATAGTCAATACAATACATTTTGGATTGAGTCCAAGGTTGTTGGCCCAAAAGTACTGTTTTTTCATGGCTGGCTATCAAAACATTCATATTTCCGCATTGTTCTCTATAGTGCAGTGGTCCCCATGACTATAGATCAGGGGTGTCCAAACTTTTTGCAAAGCGGGCCAGATTTGTTTAGATGAAAATGCAGAGGCGCCGACCATTCGCGCTGACATTTCTCGACCCATTACCATTGTAAAGGAACTTGTAAATATGTAACTAGATCATTTGCTGTCTGCAGATAGTTTGATATTGTAAATGAGAATCTATTGTCAATTGCATTACCAGAAAAGTTCAAGATTAAAATAATAAAATTCAATACAAGTGAACAATCTTATGAAAGTTGAATGAATTATTATTGGATGTATTGGGTTACTTTTATTATTGTTGTATTAATGAGACGAGAGGGATATTGGTGTTTCGAGTGTAGTAAACAGCCCAGGTTGCGTCATGTTGGATTTTTAATCCAAATTAATTCTCCATTTTATCTTTTTTAGTTCAACTTCATACACCACAAATTACTTGATAATCACAAAATAATAATCCATAGTCTTTTAGTTGTTTGCGATCACTGTGAGTGTGTGGAGTTAGTACTAAGTAGACAGCTCTCAACAGTGGTCTGCGTTTTTTTGTTTTTTTTGCCTTTCCCTGTCACTTGCAGCATCTCTGATCTTATCGTCACCTTAGTCCTTGGTGTGTGGACATCTGAATGAGGAAGTGGCTGTGTCACTGGTTATCTTACAAACGGACACCTGTGTGCGCGTGAACTGGGAAGGGCCGGCGGGGGAGACGCGCTCGCAACCGATCATGAGCGCTCGTTCATGTGCCCGTTCCCGTGTGGACGAGTTTCATTTCTGTGGCTCGCTCTGGGGTGCGCAGGTCCCCACGACAGTGCCAGTGGGCAACATATGATTGATTTTATGACACAATGCTTCGGGCCGGTCTAAATTTAGACACAAGCTGGATTTGGCCTACTACAGATGAAGCTATCTAAAAAAAAAACTAAACTAATAGCTCTTCACTGCATGCATGGTACAAGACT
The DNA here is from genome assembly GCF_054491065.1 of Syngnathus leptorhynchus. NCBI lineage: Eukaryota > Metazoa > Chordata > Actinopteri > Syngnathiformes > Syngnathidae > Syngnathus > Syngnathus leptorhynchus. The sequence continues at coordinate 18,008,838 of NC_141196.1, read as the reverse complement.
TTCAAGAGAGGAAAAAAAAAGAAAATAAAACTGCTTTTCATTGAGTGATACATGGAAAGAAATCGCCAGCAAATTGCTGTCCATAGTTGTGACTGCTGCTTTTCATTGACTTTAAGGCTCATGCATTCAGAGGATACCAGCTCTCTGAACTAAAGTACTTTATTGTATTGTTTTATTGCATTTAGTCCTTTTTTCTGGCTGATTTAGATTCTCAGCAGTGTTTTTATTGTAGCCGTTTCCTGGTCTTCTTGTTTGTGTCAGACGCATTCCTTTGCACTTCGTAACTGGCTGCGGGCACCAAATATGCTTTAGTAATCCAAACATGACAGGTGGAGCAGTTTGTATTGATGATTTGGGGCATTATGAATAATTAACACTCGAAATTAACATTTCTGTCACCTCACTGTTTGGTTTCATGGCATGCGTGCGCACGTGTGTTTTCACTCACCGTGTATCAGTGAAAGTGTGTCCTCTGCGCTCCTCCCTAGACAGCAAAACACTGAACCATCTATGGCTGCTTCAGGTTGTGACAAAAGATGAGCCGGTAGTTCCTCATTGACGGACCGCTAATCCTTCTTGCAGGATTCCTTTTTCGAGCTAAAAAAAGACAGAAAACAGGGAGGGAGGATAGTTGTAGATAGAGCAAGAAAATGAAAGGAGATAAATGCAGAGGGTGGAGACAAATGTGAAAACCAGTTAAGATCTGGACATGGTGTCTGAATTGGCAAGTATGCGGCGTTGCATAAGGAAAGCATACTTGTAACAAGAACAAAGACGGATGTCATTAAAGACTTCGACTTTATTCTCATCCATATTGATTTCTATTGTTCAAGGTGTTTTATGAATGGATAAGAGGCCACAGGCCCAATCACCACAGTTGTATGACGTTAACAGGGTTTTTCCTGTGTTCAAAATTGCGTGGCAAATGCTTCCAGCTCATTTTCTGCCATGCTCAGCCAGAGTGCCCGATATAGCTGAACACAGCATAAAGCTCCAGCTACTGTATGTTGATTGAGCAATTGATGCCCCTCTGCGGCAGCAATGTATTTTGCGCCACTATGAAGGCGCTGTATCAACATCAGTGTACAACAACCTGAAGCAACTAGCAGATAGAAATGTTTTTGTTTTTTTGTTTTTTATCTACGCATGTTTATTTTTACAACAGAAGGTTTCCTTCAGGTCAGAATAACATTCATGATTTTAAGCGTCGCTGATATGGCAAGCAAAATCAGCCAATACTTTTGTTGGCATTAAAAACACACGTTCTTAGTTTGCACAAGTGCGAAAACATGAGCCCACGACAGGTGCATCTGTGAATGTCACGAGCGTGATCCTTATCTGTGTTGATGGAATGAAACATAACATCACCCTCCTCCCATAAGGTCTTTTTTTTAACTGTGTCACAGTTCACGATCGCACATTTTCCTCACGAAGCAAACTAACAATAATCATGAATGTAATAAAGACCAAGTGAGCGTCATTGACTGACTGAACACAGACACACGTCATTCAAAAACCTATTTAATCTAACGTGGCAACCAATCTCCGACTGGAAACTTTTAAGCCGCAACGAGATGACACCATGCTAAACTGGGCAAAAGCTGATTAGCGTGGGACAGAGGGGCTCGCCGACGGCCACCACAACTACTTTTCCTTCAAATGATTCCAGTGTTTACATTCACCAACTGTGGACTGACATGAATCCAACACGAGAGATGTCAATTGAAACAAAGGAGATGTCAAAAGATTCATTTGAACGGATCTGGCAGTGAACGAGTTGGGTATATTGCACTGAGGTGGGCATTCCATCCACGGGATGGAACGGTTTATCCGTCTGGGACATTTTGAAGACAACGGATAGGATAGTTGTAGAAGAAAAAAAGGACGGACAGAGGACAGCAGAAAGTGGTTTTCCTCTTTTACAACATAATGCATAGATAAAAAATAAAGCGGTTTGCGCTAGAGAGAACGTCCGCTCAGCTTTAGGAGCCACCGGATAATATTTTGTACGACACTGCAATAACTGACTTAGATTTGATTCCACCCTTGGCTACAATGCCTAAATGGTCAACAACACTCCCGGTGTCTTTCAATTTACAAGATATTTGTCCATGTCTTGTTATATTTAGCCACATGAAACAATTTATAAGGTCTAGTGTAAGATATGTAGTGATACATAGTTACATGAAATGTTCCCATATTTTTGCCACATTACAGAAAATTGTGAAGTGGCAAGCTTTTGTGCAAATAACAGCCCGCAAGGCTCACCCGCTAAAAACCACAGAGTTGACGTCTAGAATGCCAAGCTGGACTAATGCAGGGGTCCACAGCATTCATGACAACCTTGCTCAATAGAAAAAATGATCAACATGATTGGATATAATCACCCCGTAGACACCCTAAATAGCAAGCTCTAGTAGGTTCATAAAAATGACATTTGGCCAAAAGGCTAAAGGCCAAAGGCCAAAAGGCTATCTTGGCACTTTATTTTGGGTGCAACATGGTATCAGCATCTTTGCCATTTTTAATCTGTTAAATACTTTCTTTGTCTGTTTGGTCACTGATTTAATGTATTTCTAGGCAGTTGCGGTGTCAACCCACCTCTTGGCACACTGATGGAAATGACAGGGCAAGTCCAGTGTTATTTGAGTCTAGTATGGCCTGGAAGGGCCCTTAGGAAATAAGTGGAGAGGCGGTGTTACTGCCTGAGAACGGCGGGCTTTGTTTTTCGGGGCACAAACTTGGTGGTGTTGCTCGGGTGTGGAAATTTCCATCTGACAGTCAAGCAGGCAAAGCGGGAGTGACGGGGAGGAAGTCAATAAACAATGTCATCGTCTCAGATGAGAAAGCAGCAAGAATAGGCCGCAACATTGCTTGTGTATTGTCGCTGTCCAATTAAAAACAAATTGTGACTTTACAAATTCATAACGGAGATCTGTGGTATAGGCAAAAGTGATGGTGAAAAAAAAAAAAAAAAAAAGGTAGCACCATTGTTTGCACATTATCTCCGTGCATTGGAAAACATACTCAAAATGTGTGACTTTTCCCAATTCATGCTGAAAAGGTTAACCGAAATCGTGCTTTATTTGCTCCTTGGTCATAAGTCAGTTAAACTGTTAAACCCACTTTTTGTCTACTCCTGGTTTCGATCACCTATGTTTAAATCTAATCTTCACGGTCACTCTTTCAAAGAGTGCTTGGTTTTACGCTCAAGTGGTTAAACTTCTTTTTACATTTGTATTTATGGGAGTGTATTGTGTAAAAAAACAACCACTTGTCTGCACAATTCATACAAGGCACCCTTTTGACCCTGAAATGGATGATTTGTAATATTCCCATTGGGCGTCAAAGTTTGATGGGGGAAGGGCATGCAAATAGATGATGCAATATGAATTTAAAACAAAAAAAAAAGTTAAGGGGAAAAGGCTTATGTCAGGACATGAAAGTCAACCTTGGCATGCTAATTACATTTAATTGCAGAAATTAAAATGCTGAGCCCTTTTGGCTGACACACCACATAACATTCCACAAAAGGGAAGGGATGACTGGATAAAACAATGCTAATTATGAGAACAATCAAAATATATATGTAGCGCCTGAAAGATTCAAATTGCATCACAAAACAAACTTGACCGAGCGTGAAGAGAAGTGGCAAAAAAAAAAAAATTAAACAGACAAGAAAAAAGTGATTCGGAACACCTCATCCGAGTCAGCCGCAAAATACGGAAGTATGGCAATATTAATCAAAAACCATGTGTCTATGCTTACCCTGTTTATTTTTAGGATTTGGCATACATGTACATTCTAAAATACTCGCAAATAAACCTAAACGTATTTGCCGGTCAAAGGTTTTGACTCCAGATTGGCAGGTCCACGCTTCAGTATCAAAACCACTGACAGCACGAGTTGCTGCAGAACACATGAAAGGTGAAAGGTGTGAAAGGGTGAATGCGAGAGACTTTGAGCACCATATGTAGATAAAAAGCGATATACGAGTGCACCCTAATAGCATTTAACGTTTACCATTCCAACGCCGTCAAATAAATGAATGCATTTTAAAAAGCAGGAGATGATGACATCCCATAAAAATTCACAAACGGGCGAGGTCATGAAAGGTCAACTTCAACATAGACGCAACACTGTACATAGAAGTATTTACTGTACTTTTTGACATTAAATTGAAATGCTATTGTTATGTATAAAGAACGTATGTGACAGTAAATAATTTTGTCAGAGGGTTAAATTAAAATAAGCAAGTTTTTGAGTAAATAAAGCAGCAAGGCCTTTTTTGGTCGGTTCCATTTTCACTATTTTGCCCGGCACCCATCACTGACCCATTCCTACCAAAGGCTACACATATACAGAGGTGCCATGTATCGATGTGCACTTGTCCAGCGCCATCCGATGCAGCTCTATCGCGGGGTTGATACATCGATTGAATAGGTGTAGCATTACATCTCTATTTGATATGGTACACCTCAATTTGAGATGGTATGTTTCCACTTTCCATTTTACATACATACAAAAGAACGTGTCATTAGTGTAAGGATGGCAAAGAAATACCTCTCCAATAAAAGATGATGGATATGTATTCAAAGGTTCATTTGATTCACTATACTTACAACTTTTAAATTAAAACCGATGGTTCAAATTGGTTTTTATTACACCCATACATATGATTCTTTTTAGTTGTCATTAATATGAGTAGTAAAACAATAACTAATGGGACACAGAGAGTTTACAGAGATTAATATATAAAACTTTGTAGAGGAATGGAGTGTGAAGGGGAAAAACAATTACAGTTTAATTAACAACTTAATGTTTCATTATTTTTGGGCAATGATTTGGATAAGAATGCCTTTTTTTTTTTTTTACAATGTGATCCAGTAATTGGAATTGTCCAACCATCAGAATTATTTTGGCACCTACTATCTGCATCCTCCATTAACAAGATGTCAGCTCGCTAACTATCAAGTGGACAAACAAACCCAAATGCCAAGCTCTCCAGTATGAATTGCTTTCACATGTATTGCAAGTTAATTGTTAGTAGAGGTCTGGAATTTTCACAGCAATCTAGTTTTTATGATCATTGTGATATTGCCAAAACAATAAGTGTTATGGCGGCATAAGTGGCCTCAGACCTTTGCACAGTAATATATACAAGACATATATACAGCAGTTATGATAAAAGTAGAAATACGGAATAAGAGCAACAACTGGAAAAACGAACATAAAACACTGGAGAGATACCAAGGGCTGCAGGAAGAACTCGAGAAAATGTGGAGGGTAAAGGCAACATTTACCCAGAAGCTGGATGGATGCTGTAGCACAGGGGTTTTCAACTGGTTTTGTCCAAGGGATCACCATTATAACCAAGAAGCAACTAGGGGGCCACTGCTTTGGCAGGTTATTATTATTATTTTTTTTTGCACCGAAGGACGATAGACCTATGCAGGTTATTTATTTGCACCTATACAAATATTTTGGGGATCTCAGCTACATTTGACATAATTTGGATGGGTAAATGATTCACAAAATTAGCTGAAAAAAATAAATCAGGTCTAACTCATAAATCAATTTTATTTAAAAAAATGTTACAACTATTTTCCATTTAGCGGACTACCTGCAATACCGCCAAGGACCACTTGACAATCCCTGCTCTAGCAAATACCAGGAACAACATCTCGCATCATACGATTTAAACCATAAGCGATTGACTTTAAAGGTAAAGCGTGCATGTGCAGCTACTACAATAATAATAACCCAACACATTGCCGCAAAGGCAACGGACGACAAAAGTAACATAAGTATTAACACAAAAAAGCTTCAATATTAATACTGTAAGGTGACAGGTGTAATAAAAAAATGGCGTTTAAACGCACAGGAAACGTCAAAAACACATCTTTCAAAATACATAAACTGTTAAACAGTATAACATTTTCAGAATTTGTATCAGTACAGCTACATATTTTATTCTGCTTTGTTGAGCTTAGTTGTGATGGGACGAACCTTAACCTCTGTCGGCTAAGCTATTTAGCAGTTAGCTCTCCATATGCAACCACAATCCATCCATTATTCACACAGTAAGAATAACCACACCATGAATGCAAAATTAAACACACAACACTCGGTATTGATGCATATGATGCACAACCGTTCACGGAACGTAATAAGGCGTTTGACACCCTTACCTCCCGGTTATATTGAACGGAGATGCTAAGCTATTAGCATGGCCAGCTAACGCCAGTCTTACCAGGTCAAAACAAGCACGGACGCGGGCCGATGAGCATCGATTTCCGGCTTGCTTTCGCCGGATGGCCCGCTGTCTGTCTGGCTCCTATTGGGAGTTGGATGACGAAGGAAAATACGCGGAGGATCACAGCGGGCGGTGGAGACGACGCGTCGGGCTCTTCTCACTCAAGATGCTGCCCAGAAAAAAAAAACTGGAACAGCTGCCCGTTCTGTTCAATGCCCGCTTAACTGTTGCAGGTCGTCGTCGCTGAGCACTCCTCACACACCCCTCCTTGGACAGAGCTGTACTCACCCCGCCCCCTTTTCTCAACAGCAGCACAAGAAGAGGGGCGGGGGGAGCTGCCAAATATACTGTCTCCGCCCGCCCCCCTCCTCGAGTTGCGGCACGATTCGACTCGTTTTTGTGATTACTTTGCGGCTTTGAATGTTCTATTTAGTTTGGTTGGCAAAATTGCGAGTCGAGCAAAGGGACTTGCACGTTGCCGACGTCACTTCTTAGGCAGGCACAGGTATACTTCATAAAAACACTGCTAAAATAAACACTTAAAAACATTGCTTGCTTGACTGTTCTTTGGATGCAACAGAGAATTGTGCTTTTAAAATTTGTTTAAATCAGTGTGTGTGCGTGTCAAGTCAAGTTTATTTGTATAGCCCTAAATCACAAGCAGTCTCAAAGGGCTTCACATAGACAATCAATTGACAATTATTCTCAAAGCATCCCCTGATCTTGGGCTCCCAAAAGGGCAAGGAAAAACTCAAAAACCCTTACTAGGGGAAAAATGAGAAACCTTGAGAAGGGACCACAGATGGAAGGATCCCCCTTTCAGGATCACCAGGCTGCAATGGATGCAAAGAGGGCACATAAAATGCGTGCGCGCGTGTGTGTGACAGGTTGATATATGTGGCGATTGGTTTTTTTTGTTTTTGTTTTTGTTTTTCAAATTGTCCTTGAGGTAGATCTGTAAACATTTTGTTTGGTCCGTTTCAAATTGTGCCTGTTCACGGCCACAAAGCGTTGCTATAACTCAAGAATTACATTTTGTGGAAACATACGTGTGACTGTAGCTTCCATTTATTTAGTTCTCTAAAGGCATTTTGTCGTGGGGGAAAATTTTTACTTTATTTGCAGGCATGTATGGGGAACTTCGTTTTCCAGTTTCATTTTTAATACTATACGGTCTTTATAGGTGCAGATTTGCTTAATTTCTCGAACTGCATAAAGTGTAAAATTGTAATGTATTTTTTATTTGCTTCTTTGCTTTACTGAATGCCTAATGTGTTATGTATTTTCACTTTTAAAAAATATACCCTTTTTTTTTAATTTACATAGGTTTTGGGGGGTTCCTTTTGTTAATGGGAAGATAGTGTTCGAGAAAATTCTCGTAGGGTCTTTATTGACCCATTCTGCACAGTAGCTCGACACTCCCATCTACTGGATGACCCTCTTATAAGGCAATGCTGTCGAGTCCTCTGTATTTTGTAGTTGCACTTCACAGTGACATTTGTTTTGTTATTGTTGCTTTTATTGACACCCAAATTATCATTCTACATTTTATAAAAGACATGCTAAGGTAATGCAAACGATTTACACTGTGCACTGTTGGACAAATTGATTCTAAGCACTTTCGTGTGAAAATAATTTTTTAAAATTGTTTGACAAAGGTTTTCATCAAAAACCATTTCTAGTTTTCTAATAACAAATGCATGTAAGTGCAACAAGTGCAAATTCCCCATGTTTCAAGCTATTGGGCGTGGAGGACTCAAACTGCCAAAATCTAAAATAAATAGACAAGTGAAAATAAAAAGAAATAGTATATATATAAATATACATATAAATATAATACATTTATGATATTATTATTATTATTAGATTATATAAAAATATATATTTATAATAATAAATATAGATATAATATATATTATACTTAATTATATATAAATAAATGAAACTATATATGGATGCCATCTGAAGGAAAAAATAACATTCTTTAATTGTGTGTTAACGTGTTTTTGTGTATTAGGCATAAAAATAATTTGGGGCATTTTTCAAGGTGGAAATCTCTTCAAAAGTTGTGACTCTTTAAACACCAAGGGATAACCTCCCTGCCAGCTCTGTGGTGTGCTGCCGTTATGTTATGCGATTCAAATCAGCTTTTTATTTGAGCATGTTTACCAGTGTTCCCAGGACCAGCTCTGACAAAATTGGGGCCCTAAGCAAAATTTAATTCATCCCTTGAGATCAATTGATTTATTTTTATTTTTTGCAATACTAACATAAGATAGCAACATTCATAAATGTAATCTTAGCAAATTTGTATCAAAGTTGTAGCCCTTGGCATTAAGCATTAGTAGCTCTCTGTTTCATAAAGCTTGTCAATCAATACCTGCTGTAAATTGAGAGTAAATAAACTGATAAATTAAATGATGGGCTAACTTGAAACTGATTCAAGGTTAAAGTTGATATAAAACCACTCCCGTTTGGATCATTTTAACACTCCTTTTCATCCGATGAATGCATATATATCCAATCAGTGGTAATCAGGACTGCTGGGCTGTTAGGGATAACTTCAGTCGACAGATTTGAGACAGAGACTGAAGACAGACATTATGATGAGTGGCTGGTTTGTGCCACAGTTTCATTTCAGCATTCACCTTCAAGTGAAGTATTTTCCTTTGTGCCTCCCAAGTGAATGCATCGTTCACTTTCATGAAAAGGTCACTTCATTAGACACATGTAGTCGCAAGGGAGTCTGTTGTTGGAGGAGGAGGTTGCTCGCTATGCTTATTTTATGGTTATCCAGTTCAAAGTCTTTCAGAGCTGAACGTGTGCGACACCCGCACCTTGGCCGACGTGATCGCTCACAGTGATTTGTTTCTCGTTTACACTGAAAGGATTGAAAATGTGCCAGGGAATGCGGACAAGGAAACTTAAGTTAGAAATATGTGTGAGAATGTTTGCGTATGTGTGCGTGCGTGTGCCTTCGGGGGCATGCATGTGTGTGGAGGGAGTTACGTATAACATTCGCCGGCGCCTCCCCCAACTGAACCTTCTGTCACCCCAGGTAAGACTGTCTAGAACCACCACTGCTCCTCAAGCCGATTTGACACGCACGGCTCCTCGCAGTATGTAGAATATGCGCATCCATATGACAGAGATTATACTTTGAAGAGTTTAATGCTGCAATTATCGCTGCCTCACTCCAAATGCAGAGCTGCCACGTGCATAAAGCACAGACTTACATTGACTGGACCTCGGACTGATAATGTTCCTTACTCGCAAGAAGTGGAGCTGCTGGTAGCCATCTTACATTGCCACTTGTGGTGTTTGTTTTTAAAAAGCAGTGAACCAGAAAATATCTCCAATTAAAATTTCCCTGCTAACTTTTTTCTTGTCTTATTGGAAACATCTGAACTCTTCCAAAGAACATTTACATGTGGGGCAACAAATTAAATCAAACAATTTGCTCTTTATGGACATTTTATTGCTGCGATTATTATTTTGTATACACACAATCGAACGTTGAATGGTGTATTGGTCAATCCACCAAAGCCGAAAAAACATTGAAATCAAATATCAAAACAACTATAATGCTGCCACTTTACACACATCACTATAAAGATGCTAATAGACATCAGTGTTTACAAAATGGACTAGAAATTGGAATGCATACAAAATAAGAGTAATGAATGATGTACATACATATGTGCAGGTATATTTGTGCAGCAAAAACAAAACAAAAACATTCAAGAGTAATGTAATTACATATTGTTAAGTTTAACTCTTGATGGCTTCCACAGAATAAGAGAATGATGTACTGCAGAAATTTGCGACATCTTAAACAGTTCCGGTGGTTGTTGTTTTCTTTTATTTAGACTTTTAAAAAAAATGTTTTTCTTCTTCTTGTGATGAAAAGTTGTCAATGTGTTAGGCTTCATATACCCTGCAGGGGGAAAAGAGAGTTGATTAAAATAAGATTTTTAAAAAGTTGCATTTTTAGTTGGCTTCGGTGTCATCTCTGCTCCTTGGTGGGGATACTGGTTTACAGCATTGTCAAGTCTTTTTCTTAAATGTATTTATTTTCAATAGCGTTTTGATACAACTGCTATGATTCATAGTTCTGAAATGAAAAATTAGACTTGTATTTGTTTTGTGATTTTAAAAATCATCTTAGTCGTGTGTACTTTTGTAGCAAATGTCCCATTGAGACTGTACAAATTGTTGGGAAACATTGACATACCACGCATGATCATTACAAGGGGTTTATTTCTAATTGTTTTTACTATCAAATAGATGGTAATATGAATATTTGAATATAAAATGATTTCACCTGTGCTTGTCTTTCCAGATGTAGAACCATCTGACCAGATTCTTGGTGCTCTGCAGTTTAGGGTGCAGACAGTACTCCTGGCCCTTGAAGCGAGCCACGTTCTCCATCGTCACGCTGAAAGGGGGAAGAAAATCAATAGTGAATCGTACAACTTAGTCGTTGTCGAAATGTAGAATGTGAGATATGAAGTTGGCACGGTTTGAATTGTAAAAAAACCCATTGTAGGTGTGGTATTTCGATAAAAAGTGGGAATTTTATAAATACAGGGGGGAAACATATCTAAGAAGTCCTGAATGAAGTATTTTGAAATTGGAATCGTTTTAATAGGCGGATGGAGGAGGTTAAAATGTAAAATACGTCAATTTGTGCAGTTCACAGTGAAAATATAGGAATTTTGTGAAGGGAATAAACAGCTCCATTTATGTCCTGAACGAGACGAGCAGTTCGAAGTTAGAATGGTTTGAATTGGTTGAGAAATGGGGAAGGAGGAGGTAAATATTGACAAAACTAAATATGAAATCTCTCAATCTCATTTAAATTAGTATTACAGCATAATTTATGGTGTCATATCCTGTAGGAATGTATCAGTCATTTTAAATCGTACTATATCTTGTCCTATTGTATCTAGTTTTGTATCCATCATGAGATATGGCTTCTTTTTGTCCCGCATCCATCCAATTAGTATATCCTGTCCTGCTGTATCAGAGATTAGATCATATGATACCAGATCACACAGGTCTATCCTTGTAGGCTGATTGAAGTGGTGAGTCTTAACTTATAAAAGCACGTTGATTTGCGTTTTTAGTTTTTTAGTTGAAAGTTTTAAAGTTTGATTGATTGAATGATTCTTTTGAGTCACATCTTTCGCCACATATCCTATCCTCCTGTATGGTATCATTCTTTTGTTCTTTGTACCAATTAGATTGTATGCTATCATTTGATACCGTACCAGTCCCATTGTATCCTAGAATGTCATGTCAAATGGTATCTTGTGCTATTGTATTCAGTTGCATTGTGTTGTATCATATCTTTTTTTTTTTTGCTCATGGTCGGTATCCGATTGCATTGTATTGTCTGGTATCATGGCTGATTGCATCATATTTTCCAGACATTCATATCCAATTGTATCATACTGTGATCTGTCATATTCTATGTCATTGAATACACTGTTAAGAAATGAAGGCCAAAAATCAATTTTAAATAGTTCAAAACATATAGGTGAGAATCAAAACAACATGCTGAGTATTGGCTGCTATGTGAAAGTGCCATTGTGTTTTATTTAGTTGCACAGAACACACACACACTCAGAAGCTTGAGAACATTCTTTCTTTTGTATGCAAGACGATAAACGACAATTCTTTGGCCCCCATTAAACTCGCTTATTGCATTATATAACAATACGTTCAACAATTTCACATGAGAACTCCATGAACAGGCCCGGCTTGCTTGTAACCTCTTGCCTGGCATGTGGCACATTTAGGCCAAAGGGAGAGAAAAATGTGGGAAAAACACCCAGCATGCCCTGGCCTCTCCATCCAACTGCCATGAATGTTAAATGAGTTGACTTGGAGACAAATGGGCTGTATTTCTTTCGTAAAAGTCATTGATCATAGGATTAGATTAGAGGCTTTTTTAATCTATTTCCTGAACCGTTTAGTTTCACAGCATGATATGCATTGTATGAGTGTGTGTGTGTGTGCGTGCGTGTGTGCACTTGCGCCTTTGTTCATAACAGTTACACTTCCACATCTTTATGTTCACTGACTAGGTGAAAGTCCACCGTACAGAAAAACCATATACATACATAGATCCATCAATTTTCTGTACCGCTTTATCCCCATGGGGATCGCGGGGGTGCTGGAGCCTATCCCAGCTTTCAACGGGCAGTAGGCGGGGGACACCCTGAACGGGTAGCCAGTCAATCGCAGGGCACACAAAGACGGACAACTATCCGCACTCACACTTTGGGGCAATTGCCCAATCGGCCTACCAAGCATGTTATTGGTGGGAGGAAACCGGAGTGCCCGGAGAAAACCCACGTGGATACGGGGAGAACATACAAACTCCACACAGGGAGGACCGGAGGTGGAATCGAACCCGCACCCTCCTAACTGTGAGGCGGAGGTGCTAGCCAGTGCACCACCGAGCCGCCCTACATACATACATATATATAAAAAATCTAAACCTTCATGAACATATTGTAAATGTATATATGCACACTTATTTGATTAAAGTTGACCATGGAAACTGCGCCCTCAAAGTTTTTGGTATCGCAGTTTGAACAGTGTCGTCTGTGGCTGTTGAGAGCAATACGGGAGTAGCAGTCTCCGCCACACATATAGTCGATTTGGTTGGTTGCAACGAGGTCCTCTTTTTAATGACCTGGTGTGTGATCCTGTCCTTCAGCTGATTATGGAGCTGCTGCGGTTGGCTTCAAAGACCTCTCAGTTCCCCGTATTGATGGCCGGGGCCTGAAGTCACGTTTGCAGACATCTTTATATCGTAGCTGCGGGCAGCCTGGAAGTCTTATGCCAGAGGTGAATTTGCCTTGCAACACACATGGCCGACGGATCCAGCGCTGCTTTTGCAACGTGTACATTGTGGGGAGGCCAGCATGCTCCAGGACTCTGTGTTGGGCAACTTAGATGCGGCGGAGAGATCACAAGTGAAAGCTGTTCCTTTTGTTCTTGCTTGATGTATGTTGATCTGGTATTAAACTTCAAATGAAAATGGCAAAAAAAAAAAAACATTGAAGCACTTTGCCCCTTTCTTTGGAGGTATTTTATGTAGTCAAAACTGCACTCTCTCATGTAAAGTTGAAAAAAATGGAGGCAAAAGTGGTTAAAGAGAGGCCATTCAGGCCCTTCTGGCTGGTGTTGAGCAGTTTTTCAACTAGAATGCCTAAACAAGCCAAACAAGCCTTGTGAGCCAAACTACTGCAAAATCAACAAAAAGACACTTATTCCTCTCTCTCTCCCCCTCTCCCCCTCTTTTTGTCTATCTCTCATTTAGTGCCTTTTGCCTCAAACTCACAGAGAGACTCATTTTTCACTGGGCACCAGTAAGGTGGCGGCCCACTCGTCTCATGCTAATAGAGCAACCCGCAGAGATGGCAAGCGACACGCTACCACTGAAAATGTGATGTTTTTGAGGATTATTTGTATACAACACACACGATAGCCCATATCTCACCGTGCTGTGAAGACTGGCAGAGGTTTGCGCACAGCCTGAATTTTGTTTCTTTGTCAGGGTTCGTTCAAGGTCACAAAGACATTCGCTAGACATTTGCCAACAGTTTTAATAGTCATCAACAGTTTTTGAAAGTTCAAAATTTCTTTGCGACAGGAAAAACTGTTTGCAACCGTTTCCAACCTTTTCGCAAACCCTGAAAAATATTTTGTGCACAAACACTTGTGTCTCAGTGAAATATGGGCTTAACATGTAGTGGCATTCTGCACATCCTTGTAACGGATCTTTGGTCCTTTTCTGGTGCCCGGCCCTTGTAGGCTATAGAAAAGAACAATAACAACGAAAAAGGTTCATAAAAATCATCTGCTGTTGTTGTCATGATACTTTGATTTTTACACTTGTCTTTAGAAAACCCCTCATGGCAGTACACTGCCTCTTAGTACATAAGGACGTAAGACGATTTCATTTTCTTTCTCCCAGAGATCATATTTAACTGTAGTGAACTCTCCAATGGCCCCTTTATCATGCACGTAAAGTACCTGATCTGCATTTTCAGATTTAATAGCAGGTAGTATGTCCATCAAGCTAAAGCCTGACTTCTTTTCTCAATGTAGAGCAGGGGTGCCCAAACTTTTTCAGCTCGTGAGCTACTTTTGAAATGACCAAGTCTACATTGTAGAGGTTAAAAACAACCAGTAAAAAAAAAAAAAGTAAAAAATGTAAACTTGGCCATTTTGTAATAAAAGCATCAAATTATTCTTTTGTAACATATTGTAGCATATTTAGCAATTAAACAACAATATTATTTTTGCACATTCTCATGAAATGGTGGAAAAGATCTATTACAAAAATGGTAAAAGTAAATATGAAGGAAGTATTTTCTGCAGTTTACACTTAATCGTATTATTGAAATGTATGATAGAACCAACTAATTACTTTCGTAATGAAATGGGAATTTATAAATTTAAATTGTCATATATATCTGTATATATTATATATATATATATATATATATATATATATATATATATATATATATATATATATATATATATATATATATATATATATATATTTCAAATTATGTTAACGACTCAGTTTCATTTCTGTGATATGTTTCTCGGTAATTATGCAAGTTGGCCATTTGTCTTCATTTTAAAAACGTCATTAAGTTGTCTAAAATTTATGTGGCGCTTTTCGGTTTTTCAAGAGTGTGATGTCACAATTGGCCTGCAGATGGAAGCCAAGTGCACATCTTACGCAACTGGCTTGTGAAGCTGACATAACACCCCCCCCCTCAGTTGTGGTTCCCCTTCAATTCACATGAACAACAGAAATGAGGAAAATTAAAAAACAAATACTCACAATATCATCTTTTCTTGACAGTAGGGGTGTTTGGGTTTGAGCTCCAGCTTCTGCACATCCTTGTAACGGATCTTTGGTCCTTTTCTGGTGCACCGGCACTTGTAGGCTATAGAAAAGAACAATAACAACAGAAAAAGGTTCATAAAAATCATCTGCTGTTGTTGTCATGTTATTTTGATTTTTAAACTTGTCTTTAGAAAAGCCCTCATGGCAGTACACTGCCTCTTAGTACATAAGGAAGTAAGACGATTTAATTTTTTTTCTCCCAGAGATCATATTTAACAGTAGTGAACTCTCCAATGGCCCCTTTATCATGCACGTAAAGTACCTGATCTGCATTTTCAGATTTAATAGCAGGTAGTATGTCCATCACATTGGTGTGCAGGTGTATCCAAATTTTTGTCCAGTTGTCATCGTTCATCGGCTTCAAGGGGACATCACTCCCTGTTTACTGACAGTTGTGTGACTGCCTAATAAAATGTATTTATTTTGGTTTGCTGTGTTGGGGCGGAGGTAGAGAGCCAAGGTTGCTAACATCTGTTTGCTTGCGCACAAACAAAGCTGTTACATCCCTCACTCACAGCCAAAACACAAACACTACATGATAACAAAGGCCTATCAAAATGTTGTTTTTGAGTTGAAAAAAAATGTGAGAGTCCTATAAATTTATCTTTTTTCCCAATTAAAATTTCCAATGCCATAATTCATAGAAATACTATTCCATCATAAAACTGATGGGAGCAGAATGTGTTGCAATTGCAGAAGTCGCATGGCTCAGTCTTAACTGCTCCACAGATGGATGTTGAGGGTGGGGGATAAAATCTTTAATATGCAGCTTAAAAACAACAACCAAGGGGTTAACTGCAAATGTGTATGGGATATATCCAAATATGAATATATATATATTTTTAAAAATGCAAAATGAAAAACCAATAACTATAATAAAT